>NC_056498.1:72605559-72612895 GCF_014905685.2 Nematolebias whitei | reverse complement strand
TATGTATGTATGTATGTATGTATGTATGTATGTATGTATGTATGTATATATGTATGAATGTACTTCAGACTTGGAGCACTTCTAAATGCCTCTAACAAGCTTAAATATTGTTTTGTCATTGATATTGTACAATATTGTCATTGAAAAGACAGACGTTTAAACTGGTTTGTTTACACTGCAAAAAAACTGAAGTTCTTCTTATGAATTCACAAACCTGTTAGTTATTTTGCCAGTCAAAATATTGTTAATACTTTGTTTTTTAATATAAAAATGCAGTGGTACAAAGTTCAGCGGTAACGGGCGCATTAAATTCTCGCTCCCTGTTTTTTAATACACTTACCCCTCGGCCACTCTCTTCCCAACTAACTCTAACAGGATGCATGTAATATGGCCCGGCTGTGGCTCAACTTAACTTCATTACCCCAGGGCTCAATGAGAACCACATGACATCTATCATGATGAATTAGTGGACACTGTGTGTGCTTGCTAGATGTTTAGAAGCCCTTGGTTAGGGAATTTCACTGGGAAATCAAAACCATTGGAAAAACATTACAGGCTTATTATGACTAGCTCTTTTTCCACCAGTGAACTTTTTTCTATTTGAGGTCAAAATTTAAAATTATGTATTTATATATATATATATATATATATATCCATTATCTTTTACCCGCGTCTTCCATTTTTTGGTCACGGGGGTCACTGGTGCCCATGTCCAACAATCATTATGCGAGGGGCGGGGTACACCCTGGACATTTTGCAAGTCCATCACAGGGCCATATAGAGACAAACGAGACAAACAACCATTCGCTCTCTCACTCACACCTAGGAACAATTTAGAGTTACCAATCAGCCTAACATGCATGTTTTTGTCTGTGGGAGGAAAACGGAGTACCCGGAGAGAAACCACACATGCACGGAGAGAAGATGCAAACTCCACCCAAAAAGGCCCCCGGACTGGGATTTGAACTGGGGATCTGCTCACTGAGAGGCAGCAGCTCTACCAGTTGTGCCACCGTGCTGCGCAATGTAAACAGAACATCATATTTTTTCTTGCTATGTAGATGATGTTGAGTTATACCAAAGAAATCCAGAACAAAACTGTTCAGCTTATTAAAACTACATGTAAACCTTTAAAAAACACACACACACATACAAAGGCTGGATTTTCTTTGATATCTCCATTAGTCCATTTAAAGTTGTGTACAGTGAAAGTAGTGTAGAGTGAATTGAAAAAAATATTTCAATATAGTTTATAAAAGTCTATAGATCAAGAAACAATATTTACATGTATGATTAATGCACAGCAAAAACAGGAGCGTTATTCAACTCACAGAGTGTTAAATTTGACACTTTTTCTGAGTTTATATAATTCTCACATATTCTAATTTAAAAGTAAACTTTGAAAAGTGTTAATATATTAACTCTTTAATAGTGTTAAATATTTGACACCCTTGGTGTTGTTTTATGACACCACTTAAGTGCACTTTTAACTCAAAATAGTGTTATTCCCTTTCACTGTAAGTGTTATTTTTTTAATATTCTGTACATTGTTATTTTATGACACATTTAAGTGCTTTTAAAACTAAAATTGTGTTGTTTCTTTTTTATTGTACTCTATCAATCCCCAATTGGGAAATTAATTATTTGCATTTTTCCTATTGTGTGTGGGCGCATGTGTGTGGGGTGTGGGACTGCTATCTGGGGTGCCCTGGGATTGTTGGGGGCCTTGCTCATGGGCCCATGGTGGGTGTTGCACTTTTCCCACCCACATTTTGATGTTACTGGTCTGGGAGTTGAACCTGGGTTGCCTGTGGGCTCTCTGATCACTGGCTCACCCTCTCTAGCCTCTGTGCCACCACTTGGACTTTTTGTATGTGTTTATTTTTTTAACATACATTGTGTTATTTTATGAAACATGTTTTTAACACTAAAATTGTTATTTCCTTCCACTAATGTGTTAACATGCATTGTACAAAACATTAAAAATGCATTCTGTGTTTTACTAGCCTAACATGCAAGTCACCAAATCTAAACATTCTTGTAGTCACCTGCAAGGCTACAGAAAGTTAACACACACACACACACACACACACACTTTACAGTTACATCATACGTTCAAATGTGTTGACCAGCAACAGTAAGCAAGTTAAATAAAAAAAATAAAAAAAATCTTTATATTAATTTTTTTATTTAAAAAAAAAATAAGCAACTTCCCAGCACCATATGAATTAGCACAATAATAAGATCAGTCACAACTTAAATGTTTATCAACTCCACCTGGAGTGAATCTAACTCAGTCACAGGTGTTAACATTTAACTCACTTGATTGACACCGCTCACAGAGCTTTTTGATCAACACAAGTGTTAAAACAACTCCTAAATCAACACCCATCAACTCGAAATTATTAACGTTGAAAAAACAACACCACAGATTTTGCTGTGTTGGAGCGGCACGGTGGCACAGTTGGTAGAGCTGCCACCTCTCAGCAAGAAGGTTGCTGCATCAAATCCAAGCCTGGGTGGAGTTTATATGTTCTCTCAGTACCTCCATGGGTTTTCTCTGGGTACTCCACTTTCATCCCACAGATCAACAACATGCATGTTAGACTGATTGGTAACTCTAAATTGTCTCTAGGCGTGAGTGAGAGAGTGAATGGTTGTTTGCCTTGTTTGTCTCTATGTGTCCCTGTGATGGACTGGAGACCTGTCCAGGGTGTACCACACCTTTTGCACAGTAAAAACTGGATATGGGCACCAGTGACCCCCACATGTATTTATTTATTACTCCAAAATAAATGTTCGCTTTAGTTGTAAATAGAAACAGAGTCCATTTTCATTGGTTAATTAACCCTAAGGTACACTGAAAGTTTTTTTTATTTTTTTATTTTTTTAATAGGAGGTAAATATTGGAGTTATACTTTATAATTTGGGATGGGTTCTTTTGTTTGTTTGTTTTAGAATTGTAAAAAAATGTTCACCCTGGTGCATCAAAAAAAAAAATATAAAGTTTGATCTTTTTGTTGTTGTTTTTTTTTATTGCAAAATATGACAATTACAGTATTACTGTACACTGTAAGCACAAAACAAGAAAGTAAAAAAACAAAAAAAACAAACAAAGAAGCATAAAAATGTAGCAAGATTGATAAGAGATAAATTAAACATAAGAGCACAATGTACATCTCAATACATGTTCAGTATTGAACATATATTTTTTTATACAATCTGTTTTCAAGTTGTTCTGTGCTGGGATACAGTTGCAGAAAAAGAAAATGTAAAATAGCATGAATGACACTTGCCTTTAAAATGGTTGAAACCAGTATACTAGTGTATTCAAACACAAGTTGAAAATTAAGTGCACAACAGGGTCATGCACCCCGTGGTAACACAAACCATTCTGACTTAACAATATATTTTCTTCTATTTCAAAAAAAACAAGGACAGCATGTTCAATTGTTTTTTATTATTCTATTTTCAGGCTGACACCATTATTTTGTTGTACAAAAGTAAGACAAAAAACTGTCCTCTCATATGTTCTTTTATGAAGAGTCCATCCTATGCCCCACTGTGCAAACACCCCCCCCCCCCCCCCCCACCCACACACACGCTTGCATGTACATGGATATATTTAGTTGTAACTGTGCTTTTACATCATTTATGGTGCAAAATATTAATTTTTACAACATCAGCCCAAAAATGTACACTGCTCTTTATAGTTGGTATAGTCCTAAAATTATTGGTTGGTAATGATGTACAAATGGATTTGTTGCAAATTCAAGAAGTGGAGCCGATTTTGTCCATTTTTAAAAAGTCAACCGAAACACAATAAACCGTTTTTATTAATGTGTAATTTAGAAGAACCAACCTAACATGCTTGTCTGCAGCCTCAAACTCAGAAAACTTTACAAAACGTATCAGCAAGTCTGAATTTAAAACTCTTTTAAAGTGACTCAATGACAATTCAAAAGCTGAAGCGCGTGGGATCCCACTGATGACGATAAGCAACATGTGGTGAAAATGTAACAGTGTCCAATTGTTCCATCAACAAACACACATCCACACTGATTCCCATCAAACAGCAGCCGAGCAGCTGGACCTAAAAACATAAAAGACCCACCTATTCAGTCATAATCTCTTCCTGAATCCATCTGTCTATCCTTCCCCAGTAAAGTGCAGGAAAACCCTCCAATGCAATTAAGACCAGTTGGTGAATCAATTTGGTCTCTATTAACTGTCACACACACGTGCACTGCAGAGCCATCCACTTCTGCCCTGGTATCCCAATGAGTCCACTTTAATCCAATTAGCAGAGACAGAGTTCCAGCGTTTACTTTTTTTGTTTGCCTCTTGCACACACAGGCCCTTTACACCCCCCCCCCCCCCCCCACACACACACACACACACGCCCCCACACACACACGATTTGCCACCCACACTTGCCTTGATGAGCCAATGAATCAACTTAAATTATGTTGAGGGCTTCCTACCAACACACACACCCGCACACGCACACACACACACACACATACACACTGATAATTAAACACCTGGTGCTGCTTGGCCAGGCTAATCAGAGATTAATTGTTTCATTTTGCAAAGGGCCTGCGTGTGTGTGTGCCATTCCTATGCAAAGTCAATGCAGAAGCAAACCAAGTGTGTAACTGTGTGATTTAGCATTGTTTTAATGTTTGCACATTTTTGTATGAGTGATTTGCTTCAAACATCCAAAAGTGCATCATACATGTCATATTTATGCAGTCAGCACAAAAGCTCCCTTAGAGAAAAGTGACAAAAACATCATGTGAAAATGTGGCTTTTTTGTTCTTAATATGGGAATTTGCCATATGAAACACCATTGTAGCAAATTACATTTTCATGTGAATTTGTAACAAAAACAAAAAACAATTTTACAATCCTCTATTGTGAAGAGCGAAAGGTCAATATGCATGTGTCAATCTGCATTATGCAAGCTTACATAACACCTCTGCTTTATAACTTGTATCTCACACTCCTTGTTCTTTGAATTGAGAAAGCTCCTCAGATGAAAAGCAAAATGTCTTCAGTTACAAATAAAGTCCAATTGTTTTGTTTTTAACCTTTTTATTTGGATTAAAAAAAATAACAATTGAAACACATGTTCTTTCCACATTTCAGGTGTGGTATAAGAATATGTTTATGTGATCCATTTTGCCACAGTCAGATGTGAAGAACATGTTGTTTTTTTTCCACTGTTAGTAATAAGAAATAATATCAGGTGTAGTTAGCTACATTCTACTAATTAAAAGTTTAGCTTTATTAAATTATTTGTAATTAAATTATAACTACTGCATTTTACATTTAACAAAAGAATAGCAGAAAAACTGGCATAAATATTTGTAAATATGTGGAAGAATTAACAAACTATTTATTATATCTGTTGTGTGATCGCATTAATTTTAAACATTACCAAATACTTCCCTCACACATATCCGTACATACCATACACTGCCATACATCTAGGTTAATGCATTCCTTACAGAACGCAATTAGTTCATGATTGACAGATAACAGACTAATGCTTTAATAAAGTGACTCTGAACACCGAGTCTTTTCCTTGAGCTACTGCTGTGAATGAATAACCAGTTTTATGACTGAAACTTAATCTAGCTATAAATTGCTTGGTTACAGCTCCCAGTGCATTTACAGTGACACCCCTCAGTGCATAAACTGGAGGAGCCTGTCTACATATGGGTTCCAGAGTCAGAGAGGTTTTATTGTCATTTCAGCTATGTACAACTATGTACATATTGAAACGAAACGGCGTTCCTCCAGGATCATGGTGCAACACAGAACATAATGTGCAAAAACAACACAACACACAGTGCACATATACAACCGAACAATAAATGCAAACAGACCTATAATAAATGAAAAATGCATCTAACCTAATCTAAACATTCTAATCTAAACAAGTAATTAAGAGACAAGACAAGACACATGTTGATTAGTACATGTGTAGGTGGTACATTAGGTAGAAACTTGTTCTAATTTGTGGTTAGCAGCGTAAAGGTTTCCTATATTTATAGCGGCAGAGGTATAGATAAGCAAGATGCAAAAATGCAGAAAACTTGTGCAAATTGCAAAAAATGTGCAAAGATGCAAGTAATAAAGTTCAGCAATACAGGAGAGGAGATATCAGGAGAGGCAGCTGCAAAGAATGCAAAAACTTGAGCAGATTGCAAAAAATGTGCAAGTAAAAAAATCACAAACAGTACAACACATTAGTTGTGTGTATTTAGGTTTTGTGTGTGTGTGTGTGTGTCAGAGTCCATTGTGAATGTGTGTGTTAAAATCAATCATGAATAACCTTAGGTTTCTGTTTAGTACTATTGCTAGACTAATTGAAAGTCCCATTTCTGTTGAACCATGTATCCCTACAACTATAAGTAGTGATGACTTCATGAGAGTCTTTATAAATAAAATTAATTCAATTAGAGAGACAATTCAAACCATCCTTCCTTCTACTATCTTTAGTCCCCTGTCAAACGAGGCAACTTTAAAAATTTCACTAGAGCCTGATTTATGTTTGGACAGTTTTTGTCCCGTTGAGCTCTCTCAATTGTCAAAAATAATAACATCATCCAAACCATCCACATGTCTGCTAAAACCCATCCCAACCAGACTGTTTAAAGAGGTAATTCCCCTAATTAATGTCCACATTTTGAATGTACTTACAGTAATTTGTCTTTAATGAATGGTTATGTACCAGAGCGCTTTAAGGTTGCTGTAATTAAACCTTTACTTAAGAAGTCTGATCTTGATTCAGAAATTCTGGCCAACTATAGACCTATATCTAATCTAACTTTCATCTAAAAAATTCTAGAGAAAATACTTGCAGGTCAGTTGCGTGAACAAAGAAATAATCTGTTTGAAGAGTTTCAGTCAGGGTTTAGAGCTCATCATAGCACAGAAACCGCACTAGTAAAAGTAACTATTGATATTCTCATGGCCTCAGACAATGGACTTGTGTCTACACTGGTCCTGTTAGACCTCAGTGCTGCATTTGATACAGTTGATCACCATATTTTACTACAGAGGCTTGAATATGATATTGGAATTACAGGAACAGCTCTAAAATGGTTTAAATTATATCTATCTGACAGGTTCCAGTTTGTAAATGTAGATAATAATCTTCATACACCAAGGTTAGTCATGGAGTTCCTCAGGGCTCAGTGCTTGGGCCAATACTCTTTACTTTATATATGCTTCCATTAGGTAAAACTATTAAACTTCCATCCATCCATCCATCCATCCATCCATCCATCCATCCATCCATCCATCCATCCATCCATCCATCCAT
>NC_056498.1:72603263-72605549 GCF_014905685.2 Nematolebias whitei | reverse complement strand
CATCCATCCATCCATCCATCCATCCATCCATCCATCCATCCATCCATTATCTTTACCTGCTTATTCCATTTTGGGTCACGGGGGTCGCTGGTGCCCATGTCCAGCAATCACTGTGCGAGGGGCGGGGTACACCCTGGACGGGTTGCAAGTCCATCACAGGGCCACATAGAGACAAACAATACAAACAACCATTCACTCTCTCACTCACACCTAGGGACAATTTAGAGTTACCAATCAGCCTAACATGCATGTTTTTGGTCTGTGGGAGGAAACCGAAGCACCCGGAGAAAACCCACGCATGCACGGAGAGAACATGCAAACTCCACCAGAAAGGCCCCTGGACAGGGGTTTGAACCAAGGACCTGCTCGCTGAGAGGCAGCAGCTCTACCAGTTGTGCCACCATGCTCCCCAATTATTAAACCGTATGGGATAAATTTTCATTGTTATGCTGATGACACACCAGCAAATTATATTTGTGCGTTAAACCCAATTAATCCAATCAGCTACTTAGACTACAAGCATGTCTTCAAGACATAAAAACCTGGATGACCCTTAATTTTCTCCTTTTGAACACAGACAAGACTGAGGTTTTGGTTTTTGGACCTGAGCACCTTAGGAATGAACTTTTCAGTCTTTCTCCCTCCTTAGATGGCATTAATCTGGCCTCCAGCTATAATGTTAAAAATCTTGGTGTTATTTTTTATCAGGACATGTCTTTTATCCCCCACATTAAAAACATTTGTAGAACTGCCTCCTTCCACCTGTGTAATATCACTAAAATTAGAAACATCTTATCTTAAAATCCATCCATCCATTTTCTTTACCCACTTATTCCATTTTGGGTCATGGGGGTCGCCGGTGCCCATGTCCAGCAATCACTGTGCGAGGGGCGGGGTACACCCTGGACGGGTCGCAAGTCCATCACAGGGACACATAGAGACAAACGAGACAAACAACCATTCACTCTCTCACTCACACCTAGGGACAATTTAGAGTTACCAATCAGCCTAACATGCATGTTTTTGTCTGTGGGAGGAAACCGGAGTACCCGGAGAAAACCCACGCATGCACGGAGAGAACATGCAAACTCCACCCAGAAAGGCCCCTGGACCGGGGTTTGAACCAGGAACCTGCTCGCTGAGAGGCAGCAGCTCTACCAGTTGCGCCACCGTGCTGCCCTCTTATCTAAAAATGATGCTGAAAAACTGGTCCATGTATTTGTCACATCTAGACTGGACTATTGGAATGGTTTATTATCTGGGTGTCCAAATACTTCTTTAAAACATCTTCAGTTGATCCAAAATGCTGCTGCCAGAGTTTTAGCCGGAGTTAGTAGGAGAGATCATATTTCTCCATGTTTAGCTTCTCTCCATTGGCTCCCTGTCAAATCCAGATTATAATTCAAAATCTTACTTCTAACCTACAAAGCTCTCAACAACCTGGCTCCATCTTATATTACAGATCTTATTGTTCAATATTTTCCTAACAGAGCACTTCGCTGTCAGGCTGCAGGTTTACTTGTGGTTCATAGAATTTACAAAAACAGAATGGGATGTAGATCTTTCAGTTATCAGGCTCCTCTCTTGTGGAACCAACGTCCAATCTCTGTCCGTGAGGCTGACACATTTTCCAGTTTTAAAACTAGGCTTAAGAATTTCCTTTTTGCTAAATCCTATAGTTGGGGTCGGCTTGGGTTTCCTGAGCAGTCCCTTAGTTATGCTGCTATAGACTTAGACTGCTGGAGGACAAACTGACCACACTTTTCACTCTGCTACTGTCTTTATTTACTCTGCTCAACCTGTTTTGTATTTGTAATTATTTTTTTCTATCATTAACATGTGTTTTTTGTCTTTCAGGTACACCTGGACCTACCATTCTATGTTCCTCTGTCTCTCTTTCCTGTCCTCTCAAACCAGTCGGTCAAAGCAGATGGCCACTTGTCCTGAGTCTGGTTCTGCTGGAGGTTTCTTCCTTTGAAAAAGGGAGATTTTCCTTTCCACTGTTGCCATTGTGCTTGCTCAGGATGGGAGACTGCAACGAAGCCAAGATTCAACTTGTCTGCTGGATTCCTTAGATAGAGAACTTTACTAATTGGCTTTTTTATGTATGTGAATGTTCCTGTAAAGTGCCCTGAGACAACTTTGTTGTGATTTGGCACTATATAAATAAAGTGAATTGAATTGAATGTGTGTGTCAAAGTCCATCATGAATGTGTGTGTCATGTCCATCATGAAGTGGGTGTCAGAGTCCATCATGAATGTGTGTGTCAGAGTCCATCATGAATG
>NC_056498.1:72602064-72603253 GCF_014905685.2 Nematolebias whitei | reverse complement strand
TCCATCATGAATGTGTGTGTCAGAGTCCATCATGAATGTGTGTGTCATGTCCATCATGAAGTGGGTGTCAGAGTCCATCATGAATGTGTGTGGTAGAATCCATCATGGATGTGTGTGTCAGAATCCATTGTGAATGTGTGTGTCAGAGTCGATCATGAAAGTGTGTGTCAGAGTCCATCATGAATGCGTGTGTCAGAGTCCATCATGAAAGTGTGTGTTAGAATCCATCATGAATGAGTGTGTTAGAATCCATCATGGATGTGTGTGTCAGAATCCATTTTGAATGCGTGTGTCAGAGTCCATCATGAATGCGTGTGTCAGAGTCCATTCTGTTATTTATTTCATGTTCAAGCAAGGGTGAACTAACCTGCAGTTCTATATAAATGGTAAATGGTCTACTTATATGGTGCCTTTCAATCTGATCAACATACTCAAAGCGCTTGACAACACATTCTTGGGCCTCATTGATCCATTCATACATCACTCTACTAGATCTCTACAAAGACTAATCAGTGCTTTATCGCATTCATAAACTGATGGGACACACATTGAAGGCAACGAGGGGTTCAGTATCTTGCCCAGGGACACTTTGGCACATGACTGCTGGTGGAATCGAACCCCCAACTCTCGCATTGGAGGATGACTGCTCTAACCACTCAGCCACAGCCTCCCTGTATGTTATGTTTGTTTTTAACATTTGCAGAGCCAGAGAGGGAAATAACTGTTTGAAATTCAATTTAGGGCATCGCATTTGAAAAAAAAACAAACAAAAAAAAACACAAAACAAATTATGTTGATCTGTCTACTGTTTTGAAACACAATAGGTGATCTTCTGATTTGACCCAACAATCCTTTGTTTGTAGGCTATAATTGAACCCTAGTACTGTTTGGCTTCCACCTACTCACTACTGTGTTATTTGGTTTTGGAGCACTGTGCTGAGGATCACTTTTTGTTTTGTATCTTCCTCTGCAACACCAACACATCACTTTGATCCTTTTTATTACTGCCAGTATTTATGTAATATACTCATACTGTCTAACTGTACAGTGTAACACTGTCATTGTGTTTCAACGTGTGTCCCCAGCAACAACTTCCCTCTCTTGTTTTCCTTACTTTTGTAATAAAAAATAAATAACAGCATTGTGTGTGTGTGTGTGTGTGTGTGTGTGTGTGTGTGTGTGTGTGTGT
>NC_056498.1:72594707-72602054 GCF_014905685.2 Nematolebias whitei | reverse complement strand
GTGTGTGTGTGTGTGTGTGTGTGTGTGTGTGTGTGTGTGTGTGTGTGCGTGCGTGCGTGCGTGCGTGCGTGCGTGCGTGCGTGCGTGCGTGCGTGCATGTGTATTTATTTCTCCAAAGGTCTTGTTGTATCTATTTATGTTCTTAGCTCTGAATGGTTTCTGCAGTAGAAAAGTGCCTTTAGATTTATACAATATGGTTATATTAGTTAAAAATGTAAAAGCTGATTTATTTTTGAGCAGCTCCCTGTTAATCTACAGTAAACATACCAAGAGAGAAATATGTCATTTTGTGGGTTGTCGTGGAAACCATTGCCTACTTGTGGGCGGCTGTGGCTGAGTGGTTAGAGCAGTCATCCTCCAATGCAGAGGTTGGGGGTTCAAATCCACCAGCAGTCACATGCTGAAATGTCCCTGGGCAAGACAATGAACATCGCCTCCGGTGTGTGTTCCATCGGTGTATGAATGTGATCTAAAGCACTGATTAGTTCTATTTAGAATGATTTGTTCAATTAGCTTTGTAGAGCTCTAGTAGAGTACTGTATGAATGGGTAAATGAGGCACAGATTGTAGTGTAAAGTGCTTTGAGTGTCTTGATCAGATAGAAAGACGCTACATAAGTACAGTCCATTTACTTTGGATGCAATCGAACAAACTATTAGATAAAAAAGTATAAAATCTTATTCAAGATGCAACAATTTCTGGCAGAATATTTAAAATATTTTTAAGAATGTTGACAAAAACAATGTGAAAAAATTAACCAAAAATATTCTCTAGTATAATTATTTTTTTGTTAACTAGCTTACTTACTGTAGTCATCTCCCAAGAGCAAGAGGGGGGATTGGAAATAGCTATATCTGTCCATCCACATGTTGAGAGCAGTTGTGCCACCGTGCTGCTCTATTATATATATATATATATATATATAACTACTATTTACTACTTGTACTACTATTTCTACTTTGCATTTTTTCACTTATTGCAAGTCTCCAGGGTACAGATCCCCCGTGATAAATGAGGGACTACTGTAAAAACATTTTTGTTTGCTGAAAATGAGTAGCAGTGTAAGCAATTTTGAGTGATTCTAAATGTGAAAAATTAATTTCTTCAAGTTTCAATACAATCTGACTATTCGTCAGGTTTTCCTAGCACACAAATACAAGCAATTTTATCATATAAAGTAGTAATACATAGGCACAGTTGTGGATGAGTGGTTATAGCGGTCATTCTCCAGCGGGAGACTTGGATGCTCGATTCCACCAGCAGTCACATTTTGAAGTGTCCCAGGGCACTCTACCCTTTTCCGGCTCAAGACCATGGCCTCGGATTTGGAGGAACTGATCTTTATCCCTGCTGTGTCGCACTTGACTGTGAACCGCTCCAGCAAAAGCTGTAGCTCACGATCTGATGAAGCCAACAGGACCACATCATCTGCAAAAGGCAGAGATGTGTAGATGAACAGATGCTGAGATATATTCATCAATTAAAACGGGTTCTTCATTTTTCTGTACTGTGTAACATACGTGCATTGAACTTAGATAAAATGTAACGTGAGACGTTATTTATCTTTGACCCATCAAAATGAATGTGGCCATTTATTTACATAATCAAAGTTTAACATCAAACATTTACATTAATTTGGCAAATTGAAAAATAACAACATAATTAATCAGCAAGCTGTACAATTAGAAAACCATACGGCGATGGTTGAAACTTTACACAGACATTTCTAAAAATATCTGTCAATGATTTCTACTTGATAGAAGAATTTAAAGATGGAAAATGAAGTTTAAAGGGAGTAAAAGATGGTGTGTGAGGGGGAGTGTTGACCAGAACCGACACTCTCCATTCGAACCCAGCTTTTCCTCGGTACGCTCAGTAGACTAGACTCATTTACCTCTCTGACGATGAATCAGAAGAAGAGGAGCTCCAGTTAACGCTACCTTTCAGCGTCTCCATAGGATGGCTGTGACTCGTCCGAAGTAATGACGATATCCCGTCTGACACAAGTTCACCTCAGCAAGTGGACTTCACATGAGTGGAGTCCGTCAGAGTTCCACCCAGAGGTGGAAGTGTTATAATCCCATAAAACTCGGAAGAGCCTTATCATGGCTGGACTTCTGTTCTCCCAAACGACTGGAGCTGCAAACTCTCCAGCCCGACTCCAACGGCAACTCACAGACCAACGACTTCACAGAACTGCGAACATCTCAGAACTGCTACCACACAGGACTGGGAGAACCAGGAAGTACCGACATTTTAAAGGGCTCTATTTCCGGTCCATTTGGGAGTCCCTGATTGGTCAATATCAACCAGACAGGGGTGTGGTTTGTGACGTAAGAGGTTACTAGAAGTCAGAAAACAGCAAGAATGTTATTGGAACAGATTGAAAATGTTCCCAGACAGGAGAGAGAAATGTTTTGGCGAGTTTGGAGAAACAGGTGCCAACTTCTCTGTTTACGTCTGAGAGGATTTAAAACAAGACCATTCGTTCCAACAACTTGTCTGCTTCGACTCCTGGCCTTGGAAAACGTACACTGCTCATTCAAAGACAGAAATCAGAAAATGCATAATTACTCTGTAACAGGCCTTAACATGAATTCTAACTTTGTACAAGCAACTCAAAAATCATTGTTACTGTTTTACAGTTAATAAAATTGATTAGTTCACTGTAACATCTAAAATGTTTGAACTAAAACACTTTGATTATCAGACATTTGTAAAACAGGAATGATAATAGAAAAGAGAGTGTTCTTTCACTTGAATTTTCAAGAAAGAAAGTCTCAGGATGGGTGAACCTGTATTTCTGGATTCAAATCAATGAAATGACAGTTTCTGTCCCACTAGGTTCTTAAGGTCAAGGGTTTTGACCTTAGGCTTAGTTTTGACATCAGGTCAAGTTCACTACAGATGCAATCCTAAGGCCACCAAAATGGATCCCCTCAACACCTTGGCTGCGCCTAGAAATTTTGTCCATAAAAGTTATGAACAGAATCTGTGACAAAGGGCAACCTTGGCGGAGTCCAACTCTCACTGGGAACGAGCCCAACTTACTGCCGGCAATCCGGACCAGGCTCTGACACTGGTCATTCAGGGACCTAACAGCCCGTATCAAAGAGCCTGGTACCCCATACTCACAGAGTACCCCCCACAGAGTTCCCAGAGGTATGTGGTCAAACACCTTCTCCAAGTCCACAAAGCACATGTAGACCGGTTGGGCAAACTCCCACGCACCCTCCAGGACCCTGCTGAGAGTGTAGAGCTGTTCCAGTGTTCCACAACCAGGACCAAAACTGCACTGCTCCTCCTGAATCTGAAGTTCGACTATCCGACAAACCCTCTTCTCCAGAACCCCCGAATAGACCTTACCAGGGAGGCTTAAGAGCGTGATCCCCCTGTAGTTGGAACACACTCTACAGTCCCCCTTTTTGAATAGGGGGACCACCACCCCAGTCTGCCAATCCAGGGGAACTTCCCTCGATGTCCACGCAATATTGCAAAGTCACGTAAGACAACACAACCCTACAACATCCAAAGCCTTAAGGAACTCTGGGCGAATCTCATCCACCCCTGGGGCCCTGCCACCAAGGAGCTTTTTAACCACCTCGGTGATCTCAGCACCAGAGATTGGAGGGCCTGACCCAGAGTTCCCAGGCTTCGCTTCCTCAGTGAAAGACATGCCAGTGGGATTGAGGAGGTCTTCAAAGTATTCCACCCATGACACCCCGAGTTGAGGTCAGCAGCACACCAACTTCACTATAAACAGTGCTGGTAGTGTACCATAACCCCCCCCCCCCCCCCCCAGACGCCGGATGGTGGACCAGAATTGCCTCGAAGCCATGCGGCAGTCATTCTCCATGGCCTCTCTGAATTCCTCCCATGCCTGAGTTTTTGTCTCAGCGACCACCTGAGTTGCATGTCGCTTGGACTGCCAGTATCCATCAGCTGCTTCCGGGGTCTAACAGGCCAAAAAGGCCCGATAGAACTCCTTCTTCAGCCTGACAGCATCCCTCACCGCCGGTGTCCATCACTGGGTTCGAAGGTTGCCGCCGCACCAGGCACTGACAACCTTGCAGCTGCAGCTCCA
Organism: Nematolebias whitei; assembly: GCF_014905685.2. Lineage (NCBI taxonomy): Eukaryota > Metazoa > Chordata > Actinopteri > Cyprinodontiformes > Rivulidae > Nematolebias > Nematolebias whitei. Next base: position 72,597,970 of record NC_056498.1, on the reverse strand, counting down.
GTAAGCCGCCTCGACAATAGAGGCACAGAACATGGTCCACTCGGACTCAGTGTCCCCTACCTCCCCCGGAACATGTTCTAAGTTCTTCTGGAGGTGGGAGTTAAAGCTCCATCTCACAGGAGATTCTGCCAGACGTTCCCAGCAAACCCTCACAATACGTTTGGGCCTGCCAGATCTGACCGGCATCCTCCCCCACCATTGGAGCCAACTCACCACCAGGTAGTGATCAGTGGACAGCTCTGCCCCTCTCTTCACCCGAGTGTCTAAGACATGTAGCCGCAGATCAGATGAGACAATGACAAAGTCGATCATCGAACTGCGGCCTAGGGTGTCCTGGTGCCAAGAGCACATATGGATACCCTTATGCTTGAACATGATGTTTGTTATGGACAATCCATGACGAGCACAGAAGTCCAACAACAGAACACCACTTGGGTTCAGATCAGGGGTGTTGTTCCTCCCAACCACACCCCTCCAGGTCTCACTGTCATTGCCCACGTGAGCATTGAAGTCCCCCAGGAGAACAAGGGAGCCCCCAGGAGGTGCACTTTCCAGTACCCCCTCCAAGGACTCCTAAAAGTGTGGATAATCTGAGCTGCCGTTTGGTGCATAAGCACAAATGACAGTCAGAACCCGTCCCCCCACACATAGGCGGAGGGAGGCTACCCTCTCATTCATCAGGGTGAACCCCAACACACAGGCACCAAGATGGGGGGCAATAAGTATGCCCACTCCTGCTCGGCACCTCTCACCAGGGGCAACTACAGAGTGGAATAGCGTCCAACCCCTAAATAAGTGCAATCCATTTCATTTTTTTTTCTAATTAAAGTTATTCAATAAGTTTACCTACATTTTCCATCCATCCATCCATTATCTTTTACCTGTTTCCTCCACTTTGGATCACGGGGGTCGCCGGTGCCCATGTCCAGCAATCACTGTGCGAGGGGCGGGGTACACCTTGGATGGGTCGCAAGTCCATCACAGGGCCACAGAGACAAACAACCATTCACTCTCTCACGCACACCTAGGGACAAGTCCAGTAGCTGACCAATCAGCCTAACATGCATATTTTTGGTCTGTGGGAGGAAACCGGAGTACCCGGAGAAAACCCACGCATGCACGGAGAGAACATGCAAACTCCACCCAGAAAGGCAGCCAGGATTTGAACCAGGTACCTGCTTGCTGAGATGCAGCAGCTTTACCAGTTGCGCCACCGTGCTGCCCATGCCCATTTTTTTTTTTAAACATTTACTTTTCTTTTTTTATATATATATATATATATTTAAATATTTACGCTGCAGATAGTAGGTTTAAACTTAGTACAAAACAGAAAAAGAAGTCGTTATGGTACTGTCCCTCATTACTCAGTCCAATACTTTTAACCAGTGTTTTTACTAAAATGCCAACAGTTTGTGTTGTGCTGCCTCATTTCATTGACCTCTCTGCAACATAAGCAATGCACTTAAAAATGATCAAACTGATCAGCAGCATCAAGGAAACAGGAAAACACCAATTGGTGACAGAACAAATGTGTTTTGTATAACTTATCCATGAGGCCCTGATGGTTTGGCCTGACTGATCCCATTTTAATGAGCAGCTAATGTGGAATAAATGATGCAATTATTATATTTGTCATCAAAATAAGCTTCATTCTGTCCAGACATGTTGTAAGGATAAAGCATTTTATGTCTAAGAGAGCTTGACAAGAATATATTTATACTTTTGTTTCATCGTGACTGAAAATAATAAAATACTTTGTACATATTTGTCCAAAGCTATGACAATAATAGAGCTTTGATAGCTCATGGGATGTTAAATACCTTCAAAGGGTTACTGTAAATCATGTAATATGAGAAAGGATCTGATGCAAAGAACTGAAAATGATCAAATGTGTTGACAGGCTAATAATAGCATTTTGACCTAATTTCAGAAATTATTCACTGTGTTTTTTATTTGACAGCTGATTATTCATGATTCATGATTTTTTATACCAATGAAGTCTCTAAGAGTTTGAAACAGCGGTGATACATTGAGAAGGAAACGTAAACTTTAGATCGGAAGTTCACAGTTTGTAAAGCCCAATAAATTTGCTATTGAGGAAATTGGTATTATCTTCCTTTTTTGTTGTTTTTATGTTCAGTCAAAACAATGGAAACATCACAGTTTTGGGGCAAACATATTTGCTGAAGAACACAAGATGTTATTTTGCACCTCGACTTGCTTTCAGTTTGATAATTTTATATTTTGTTTTTACTAAATCTCTAATATAAAAAAGTGGCCGCATAATAGCTAATCTACGTTTGGATGTTCCCTCTTCATGGGTCACCACAGTGAGTCATCCACCTCCATCTCAATCTGTCCTCTGTCCTCACTCCAACTACCTCCATATCCTCTCTAACTGTATCCATCTATCTCCACTTTGTTCTTTTTCTGGCAGATGCATTTCTAATATCCTTCTACCAATATACCCACTGTCCCTCCTTTGGACATGCCCAAACCATCTCAGTCTGACCTCTCTAACTTTATCTCCCAGTTGTTCAACCTGTGCTGTACCTCTGATGATCTCATTCCTAATCGTATCCATCCTTGTCATTCCTAAGGAGAACCTCAACATCTTAATTTCTGCCACTTCCAGTTCTTTCTCGTGTCTTTTTGTCAGTGCCACTGTCTCCAGACCATACAAGATAACTGTTCTCATCATTGTCGTGTAGACTTTTCCTTTGACTTTTGCTGCCACTCTTTTGTTGCAAATCACTCCTGAAAATTTTCTTCATCCACTCCATCCTGCCTGGACTCTCATTTTCACCTCTTTACTACATTCCCCATTTTCCTGGACAGTTGACCCCAAGTACTCAATTCCTGCACCTTTGTGACCTCTGCTCCATGTAGCCTCATTGTGCCATCGTCTTCCCTCTCATTCACAAACACGTTCTCTGTCTTACCATCAGTGGCAGCTCCAGATATATTTTTCTGCAGGTGCTAAGTAGGGATGCACCGATTCACTTTTTTTTTTTTACTTCCGATCCGATTCCAATACCTAAATCTAAATATCGGCCGATACTGATCCAGTTCAGACATCATGATCATTATTGATTTTATATGAGGCTGTAATAATTTCCTTTCAAGTACAATTTGTACAAATATATGCATGCATGTCCAAAAAGGCAACTTGAGGTAAGTTTTATTAATGTTGGATAAGTTTTAAAGTTAGAATTAAATTCTGCTAACACAAAATATGTTTCTTTTTATTCCTAGCTTTAAAG
>NC_056498.1:72556441-72574707 GCF_014905685.2 Nematolebias whitei | reverse complement strand
ATGTGGATATCCTAACTGGGCCTTCCTGAAAGCAGAGAAGAAACCCAGACAGGACTCCAGTCAGCCATCAGGTGAAAAGGAGGAACCCAGACCCAGACCAGTGGTCATTCCGTATGTTGAGGGAGTATCAGAGAAACTGAGATGTTTATTTTCTAAACATAACGTCCCAGTGGCTTTTAAACCCCAAAATACATTACGGCAAAGACTGGTTCATCCCAAAGATCCAGTCCCCCGGCACAAACAGAGTAATGTTGTGTATGCTGTTCAGTGTCAGGAGGGCTGTGATCAGTCTTACATCAGGGAAACTAAACAGCCACTGGCCAAAAGGATGGCCCAGCACAGAAGATCAACATCATCAGGCCAGGATTCTGCGGTCTACACTCATCTCCAGGCCAGCAGTCACTCTTTCAAGGATGAAGATGTTCACATCCTGGACAGAGAGGAATGATGGTTTGAGAGAGGAGTAAAGGAGGCCATCTTTGTGAAAAGAAATTGTCCATCATTAAACAGGGGTGGAGGCCTCCGGGTTCAACTGTCCCCCTCTTACAATGCTGTGATTGCTAGTATCACTCAGCCCTCTGTGAATAGTAAACAGCCATCAGTGTGCTAATAATCCATTGTTAGGCTGATGGTCCTTCTTGAGCATGTGATCAGCTGGTTTTGGTTGTCAGCAGCAAACTGGTTGATCCACTCTGAGAAGGAGCTATTTAAGAGACTGAGCTGAAAACAGCACCTCAGACTGAGGAAGTCTCTTGGATGAGAGATGAAACGTTTCTATATTTTTTTTATTTATTTATTTTTAATGTCCAGAGTACCAGATTGAACTTTTTTGGATTTTTCTACCTGGATTATTGAGCATGCATCAGGATGTCAGAAATAGTGTACACATAATTCTTAACCAGCATACATTGCAATGTTCACACTGTCTCTGGGACGAGACACCCTCACACATTTCACACATATTTGATATAAACATATTTGTTATTGAGAGAATATTGATGATGATGCACAGCAACACTGTAGTTATGATGCATGCTCAATAATCCAGGTAGCTAAAGTTAACAAAGTTAAATTAGATCCTCTGGATTGATTCTCCTTAATTGAAACCTTACGTCTTTTATCTAAAACACCTTCAGCCTGAGGAGCTGCAAGCAAGCAGTCCTATAAATAGCAACTTCTCATTGTGGATCAACCAGTTTGCTGGGGACAACCAAAATTAGTTGTTCACGTGCAAAAGGAGGACCATCAGTCTAAGTAATGACTAATCATTAGTGCACTGATGGGCATTTGCTATTAACAGAGGGCTGAGTGATGTTAGCAATAACAGCATTGTAAGAGGGGGGCAGTTGAACACGGAGGCCTCTGCCTCGTTTAACAATGAACAAGTTTTCTTCACAAAGATGGCGTCCTTCACTCCATTCTCAAACCAACGTTCCTTTCTATCAAGGATGTGAACATCTTCATCACTGAAAGAGTGACTGCTGGCTTACAGAAGAGAGAAAACAGCAGAGTCCTGACCTGATGATGTTGCTCTTCTGTGCTGGGCCATCCTTTTGGCCAGTAGCTGTTTTGTTTCAGTGATGTAAGACTGATCACAGCCCTCCTGGCACTGAACAGCATACACAATATTACTCTGTTTGTGTGATTGTTCTGGTTCTGTTCAGTACTTAGGTGTAGTTACATAGTCTGACCACTAACTGTCCATTTATCTGATACAAGGGAGACATCTGACACACATTTAATTCATCACTCTGCTTCAGCACAGCAGAGTTCTTCTCTGCCTCTTTGGTTCAGATGGACTGGAATAATTTCTGAAAGCTCACCTTTGAATAGGTCATGGATGCTTTACTTGTGATTTATGATTCGTTTTGAGTTGTGTTCACCGTTGTCTCACAGTGTCAGCAACAGCAATGCATGATAAATGTTAACGCATTTGTCACTTTCCTGCCTCTTCATGTTAAGTTTTTGTCTCTGTCATTCAGCCACGCCCACTCTTCACCTTCAACTTAATCAGTACTCTTGCCCTACACCTGTTCCCTGCACTATTTAAGATCTCCATTCACTCTTGTTCCCGACAAGAGTATCATACCCTCTGTGGTAGAAGATGTTCAGCATTCTCTTCACAGTCCTGTTTGATCCTCATGTCTTTACCACACGCCTGCTTCTTGAATACCCCCATTTGTCTGCTCTGGTTTTGCCTTTCTGACCTTGTTCCCAACTACACCTTCTGGCTCAACAGCTATGCTTCACAGACTATTATATGGATTTGGACATGGATCTCTGACCCCCTGTGTTTGACCCCACCTATACATCTGGACCTTGCTTTTGGATTACCCCTTTGACCACGCTCTCCTCAGCTCTGCCCTGCAGCTGCGTTTCACTCAGTGATGGTGACATCATAGTTTCCAACTTCTTCAGGTGGCCCCCACCTCTCCTGACTGAGAAGGTTAGTGACTGTCTTTCTGTTCATCTTACCACTCACAGAAAAGTTAATTTCACTAACCATCATATCTCTACATATCAGTCCCACCACTGGATTCTGACCTCCACCAGCAGCTGTTTTTCAATAAACTTTTTAACCATTCTTGTTTCTGACGTTGTGCTTGAATCCTAATTCCCTATTCACGTCAGCTTTTGTGTTAGCTTCTGCTATTTTTTTTAATCTGTTTTGTGTTTTAGTGTTAGTGAAGCTAATATTTTAGCAAGCAAATTAGCAGTTAGTGAAGCTAACTGTTTAGTTAGCTGTGTGCACCACTGCTCATCACAGTTACACAGTAGCTTGAGAATCATTATATTATGGAATTAATTTTTGCATTTAGTTTGAGACCTTGAGGAAAGCAGCACAGTGGGACTGAGTCTTCAGCTGAGATTTATTCTGTTTTGTTCAAATGTCTGCAGGTTTTTTGGAGGTTGGATGTGCATAGGAACTGAACCAGGGTGAATGAGAATTGAGAGTCTGCTCAAGGATCCTTCAGCAGTGGGACAAGACAGAAGTGTTGTCTCCCTGTCGACTGTAATCTAAGAGCAATGCTGCTTCTGTTACGCATCTTACAATCTTGTTACAACAGATCTGTGCTGAAATTTTTTTTTGAAAAATACAGCTGATGGTTCTTTGTAGTGCTTCCAGTGAGCCAGAGGATAAGATGAAGACCATGTGTGCGGGTATGATGGTGAATGTAAAAAAAAAAGACACTTGGCCAAATTTTATGCGTATGAGTAAGTCGGAAATTTAAAAGAGAGGGCACACTGGGGCCACATCCATAAATGAGTGGAAGGGAAAGGTATAAACAATGAATGCAAGACAATGTGGCTCTGTCTTTATGTATGTGCCTGTTGGAGAGTGATATGTGAAATGTTGTGTATAAATGGCAAAATGGGGAACATAAACAACCCAACCTGGCTCTGTGTGTGTCTGTGTGTGTAAATCATCAATCTAGGGTAGTGAAAGTCTGTTTATTCATTCCATGACCCACATATGCTACCCAGAAAGGCCTCATCAAAGACCGTATTGTCCGCCTTCTCTCGTTCCCTTCACCTCTGTCTCCTTGTCCCGCTGTCCTCCCTCCCTCCTTCCCTCTCCTCCCTCAGTCAATCACTCTCCTCGTCTCATGGGGTCTTTTTTTATAAGCCAGCCTTGACAATCACAGACAGTCTCCCCCGCTTTTTCAACTTCCTGAACCCTGTGGTAAAGTGAAACCCTCTCCTAAACACACACAAGTAACTCAGCAGCAGCCGCAGGAAAGTGAGAACTTGATGACTGTGGTCACTCAGCATAAAGGCTCTACTCCACCTTGGTTCCCCTAACAATGCTTAACTTGAAAGAAATGTTTAGAGGGTTTAACTTAGAAACTTGAATTACATTTAGTTATCTGGATTTGTAACAATACAAGGAGTATGCATTTGAATAGTGAATGTTTGTAGTTTTCTAGATGAGTGTTTTCTGGACAGGAATTAAACGGGGATAAAAGTAAACCTAAATGTTTTTGGTGCAAGATATTCAAGTAGGTATGAATTGCACTGTACAGTATATGAGATCATAGGTAGCATTTATTTATTTTTTTCTTGTCTAAGGCAACCGAGAGTGACAGATCCAGGTGAGTGAGGGGAGCAATTTTATTCACAACAAATGATGGAGCCAGGGGGTGGCCAATGTTGGCTTTGGTCACCAGAGATCATTCTTCACCACCTCTTTCATTTGGAAAACTATACTTATTATAAAAACAAGAAAGCACAGTTCTCAAACTATTGAGGTAGCCGGTCCCCCCCCCCCCCACCACCACCTCCACACACACACGCGTTTATTGGGTCTGAAGAAAAAGTTGTATCATGACAGTCTGATAGATTATTACTGACTTTAATTACTAGTTGTTTGATTTAAAAACAGCACTTTATTTAATTATTTCATTTTTGCACTGATGTCTTATCAGGCAAACACCTACCATAACATTTTAACTACTTGGTGCTTTATTTTTATTTTATTGTTTACAATTTTCTGTTCATGTTACTTTTCTATGACTAGCTTCGCTTTCAGATGACTTTCAGACGGAATTCCCCAACATGACACCCTCGGATGTGGATGAGTGGTTAGAGCATTCATCCTCCAATGCGAGAGTTGGGGGTTCGATTTCACCAGCAGTCCTATGCCGAAGTGTCTCTGGGCAAGACACTGAGCCCATCTTTGCCTCCGATGTGTGTCCCATCGGTGTATGAATGTGAAAAAGTACTGATTGTCTACATTTTCAGATTAGCTTTGTAGAGAGAGTGCCGCTTGAATGCTAAATGAGGGCACAGATTGTGTTGTAAAGAGCTTGAGTATCTTGATAAAATAGAAAAGTGCTATATAAGTACAGTCCATTTACTATTTATATGGTTTATTAAAAGAGGTACTGCGATGAGAACATGTTTTTATTGTAATATTAAGCAGTGTAAAACACAAAAATAAACTTTTTTTAATCCATTTGTCTTACTTATTCAATGAGTTTTAGTGTTATTAAAATGGAGCTATATATTGTTGTACAAAATGATGTTGAACTATTTGAAAAGGGAAATAAAGAAGACAGTAGAAACACTGTCTACACATTTTTAATTTTCCCTCAAACTGTGGATTCTTGATTATGCTTCAGTCCTGCTTCTCTGCACTGAGTAGGTATGCTGCTTTATTCAAAACTGTAACAATTTTATTTAAATAAAAGTTTTTCTTGGCTGACTCCTTGAAGATCTTTTGGATAATGCCTATTTGTGAACTGAGTAAAGTCCATCTGAACTGCTCTCTGAGACAAATGGGTTTTGTTGGCTGAACTGCTGTATGAAATTCCATCTGACAAAATGGGATTGTCTTGGTTTCCAGTTTTCACTAATGAAAGTCAGCTGTGGCACTTTTCCTGAAAGGAACACCATCTGAATGTTGTCCCATTGGAAGGCAGTCCAGTGAAAATAAACTGATACGAGTTGAGCAGGGAAGGAAAATAAAAAGGAGAGAAAAGAGTCATAAGGAGAAAAGAAAATTTACTCTAACAAAAATACAGTGGATTTGAAGCAAACATTAGGAGGGGCCATTCTAAGAACTTTTTTAATAAATGCCATACCATACCACTTTATTTATAAAGCACTTTAAACAGCAACAAGGCCAATCAAAGTGCTGTACATCAAAACAAACAAGCATAGGCCACAGGATAAAAACATAGATCCAAATGGAAAAAGATAATAACTAAAAGGCTAATATTATAGAATACAGACAGGGGTAAAAACAAGTTACACAGTGTAAAAAGCCAGGGAATGAAAGTGTTTTTTTAAGCGAGACTTAAAAACAGTGAGAGTGGGAGCCTGCCTGACGTGCAGTGGTAAATCATTCCATAGTCTTGGACCTGCAACCGAGAAGGCCCTGTCACCTCTAAGTTTGAAACGGGTTCCTAGAACATAGAATCATTTGATCTGCTGACCTCAGAGATCCCTGTGGGACATATGGCTGCAGCATATGCAGATCAGCATACTCTTCTTCATGCCAGTAGTTTTAATGATGTGTTACCAATTAAAAAATAACAATTAAGTAACCCAATGCAACATCATCTTTTAGAAATTCAAAGTACATTTTTATGTTCTAAATTGGGATTTAGGTGAACTAGAAAACACTGCTGGAAAAGCACAGTACCAAAAAAAAAAAAAAGCTTAACAAAATTAACTGTTTTCTGTATCAACATTTTGTTTGTTTTTCTGATGTGATTCTATTAGAGTATAATGTAAGTCACATGCAGACTTTTCCAAAAACTGTACCAGATGGATACATATAATACTCCAAAAATAACACCCTAATAAATGTATTTGTAAAAAAAAAAAAGAAAAAAGGAACATTAAATTCAACCATATAATTAAAATATTCTTCTGTGAAATTTAATTGTATGAATTTGGATGCCAGTAATTTCTTGAAGCTTTTTTGCACCAGCTTTTAGGAGTTACATCTGCAGAGGGAAAAAAAACATTTAAGAAGACTTACTGGATTACTCAGAGAGTAAATCAGGCCTGAGAGAAGACATGGTGAAAACTTTAAATGCTATCACAGTTTGCCTACTTCCTCCCCCCTACATGTAGCATCCTTCCTGATGACACAGCTTTTCCGCACTGCACCCACCTGATGAATCTTTAGCACTCTAGGAGCAGATGGCATGCTGGCTGGGATGTTTGCCAGCTCAGCCTCTGTGTATTGTAAGACAGGAAGCATCAGTGCAGTGCTCGTCTTCAGGAGAGCTTAATTGAGTATACATGGTTTGTTCATGTGGTACATGTTGGCAGTGACTTGCCAGCTGATTATCTCCCCCCACCCACCCACACACACCCATCGTATCAGGTGATGCCAAAATATGACTGTTTCTACAGATATTGTATTTACTCAACAGTTTCTAGTTCAGTTATAAAAGAGATATTAGAAAAATAATTTGAGTACTTGCAGTTTTTCTGTAACTTAAAAATGTAACATTAAAATCAGTATTTTTGATGTCCAATTGATGTGTAGAGTAACTGTCATTTTGGGCAAAAAATAAACTCAGCCAGAATCCAGTTATGAACATTAAAAATGAACCATGGCAGAGCTAAATACAGTACATTTATTTAGTAAAGATGGGAGATGGACCAGGCAGCACGTTGGCTCAGATGGTAGACCTGTTGCCTTTCAGTGAGAAGGTCGATGGATCAAATCGCAGATAGGGACTTTTCTGTGTGGAGTTTTCAACGTTTCTTCATGCATGCATGAAGTTTTCTTCGTTTACTCCGGTTTCCTCCCACAGACCAAAAACATGCATGTTAGGCTGATTGGCCACTCTAAATTGTTCCTAGATGTGATAGAGAGAGTGAATGGTTGTTTGTCACGTTTGTCTCTATGTGTCCCTATGGTGGACTGGAGACCTGTCCAGGGTGTCCCCAACTTTTTGCACAGTGACTGCTAGATATGGGCACCAGTGACCCCAAAAAGGAACCCAGTGTGCAACCCAGAAAGGAAAAAGGATGGGTGGGTTGTTTGGTTGGTTTATTGGTTGATTGATTGATTGACTGACCAGAGTTTGGACTGGACGATCTACAGAAGAGGATAAGGAGAGTATACATTTTTTCCAAATTGCAATGTTTCTAGTTGATCATGAGAATAATCCTTATTGGTTTATTGGGTTTTCCAGGTCCTGGAAGATATTTATACTACGTCATGGTTCTGAGCTCAGGAGCTGGAATCCAGGAGATGAGGGCTACATGTGCTCTATATTGAGAGCAAACAGGTTGGTGGTGAGACGGATGAATCAAGGTAACCAGAGTTATCTCACCGTTTACACGTGAGACAGATTCAAAGCAGACAAGGGATTCCAGAAGCTTTCCAGGGGACCAGGAAGGAATCAAGAAGCTCTTGTTTAGTGACTATTTCACAGAAGACTTGTGAATAAACTCAACCTTTTAAAGAGTAGGATAATAAGCTTATAGGAACCAGCCATGTTCACCAGACCTGTCACTCAGCCCTTGCAACAAAAGCAGCGCATCCAGAAGACAGACACAGATCCTAACAGTAATAACAGGATGATGGAAGAAAAGTGTACTGTACACACAAAACACATTCACTACTGTTTTAAGCTTCCAATTAAAAAAGAGGGCATATTAAATTTATTGATAATGTTGGATTACTTGATTTATTCACAATTTTTATTTATCAGGGCTCAAGAGTTGACAGTTGAATTGTTTTATTACACAAACCAAATTTGTCTTTCAAGACTGCATTACAACTGACAAGACGTGATGACACTAGGGGTTTTATCTTGGAATCCTGGAAGGTTGGGTGAACCTTGAATGACTGAGGTAGTTGAAGGCGTACTGCCACAGGGTTGATTACTTCGGCTATTGGGAATGGACCAACAAAGCGGGGTGCCAATTTTCATGACTCCACCCTAAGAGGAAGGTCTTTAGTTGAGAGCCAGACCTTCTGGCCCTCCCGGTAGGGTGGGTTCTGGGAGTGACGTCGGTTGGCACCCCTGATGTAAACAGTGGATGTCTTGAGGAGAGCTCTCCTTGCTCTCTTCCAGGTCCCATGGCACCTAAGAGCTGCCTGTGGGCAGATGGGACCCGAGCTTTTCTTCCCTGAATAGAGAATACTGGTGGTTGGAAACCATCTACTGTGTAAAAAGGGGACAGACCTGAAGCAGCTGAAGGAAGGGAGTTGATAGCATGTTCAACCCATGGAAGATTAGCTGTCCACTTAGTAGGATCCCCCTTGCACAAAAGGTGAAGTTTTGTCTCCACCTCCTGGTTGGCCCTTTCGCTTTGACCATCCGTTTGTGGGTGGAAACCTGAAGAGAGGCTCACAGAAATTCCAAGGTGGTTACAAAACTCCTTCCAAAAACAAGAAATGAACTGGGGACCATGGTCAGAGACAATATCAGAGGAAGTCCATGAAGGTGAAAGATCTCTTTGACCATAATCTCCCCTAGTTCTTTGGCTGATGGGAGTTTTTTCAAGGGTACTAGATGGACCATTTTAGAAAAAACGGTCCACAATAGTTAGAATGACTGTGTAGCCAGAGGATAGAGGAAGACCTGTGATAAAGTCCATAGCTATATTGGACCAGGGACGAGAGGGGATAGGAAGAGGATGTAGAAAACCAGCTGGTGGGAATCTAGAAGTCCTGGCAGCACTGATGAGAAGAGATAAAATCCTTAATATCCCTTACCAGGTCCTTCCACTAGAACTGGGCTCTGACTATAGACATAGTCTTGGTTAAACCAGGGTGACAGAAAAGGATAGACTGGTGACAGAGTTCGAGAACCCTTTTTACTAGGGAAGTAGTGACAAACATCCGGTTCTTGGGGCAATCTGGTGGTGGTGGTTGGACCTGGTTAGCCTGTTTAATCTCTTCCTCCAGCTGAGTAACAGCAAGTCGCACCTTACTGGGTAGGATGAATTCTACCTCATTCTTGGAGGAGTGACCTGCATAATCCTCCGTGATCCGGGAAAGGGCATCTGGTTTTATATTTCTGGATCCAGGTCTGTAAGACAGAGTAAAATTGAAACAACAGAAGAACAATGCCCACCTGGCCTGTCTGGGGTTGAGTCTTCTGGCCATCTTTAAGTATTCAAGGTTCTTACGATCTGAAAAGGTTTCCTGGCACCCTCCAACCAATGTCTCCATTTTTCAAGTGCCAGTTTGACAGCCAGAAGCTCTCGTTCGCCCACATCATAATTACGCTCTGCAGGAGACAGACTTTTAGAGAAAAAGGCACAGGGGTGAGTTTTACCTTCAATATCGCGTTGGCTGAGAACAGCCCCAACCCCTGTGCTGGAAGCATCCACCTCCACAATAAACTGTAGTTCAGGGTCAGGTGAGTGCAATATGGGTGCTGTAGAAAACAGATTCTTTAATGTGTTGAAGGCCTGTTCTGCTTGCTCGTTCCAATGAAAACTGGTCTTAGAGGATGTGAGGGCATGCAGAGGAGCAGAGATCTGACTGTAGCCTTTAATGAATTTCCGGTAGAGGTTTGCAAATCCTAAGAATCTCTAACTGCTTTCTATTTTTGGGTATTGGCCAATCCAATACGGACAAAACCTTACCAATGTCCATGGTTATTTTATTTGGGGAAACGACAAAACCCAAGAAAGAGGTAGACTACTGATGGAATTCACACTTTTCGGTTTTTACAAACAAGTTGTTCTGTAAAAGTCTCAGTAGTATGGAAAAAACGTGTTTCTTATGAGAGTTTAAGTCCTTGGAGAAAATGAGGATGTCGTCTAAATAAATAAATACAAACCGATTGACCATGTCTCTTAAAACGTCATTAACTAAAGCCTGGAACACAGCAGGAGCATTGGTGAGTCCAAAAGGCATTACTAGGTATTCATAGTGTCCAGTTGGGGTATTGAAGGCGGTCTTCCACTCATCCCTTCTTAATGCGAACCAGGTGGTATGCATTTCTTAGGTCAAGTTTAGTAAAGACCGTGGCTCTGTGGATGAGGTCGAATGCAGATGTCATGAGAGGTAAGGGGTACTTATTTTTGACAGTAATTTTGTTTAAACCCCGATAATCTATACAAGGGTGAAGTGATACATCCTTTTTGCCCACAAAGAAAAAAATGGCTCCAGCTGGCAATGCTGAAGGTCGGATTATGCCAGCCTGGAGTGATTCATTAATATATTTTTGCATGGCCTGACTTTCTGGTTCAGACAACAAATACAGGCCACCCTTAGGTGGTGTGGAACCAGGTAGTAATTCAATGGAACATCATATGGTCTATGGGCAGGCAAAGAGGTAGCTTTGATTTTATTAAATACTTCTTTTAGGTTGTGATAATCCTCTGGCACTTTAGAGAGGTCAGGATAAGTCTCCTCAATTTTTTCTGGGGGAATAGTCGGTGACACCACATTAAACAAACATGTGGATAAACATCCCTCGGATCACCCTACTATTTCCTTCCCCCTCCAGTTGGTGTGTGGATTGTGTTTATCAAGCCACATGGTGTGTGGATTGTGTTTATCAAGCCACATGGCACCAAGAATGATGGGTAACTGGGGGGAGTTGATAACAAAGAATGTTATTGTCTCCTGGTGATTGCCACTGAGTTTTAATGAAACAGGTACAGTCTCGAGATGAGTGTCATGCAGTGAATGTCCATCTAAAGCTAAAATCTTGTGGGGTCTGGTGGTTTAGACCAGTTCAATGCCTACAAATTTGGCAAACTCTTGATTAATACACTCTGTGTCAGCTCCAGAGTCGATGAATGCAGAAACAGGTATAGGTTTCTCACCTTGAACTTTGATCTCTGCAGGTAGGGTAAATGAAGAGGAGGTCATGGGATGTCTAATATGACTCAGTAGGATCCTCTTTCCTTCAGAGTCTGGCCTTCTTAAACATTTGGCAACAGAGTGTCCTTCCTCTCCACAGTAGAAGCAGAGGTGATTCCTTCTTCTCCTCTCTCTCTCCTCTGGAGAGAGTCGACTTCCAGCCGACTGCATGAATTCCGCAGATGGTCGCTGTGAAGAGGTTATAGATTGGGTTTTTAACGGTGGCAATATGGTTACTTTTAGTCTCACCCCAAGGTTGAACTGCTCTCTCAGATCTGGTCTCTGTCTGTAGACGTCTCTCCCAAAGGCGGAGGTTGACCCGGGTTGCCAGGTCTTTCAGTGATTTGAGAGACTCTGGGTATTCTTTGGGTGCCAGCTCATCCTTGAAGTTTTCATTTAATCCTTGAAAAAAATGCATCTGTTAGTGCCTCCTCGTTCCACTTGCTTTCAGCTGCTATGGCATGAAAATTGATAATATATTCTGTTACCCGTTTACCTCCTTGATTTACAGAAAACAACCTATGGGCTGCCTCTCTCAGGTAGGACAGGGTCAAAGACTCTACAGAGTTATTTAGCAAAGTCATTAAAGGAACAACAGTACCTTGAGTTCCTTTGCCATTCTGCTGTACCCCATGATTTGGCTTTGCCCGAGAGAAGAGAGATTACATAAGCCACCTTGGATCGCTCAGACGGGAAGGAGGATGGTTGCAGTTGAAAATGAATGTCACACTGGGTTAAGAATGAGCGACATTGATGAGGTTCCCCTATGAGTAGTTCTGGGGGTGGGGGTGGGGTTGGGGGGTGGAGTGGGGTTCTTGGCTGGCAGAGACTTGATGCACAGTGGCCTGGGTCGTAGTAAAATGAATAGGTACCTGTGGTTGAGTCTGCTGGGACAAGTTATGAATCGAGTGAATAATTTCCTGTATGTTTTTCTCTAATTTAACTATGGCCCCCTCCACACCAGATCACAATTCCTGTGTCTGTGTCAAATCCATTTTGGCCAGATTATTCTGACAAGAACCAGATTTAGGGTTTCGAACCAGATCACAGACAACAGGAAGGTTTAAAAGATTTATTGATAAACTACTTCTGGTGGAGGTCTGAGTCCTTGGGCCAGCACAATCTGGAGAGATAGGAAAGTTAGTGGATTGGAGTTCAATGACTTTGGTGTGACAGTTCAGTTTATAAACACCAATCTTTATAAACAGATGAGGAAGAATTTCCTTAGAAGAGTTGGTTTCTATGATGTCATCGTTGGAGAAGGTCAGCTGGTTTTGAGGCAGAACTGAGCATGAAGCACTTAGGAGGGAGATCCAGAAGACAGGTCCAGGGAGACAGGCAAGGGTCGTGCACAGGTGATCAGCAAGCAAGATGGGTAATCCATAAAACAGGCATGAAGTCAGAACCAGGAAGACAAACGAAACAGTGGCATGGACGCTGAACATTTACTCACTGAGGCTTTCAATAATCTGGCCCTGAGGACTGTGAACAGGGAGCTTAAATAGGAGACTGAACAGGTGTCATGCATGAGCCTGATTGCAGGCAGAGAGTGAGTGAGTGAGTGACAGGAGTAGAGCATGACTAAGCAAAAAAAAATGAAAGAGTAAACAGAAACATGACAACAACATTACATTTCTGCACACTAAAATCATCAAAAAAAAAAAAAAAAAAATCACCAAATATAAAATGAATACTGACAATTTGGAAATATTTTTCTGAATTTTTGCATCAAGTAATTACTCAGAATTAACTTAATATGATTTAAACAACTATAAACACTACAGGACTTTAACAAAATTAACTTCTGAAATCAAGAATAATACCTTTAAGCTTTAAAGGAAGACTGATTAAAACATTTTAATTAGGAAACATGTTAATGTTTACGTGTGTCAGAATGTCAACAAGTTTGATTTTTTGGACATATGGTGGACTTTAGATCAGGAGGAGGTTAATCATTTTGTATTGCATTAGTATTGCATTAGAGTTAGAAAAAATAGAAAGTTATTCGTTTTGTTCTGTTATTTGATGGTTATTATCATTGAACAAATTGTTTGAAAAAAGGGGCAGATATAATAAGATTTTTTCTTCTTTCTGCTGCTTTTCATTTTAAATTTCTTGTATTTTTTAAAGTTTATGGAATTGTTTTGTTTTTAAAATGAATAAACTTTATACCATACCATATACCATACCAATAATTTTGCCAGATAGTCAAATTATATTGTCAAGACGATAACGTTGGGAACAAAATGAGTGGTTTGTCAACTTGTGTCAGTTCTGAGCAGTGTACACTCTGCAGTTTACAGTCATGACCGTGTTTACACGAACGTAAAAGATGCACACAAAGCCGAACCCCGCCTCCACCTAGGACTGTCAGACCACATCTCAATCTTCCTGGCTCCTGCTTACGTGTCCCCGCTGAGACGCTCCAGACCGGTACAAAATAAAGTTAAATGCTGGATCCAGGACAGTGGCCCCATACTGAGAGATTGTTTTGACCGAACAGACTGCCAGGTTTTCAGAGAAGCTGCTGAAAATGGAGGTTCGCTTGATCTTGACCAATACACATCCTCAGTTCTGGGTTACATTAGTACATGTACTGACACCGTCTCCACTATCAGAAATGTTAAAAGCTACCCAAACAGAAAACCTTGGCTGAATGCAGAGGTGCGTACCCTGCTGGAAGCCAGGAACACTGCCTTCAGGTCTGGAAACTCAGAGGAGCTGAGTAGGACAAGAAAAAAGCTGGTTGCTGGTATTAAGAGGGCCAAGGCCACATATGCAAAGAGGATCGAGGGCCAATTCATCTCACAAGAACCTCGGAGCAAATGGAGGGGCATTAAGTGCATAACAGATTATAAAGGAAGGAGCGAACAATGCCCCAAAGACCCATCTCTGCCTGATGCCCTCAACAAGTTCTATGCACGCTTTGAAGACCCGAACAGACCACCCAGCACCAGACTCACCTCACCACCGGATGAAGAGCATCTCAGCGTGACCTCAGCAGAAGTAAGGAGTACCTTCATGAGGATTAATCCGCACAAGGCAACTGGCCCAGACAACATCCCCGGAAAAGTGTTGAAGGAATGTTTTGATCAGCTCTGTGAGGTGCTGGCAGACATCTTTAACACCTCACTTACCCTGGAGACAGTTCCCACCTGCCTGAAGACTGCCACCATCATCCCAGTCCCAAAAAGCTCTACAGTGACTGGTCTGAATGACTATCGGCCAGTGGCCCTCACCCCGATAGCCGCTAGATGCTTTGAAAAACTGATCACGACTCGCATCAAAACAACCATCAACATCAACGAGGACCCTCATCAGTATGCATACCGTGAGAACTGATCAACAGAGGATGCCATCTCCTCTATGGTCCACACTGCACTCAACCACCTGGAGCAGAAAAACTCTTACGTCCGTATGCTCTTTGTGGACTTCACATCCACCTTCAACACCATGATACCCCAAACCCTGATGGACAAACTATCCACACTAGGACTAAGCCCCTCCATTTGCAACTGGGTACTAGACTTTTTAACAAACAGACCACAGTTAGTGAGGATCCACAACTTCTCCTCCTCCACCATAACCCTCAGCACTGGCTCTCCTCAGGGATGTGTGTTGAGCCCCCTCCTGTTTACTCTGCTCACGTATGATTGTGCAGCTACCCATCCAGGCTGTCACATTGTAAAGTTTGCAGATGATACAGCGGTGGTGGGATGCATCACAAACAATGATGAGTCCAGCTAAAGGCAAGAGGTGGAACACCTGGAGAGCTGGTGCAAAGACAATAACCTTCACTTCAATGTGAAGAAGACAAAGGAGATGATTGTGGACTTCAGAAGGAACAAAAACACCTACACCCCCCTGAACATAAGAGGATCTGCGGTGGAAGTGGTCTCCAGCTACAAGTACTTGGGTGTACACATGAATGACAACCTCAGCTGGAGCAACAACACCACCAGCCTGATCAAGAAAGCTCATCAGAGACTCTACTTCCTCAGACGGCTGAGGCGAGCTGGTCTGGGAAGCTCAGTCCTCACCTCCTTCTACAGGTGTGCAGTGGAGAGCATCCTGTGCTCCAGCATCAACGTGTGGCATGGAGGCTGCACAGCTGCAGAAAGAAAAGCTTTGCAGAGAGTGGTGAAGGCTGCACAGAAGTCTGTCGGAATCAGCCTCCGCACCATCACAGACATCTACACCTCTAGATGCAGGAAGAGGGCCACCTGCATCATGAAGGACCCCACTCACCCAGCACACACACATTTTGCCCCACTCCCCTCAGGAAGGAGGTTAAGGAGCATTAAGTGTAGAACAACTAGACTGAGGAACAGCTTCTACCCTGAGGCTGTTAGACTCATGAATCTCTAACTATAATAATCACTGTGAAAAACCATATCATGTTGCTGCTGATCTGTTTCAATGTTGATGTGTTCATGCGTGCACATCTGCTCACAGACTCATGTTCATGTTTGTGCTGATGTTCAATGTTTTATGTTATGAGTGCTTAGTGTATATTTAGTTGATGTTTTTCTTAGTTCATTCTTAGATGTTATTACTGTTTTTCTTATACATTTTATTGTTGGATGTAATTGGGACCTTGTGTACATAATTTCGCTCCACCACATGTACCACATGAGGTGCGAATGACAATAAAGAAACTCTGACTCTGACTCATCGGCAAACCAGTGGTCACTGTTTCAGGGATGAAGATGTTCACATCCTTGATAGAGAGGAACATTGGAACATTGGTTTGAGAGGAGTAAAAGAGGCCATCTTTGTGAAGCATCATCATTAAACAGGGGTGGAGGCCTCCATGTCTAACTGTCTCCGTCTTACAATGTTGTTATTGCTAGTATCACTCAGTCTTCTGTGAATAGCAAGCAGCCATCAGAACACTAATGATCGGTCATTAGGCTGATGGTGCTTCTTTATCATGTGAACAGCTTGTTTTGGATGTCAACAACAAAGCTGTTGATCCACTATGAAAAGGGGCAATTTATAAGACTGAGGTAATTACAGCTCCTTAGACTGACCGAGTCTTTTGGATTAAAGATGAAACGTTTCAACAAGTTTTTTTTTATTTTTATTTTTATTTTTTTTTGGGATCTGTCCGGAGGAACTGACTTAATTTTGTTAAACTTGTGTCAGCTATAAATGTCATAACCAAATATAACCAATAATATGGCTAGGAAGAAGGTAGAGGCCATAATCCAATGAGGGTCAGTAGCCAGCATTTTGTCCAAGATCATGTGTGGCTGCAGTGATGTCTTTGAAGAAAGTCTGGAGCTGTCATCTCATGGAGTCAGGGATCAGCAAACAATGCACATCTGGATCAATTCATAACTGGACTTACAGTACCTGTTAAAGTTTTCAAAAATATTTTCTTAACTTTCATTCAATTATCTTTTTACTTTTCTTTACTTTACTGCTGTACTTTGCTAAATTAAAGTGAGGAAATGTGTACACGTTAAACTTAGGTTAACAAAATTACCAAAGAAATGGGAAGAGAGGGAACCGACATGAACCCAAAACGAACAGGAATAAAACCAACAAGTAAGCCTAATAGTAGCCTAGTAGCCTTCAGAAACTGTGGTGCCTGCACAATACTTGTCTTTTCTTGGTCCGTTGTTTTGGACAATGACCCGTCTCCTGTAAGATAAAAGATAAAAGTTTAATAAACTGTTTGAATAATTTCTTATTTGATAACTGCAGACATAAAAAAATGCCTGGGATCACAGAACAGCTCTAAAATTATTTAAATCATATTTATATGATAGACTCCTGTTTGTAAATATAAATAATGAATGTTCTTCATACAACAAAATTAGTCAAGGTTCCTCAGGGCTTGGTGCTTGGACCAATACTCTTTACTTTGTATATGCTTCCATTAGGTAAAGTTATTAAACAGTATGGGATACATTTTCATTGTTATGCTGATGATACACAGTTACATTTGTACATGAAACCCATTTATTCCAATCAGCTACTTAGACTACAAGCATTATGTCTTAAAGACATAAAAACCTGGATGACCCTAAATTTTCTGCTTTTGAACGCAGACAAGACTGAGGTTTTGGTTTTTGGACCTGAGCATTTTAGGAACATTTTTTTCAGTATTTCACCCTCCTTGGCTGACAATAATCTGACACTCATAGCTCTTTACAACAAAATCTGTGCTCTTATTTATCCATTTGTACAACACTCTACTATATCTATACAAAGACTAATCAGTGCTTTAGATCACATTCATACAACAATGGGACACACATCAAAGGCAATGAGGGGTTCTGTGTCTTGCCCAGGGCCACTTCAACATGTAACTGCTGGTGGAATGGAACCCCCAACTCTTGCATTGGAGGACAACTGCTCTAGCCACTCAGCCTCAGCCGCCCCACATAATAAAGCTCAATAATCATTTCAGGAAACAGCTAAACTCATCCCTCTCTTCCTCCCACAGCCATAAATCACTTGCCTTTCTTTGTATATTGAGTATAGGTCTCTTCAGTCTGCCAACTTGGAGTCATTAAACCAGCAATCATGTTACTCAGCTACTAACACACCAAACCATTGCTCAATATCTATAAAGTGGACTGAGTTACAGACATTGTTGTTTGCTATAGATGCTTAACTGTGGTGGCCATTTTAAATTTAGTTGATTTCAAATGTCAATTAATTGTAAATTCACATTCAGTGATTACTTTATGAAAGTTTCAATAAAATGTCTCCAGTAATCCATGAGATGTTCTGCTTGAGGTGAAAACAAATTAACACACACACACATATTAATACCCACAGAATGAGGCAGAAACACTATTGTAGAGATGCACCGATCCAATATTAATATCGGTATTGGTACCGATATCAGAAAAACTTCTGGATCGTGTATCGGTGACAATGTGATTGATCCATTTTCTGATCCAACCTGTAGAGATTTCCGATCCATGATATATGTTGGCTTGAAACTATG
>NC_056498.1:72528517-72551441 GCF_014905685.2 Nematolebias whitei | reverse complement strand
TGTGTGTGTGTGTGTGTGTGTGTGTGTGTGTATATACTGTATATACATATGGGTATGTGTGTGTTGGAGGCCATCTTGGATTTTGACTTGGCAATCCAACTTTAGTGACCTTTCCGAGATGAAGCCACACATCAAAATTAATGTCACAAAGTCTGATCAATCAATACATATGCAGTGCTAGTCATCAGATACCTCCCTAGAATAATAGCATGCCCAAAGGAGAAGACAGAAGCCACTCGCATCGAGATTTGAAAGCTCCTCACATTGCATGCAGAGTTTCACCCCAAGTCCAGCACCCTGAGACTACACACTTAGAGAAAGGAAGGAGGCAGAGGACTAGTGAGTATCCGGGCCACTGTACAGCATGAAACAACTAAGATCCTAAAGAACACCAGAAGGAACGCCCTTGATGATGAACTGATCAGTGGATGTGTCAGGCATCAGCAGAAACCCAATGTGAAAGAGGAGGAACCAAATAAGCCATCATGGAAAAATGAGTCCCTGCATGACATGTACCACCAGCAGATTGAGGAAGTGTTAATGGAGGTCTAGACTGCAGGACAGCATGGAGGCACTAATCATGGCAGCACAATAAAAGGCCCTCAGCACAAGAACAATAGGGGCTTGGGTCTACCATACCAGACAAGACCCAAGATGAAAGCTGTGCAAAGATGCCCCTGAGACAGTCCAACACATAATAGCAGGGTGTAAGATGCAGGCAGGCAAAGTACACATGGAATGCCATAAACAAGTGGCTAGAATAGTGGACAGGAACAGTTGTGCCGATCATAGACTGGAGGTCCCACAATCAAAGTGGGAAACTCCACCATAGGATGTAGAGAATGGAAAGGCTAAGATACTGTGGGACTCAAAGCCAGACTGACAACATGTCATTACTAACCATCCATTCAACCTTTATTTATACAGGTTAGTCTCATTGAGCCACGAGGACTCTTTTACAAGAGAGACTTATTTTAAACAAAGAACACAGATGAGGTACAGACAATTCAATTCAGTCTCCAGTTTCTCCTATTGTTGCCAACCTGTACATGGAGGAGGTAGAAAAGAGAGCCTTGACGTCCTTTTCAGGGACACCACCAAGTCATTGGTTCAGGTATGTTGATGACACCTGGGTTAAAATCAAATCTCAGGAAGACCAACATTTTACTGACCACATCAACTCTGTGGATAAATACATCAAATTCACACGAGAAGATATAAAAAATGGCAGGTTGGCTTTCTTGGACTGTTAGGTCTCAGTCATTGATAGAGGACATTTGCAAACTGAGGTGTACCGCAAACCCACCCACACAGATCAGTATTTGCAGTTTGACTCCCATCACCCTTTGGAGCACAAATTAGGAGTCATCAGGACTCTATATCACAGAGCAGACAGCATCCCCACTAACTCAGGAGCCAGGCAGAAGGAGAAATCCTACACAAGACAGGCTCTAGAGCAATGTGGATATCCTAACTGGGCCTTCATGAAAGCAGAGAAGAAACCCAAACAGGACTCCAGTCAGCCATCAGGTGAAAAGGAGGAACCCAGACCCAGACCAGTGGTCATGCCATATGTTGAGGGAGTATCAGAGAAACTGAGACGTTTATTTTCTAAACATAACGTCCCAGTGGCTTTTAAACCCCAAAATACATTACAGCAAAGACTGGTTCATCCCAAAGATCCAGTCCCCCGGCACAAACAGAGTAATGTTGTGTATGCTGTTTAGTGTCAGGAGGGCTGTGATCAGTCTTACATCGGGGAAACTAAACAGCCACTGGCCAAAAGGATGGCCCAGCACAGAAGATCAACATCATCAGGCCAGGATTCTGCAGTCTACACTCATCTCCAGGCCAGCGGTCACTCTTTCAGGGATGAAGATGTTCACATCCTGGACAGAGAGGAACGATGGTTTGAGAGAGGAGTAAAAGAGGCCATCTTTGTGAAAAGAAATTGTCCATCATTAAACAGGGGTGGAGGCCTCCAGGTTCAACTGCCCCCCTCTTACACTGCTGTTATTGCTAGTATCACTCAACTCCCTGTGAATAGTAAACAGCTATCAGTGTGCTAATGATCCATTGTTAGGCTGATGGTCCTTCTTGATCATGTGAGCAGCTGGTTTTGGTTGTCAGCAGCAAACTGGTTGATCCACTCTGAGAAGGTTCTATTTAAGAGACTGAGCTGAATACAGCACCTCAGACTGAGGAAGTCTCTCGGATGAGAGACGAAACATTTCTATATTTTTTTGCTTTGTTTTGATTTTTTGTTTTATTGAATGTCCAGAGGACCAGATTGAACTTTTTTGGATTTTTCCACCTGGATTATTGAGCATGCATCAGGATACAATTCAATGCAGTTTATTTATATAGTGCTAAATCACAACAAAGTTGTCTCAGGGCACTTTACAGGAACATTCACATACATAAAAAAGCCAATTAATAAAGTTCTCTATATAAGGAAGACAACAATAGACAATCATGTAAAAGCATATAAAATGAAAAGTAAATAAAATAAGTGATATAAAAACAAATCAACAACAGCTACATTATTACATTGTGGGTGGGGTAGGTGAAACACCCACACCTGCCCCCACCCTCATTCGCCCCACTCTGGGCCCATGAGCAAGGCCCTTAACCCCACCATGTGCTCCCTAAACAGGTCTCTCTTGAAAATGAGTTCTCGTGGCTCAATGAGACTAACCTGTATAAATAAAGGCTGAATGAAAAAAAAAATATATAAAGTGATGTGAAATACTAAAAACAGGAACATGTCTAAAATAGATTTTTTCAATTAACTTAACAGTTGTTTAAAATCCCTTAAAGTGGTGAAAGTCAATAACTTCAGATCTTTTTGAAAGGTGTTCCAGGTTATCGGAATGGAGTAAGAGAATGACCTTTGGCCAAATTTGGTCTGCACTGAGGGGACGCTGCAGGTAATGATGTCTTGAGAGTGCACGCTGCACTGACGAAGAGACATGTAGGAGGAGATATATGAAGGCAACAGACTAAGAAGTGATTTAAATATGAAAATGTACCAAGATGAGAGACTGTGTGAAGTTAATGATGACCAGTTAACCAGTGAATACAGGGCGCGGTGATGTGTACGATATTTACAGCCAGTTATGAATCTTAGTGCATCGAGATAGACGGCATCCATCATTGTGGTGGTCGACAAGCAAGAGAAGGCAGCAGTGGAGGGTAGATGTAGTTATCTCAAGTGACTTTAACATCAGGAAGAAGGAGCACAAGAAGCTTGAGAAATACCAAGGGCTGAAAGAGGAAATGCAGAAGTTGTGGAGAGTTGCAGACATGTGTGTATATCCTCCCCCCACACACACACACGCACAATGTCTAGCTCATGTCGACATTACAATCAAGCCAAGTGAACAGCTTTTCCCATTGTTCTCTCTCCTTAACACACTGAAGACAGATGTTCCTTATGATATTACATCTGTTTCTTCAGCACTCACAAATCTCAAAGACAGATGAAAAACATCATAAGGGATTGGGAAGAGCATTAATGTTTTTTCCCCCCTTTTAGAACAAAATGGCAATTTTTAGTCCAAGACGATAACAGATCCTGACTGCTGGCTCTCAAGGAACAACTAGGAACAGAGGAAAACACAGCCTTGACAAAAGGAGAGACAATGACAAAGAGCAGAACGTTGAGGGGTTGGACTGTGTGTTAAAGATTACTGACATGAGCAGTCCAATTACTATTTGGATCTAAGAACAAACTGGATAGAGAGATGGCTAGCTGGTGAGCTACTTCAAATACATTTTGGCTGGCAGGCTGTACAGAAGGACCAGTTACTGGATAGATGGATGAGTACCCTTGAGCAAGGCATTTTATCCCCATCAGAAGCACTCCTCATCATTTTTCAGCTTTAGCTCAAACAGTATATAAATCACTTTTAGTTTACAACACTGTTGTCTGTTTTGTCAACCAAGAAAGGCTTAAGGCAATTTGTAATGCACATGTTTTAGTTAAGACCGCATTTTAAAATTTCAGCTCTTTAAACTTTAATACAGGATATTTTAATGTTTGTTTTTTTACTTTATCATTTTTTTAAAATCTACAGATAATACAATTTTGAATTACTACTGGTCTGTTTTGTATTTAAAAGAAATACTTGTCTTTTGTTAAATAACGCACTTTAGGTTTGTCGGTACCTGTATGTTGCTTTCTAATAGTTTTTTTTGTGTTTATTGTCGGATTTACCAAATTTTTGGTTTGTTTTTGCTGTCATGTTCCTCTGAGTTTCCCTGGGTCATCAGTTCAGCTTTTCCCAGTACGTTCCTTAGTTCAGGTCCTGCTTCTTAGTCCTGTCCTGACCACTTATGTTGTCTTGTTTAGCTCAGTTGTTTCCTATCTCAGTCTATAAAGTCCATCCTTCTGCATTAATTTCCTTAGTGGAGCGTTATGTATGTTACATGCTACGCCATGGTCATTTCAGGTGTTTTTCTTCATGTTCGTTTTTCTTGTTTTTTTTCCAGGGACTGGATGTTTTGGTGGCATGTAAGCTTGGTGTTTGTCTTTGAATAAATTTTGCTTTAGCTATTTAGACCTTTGTGCAAGTTTGAATTTACAGTATATGCTCAGTTCCTCCACACTGATACTGATAATTCCAGAATGGTGTTGATGAGTTCAAACATGTTGTAAGAGGAGGGGAAAAAAAAAAAAAAATTATTGCAAATGCTACTGAACATCAAATCACCAGAGTTATTTGATTTCCATTTTGATTTGCAGAGGCCCTGCCTTCTCTTAGCCAACCAGACAGCTAGATTTATCCTCCCCTTGCAGGGGGCAAAGACAGGGGTCAAATAAGAATTTCATGTACAAAGTATGTTTGTCAGAAAGGAAGAGAATTAATCAGAAAAGTACAATTCAACCAAATAGCTGCTGTGTTGAAACTATAAGGTGTTCTTGAACAATGAGTGGAGGAAAAAAACGATTCTCACTCCTGTCAAATTTCACATTTCTACAGTGTTTTATTTTAGAGATGTGACATGTTAAAACACTCCCCACACTTTAATCAGAAAGACAGAGTCTGACAACTTAACTCTGCCATCTGGGGCTACATAAGTCTTATAGCAATTTAAAAAAATGCTGAAAGATGACACAAAATGTTTACAAGTATGTTTAGAAGTATCTTCTAAACATTTTTGTATCATATATGTATCATAAAATATGTGGGGACATAGTGAGTTTATTTGATATCCAATTGTGTTTTTGTCAACCACTAAGTAATGTGACCGCTCACTCTGTCAGAGTTCCACTTGTTTCTTTTGGGTTTTTTGCAAAATACATCACCATGGTAACTCTAAGCGGCCATCGAACCATTCACGTTGCTAAATAATTTGTATCAGTGCACTTGTCCAGTTGAGCCACATTAAAGATTCCGGAATAGCTAATAAATGTTTAAGATAAGTTTAGAAGTGGATAACTAAGTGTTGCTGTAGAAAAGCATAGGAAGCAATACATGGCAAATTAATGACATACTCCAATTATATTTTTGAATTTTATTGCTATTACTTTTGATGTTAGCACTTCAACTACCTTGTTTTGATAAAAAAAAAAAAAAAACATAAAAGGGTTCAGGATGAAAAAAAAACATCAATATTTTTGTGAGACCGAAACTGTCACAAGGTATGACATTTTTTTTAATTTTTGAACTCACTTAAAAATACCAAAGTCCATGTTCAGTCAGGTCATCTGGACAGCTTCTTTTCATTTTTTTCTTTTCTTTTTTTTAGTGCTGAGACGTTTCGCCCTCTGTCCGGAAGACGGATGGAGCTCACTTAAAAAAAAATGTTTTGTTTTGTTTGAGGCTGATTTATATTTCACCACAGGACAACATTTTAATGTTCTCCACCATCTCAAAAACTAAAGGTGGACAATGATGTTTTTTTCACATGTCTGAGTGTGTTTCTCTGTTATCAAATGTATCTCATGAACCAGTGCAGGTTTTTCAGTGAAACCTGCAAAAAATGTTCATTGGATGCATCTCCAACTGATTAACTTAAAAAGTCAATCCAATTCAAGATGGCTGTCACAACCAGATTACTTTTCAAAGAAAATAAATTGTGATAACTCATTTTGGTGAGGCATTAGTGGAGACTGATCCCAAACATGTTTTGAGCACTAACAAAGTGCACGAGTTTTGTTCAAGTTTTTGCCATCAACTACTTCACTACAACAACATACTACCGGCCTGATCAATAAAGCACAGGCTCTATTTCTACTTCCGGCTGAGGCGAGCTGGACTGGGAAGCTCAGTCCTCACCTCCTTCTACAGGTGTGCAGTGGAGAGCATCCTGTGCTCCTGCATCAACATGTGGCATGGATGCTGCACAGCTGCAGAAAGAAAAGCTTTTCAGAGAGTGGTGAAGGCTGCACAGAAGTCTGTTGGAGTCAGTCTCCCCACTATCACAGACATCTACACCTCCATATGCAGGAAGAGGGCCACCTGCATCATGAAGGACCTCACTCATCCAGCACACACACTTTTTGCACCGCTCCCCTCAAGCAAAAGGTTCAGGAGCATTAAGTGTAGAACCACTAGACTGAGGAACCATTTCTACCCTGAAGTTGTTAGACTCATGAATCTCTAACCAGGATTATCACTGCAAATGGTAAATGGACTGTACTTATATATCACCATTCTAGCTTACCAAGATACTTAAAGTGCTTTAAACTACAATCTGTGCCTCATTTACCCATTCATACAACACTCTACTAGATCTGTACAAAGCAAATTGAACAAATCATTCTAAAGAGACTAATCAGTGCTTTATCACATTCATACACCGATGGGACACACATCAGAGGGGTTCAGAGTCTTGCCCAGGGACACTTCGGCATGTGACGGCTGGTGGAGTCGAACCCCCAATTCTTGCATTGGAAGACGACTGCTTTAGCCACTCAGCCACAGCTGCCCCAATTGTAAGGGGAAAATAAAATAAAATCACCGTAATACCACTTTAACTAGTGACATGTGACTTATCTGCAGCACGGTGGCACAACTGGTAGAGCTGCTGCCTCTCAGTGAGCAGGTCCTTGGTTCAAACCCCGGTCCAGGGGCCTTTCTGGGTGGAGTTTGCATGTTCTCTCCGTGCATGCGTGGGTTTTCTCCGGGTGCTCCGGTTTCAGACCAAAAACAAGCATGTTAGGCTGATTGGTAACTCTAAATTGTCCCTAGGTTTGAGTGAGAGAGTGAATGGTTGTTTGTCTCCTTTGTCTCTATGTGGCCCTGTGATGGACTTGCGACCCGTCCAGGGTGTACCCCGCCCCTCGCACAGTGATTGCTGGACATGGGCACCAGCGACCCCCGTGACCCAAAATGGAATAAGCGGGTAAAGATAATGGATGGATGGATGGATGGATGGATGTGACTTATCTGTGATGCTGATTATCCATGCTGCTGATCTCATGCAGCTGATTTTCTCATGGTGCTGTATTATTTCATACCCATCTGCTCACTACAGACTCATGCTGCTGTTTAATATACTGTATCCTTATAAATTATTAAGTGTTTAGCCTATATATTAGATCTTTTAGCGTAACGTGTAACGTTCATTTAGCATATATCTTGGATCCTTGTATACAGTTTCTTTATACTTTTTGCTATTTTTAAATTGGACCATGAGTACACAATTGTATTCCACTTCATGTACCACATGTGATGTGAATGACAAAAAAGATACTTTAACTTGAACTTGGAAACAACCCTGTTTGTCTTTTAGCAAAATATCCCATGGACCACTGGACGAAATTTAATGAACCTTTCAACACTGATTAATAATCAATGGATGTGAATATTAACAGGAACTGTATTATCACATTTGCTGTGACCTTTTATGGCAAATAAAATGTCTTGTGAAATGCAGAATGCATTCAGTTTTCTAATGAAGAAAGATTAGATGTGTTTTTTTTTTTTTTTTTTATAGCGGCTGTAGTTTTAAAGTAGCAGTGACAATCAAGCCATCAGTCAAGCTATTTTAAATTCTCTTCCTCCCACCCTCCTCTCAGCCCACCACCTGTCACTCCCAGCATGCATCATGCATTTACAAACACGTACATGCACAAATGCGCACAAAGACCTCCTTCCACTTCGCCCCCTACCCTGCCACCCCTGACAAGCACCCTGCATTTTAACTTCAAAACGGGCCTTTTCTTTGTTGGAGATGTCACAAAGTCGTCACTCCCTGGTTTAGTCAGAGAAAGAGAAATAGATTGAAAGATGGGGGGAAATTGACAGAGAATGAATAAAAGTGAAAGAGTGTGACAGAAAGAGATGTCACCCACGCTCCTTTGCTCTGTCTGAACAAGTTGTATGGCACCAACTGACTGCCTCTGCTCCCACGTTCAGCTTGAAAAAAGAAACAAAAAAATGTAAGACTTTCTGTCTTTTTTTGTACTTGTTAAAAGGTTTTCAGGGTCTTTGTAGACTTTGGTAAAAGGTAACAGAAGAGCAGAGGTGTATGTAGCTTCAGTGGAGGAAAAAAAAACAGTAATTTGGGGATCCAGAGTGCCACAGCTCTGCTGAAATGGATTCTTGTCACTGTTGAACTGTGTGAACCATGATGGCTTGGATTCTAAAGTTTGACATTAAACTTTTCTTCTGTTATTTAACTAAATTCATCTGTCTCAAAGACAATCCTTCAAAGATGAGTTCTCCTTCACCTAGACTTAGCCTATGTAAAAATTATTCCTTGAAGAAAGGCATAACACATCTCTTTACAAGCCAAAGTTTTACGTATAGAGCCTGTATCGTGCATTAGCATGTGATGGGGATGACTCTCAGATACTATCACAGCAAATTTTAGCTCAATGTTTGAATAAAAATGACTGACATATTGCTGTGGGTTCATTATAATCTCTTAATGTATTTGTTGATGTTTGTATGTGTGTTTGTGCGTCTGTCTGTTACCAACCATTAGATGATTTTTACTGAAACTTATGAAATGTAATCATTTGATCTACATCTACAACTGATTAACTTTAAGCGTAAATTAAATCAAGGTGGCTGCCTCAGCCAATTGTCTTTATAAACCATAATAGCTATAATTCATTCAAGTTTACTAAAATTGTATGTTTTAAGAACTGTGACTGTTCTCATTCACACACGAAGAGCACAACTGTAATTTGCAATTGTTGAAAAAAATGAACCAAAAGCATTTTGTAATCATCTGGACCATGGGACACATTTTTATTAAACTTTCAGAAAATAATCATTGGAAACTTATCTGCAACTATTTAAATTTTAGAGCCAACCCAGGTCAAGTTGGCTGCCACTTTTCCGCCATACCCGTCACACCGCCCTATAAGTCGCATCAGTCCAAATATGTCTTAAAATTGGAAAAATCCATAAATCCATCCATAAACATTGCATCTATTATACATCACCGCTGATGCGTTATGTTTGTTACGCGTCACCACTGACAACCCGGAAATGTGAGCCAGTGTTGTGCCAAAAATCAGTGGGCTGCCAAATGGCGGCTGCAGGAGCATGCACAGGAGGACTTTAAAAATAATTTAACAAGATTAACACTTAAAAACAATAATTTGTTTGCCTGAAACTATAGTAAAGGTGTGTCTCAGTCTAACTTGTGCTTAATGAAAGGACTTTAACGGTCCAATCAGCTGTATTTGAGACTCGGTGCTCCAGGAGCGCGCAGAGGGAGGAAAAATCTAAGGAGGAACGCTGTTCAATTCTTTGAAATTTAACAAGAAAAGCACCTAAAACAATTATTTGTTTGCTCAAATTATAGCAAAGGTGTGTCTCAATTGAACTTTTACTTAATAAATGCAGTTTAATGGTCAAATTAGCTGCATTTCACCGTGGTGGTGCAGCTGTTTTGACTCGCTTCAAGCAGTGAGCATAACAAAGGTAGGGGGACTAAGGCAAGCCAATTGTGTCATTAATAGCTGGTAAAGATTCTCAGACATCCAGGACAAGACAAATCCAAAAAAAGTTCAAGACAAAAACAATAAAGTATAAAGTATAATAAATAAAGTCCAGTTGTTTTTGTCTTGAACTTTTTTGAATTTGTCATTATAGCCATGTTTACCCATTACATGATACAATGGCACGCTTTACTGCTACTACTACACTGCTACCATCTAGTGACTAAAAATGGTACTGTATAAAGTATGCTGTGTTGGCCAAGATCACCACTGGCCACCCCCTGACTCCACCTTCTTTTTGGCTGATTGTGGATAAAATTGATCCCTCCACTTGCGAGGATTTATTACTCTTTGTTGCCTCGGACAAGCAAAACATAAAAAAAAACCAATAACTGTTACCTCTATTTTTATACAGTATATCTCCTACCCACTTGATTATGTTTCACTAAAAACATTTTACATATATATTAAATACATAGATACATACAGACAGACAGACAGACATATATATATATTACAAAAAGAAAAATGGGTTTGCTTACATTCCTTATTCAATGAATATTTCAGTCCAGAAAAACACTCATTTTGAAAACTACAAATATTCACTATTCATATCCCTCAGCAATGAGGGACATAGGCATACCACTTGTTTTCTATGTGTAATAGAAAACACCAGCAAAAGTTTTTCAAGTTTTGACATAAAGAACAAACTCCAAAACATGCTGATACATACAAATAAATAAAAGTCACGGCTGATTTAACTAATATATTTAGAAATTTACACTTTAAATAACTGCATACATTGTGATTTTTTTATTTTATCTGACCAAGTTTGTTTTCTTTTTGCTTCACAGTCTGCAGGTCTAATTGAAAACAAACTATACAAATATTGTATATGACATACTTCAAAGCAGTTGGTCTGAAAAATTATAAATTATTAATTTTGCAACTAATCACTGCAGCTCAAGTACAAAATACATATTTTCTTAATCAAAACCAAATAAACCATGAAATATGAAAACAGACTTTTATCATTTTTATTATACTATTGCTTAGTAATTGGTAAGAGAAAACATGAAATAAGCAGCCTGAAATGTTGCTGTGGTTAGCTTCACCTTTATCTTTTTTAATTTGCTTTTTACTGTTTGCTTCGACTGCATTACATTTAACTCATGCAAACATATGCGATTGCATTGCCCCCCTCCCCCTCCCCTCTAGACTGTAACCACAAATTGAAGAGGTGTAGCAGTGTTTAAGATTCAGCACATCTCTGCAGACTGTCACCCATACACGTTATATATGAGTCCTCTGCACTGAAAACCAGCTTTTAGCTATCAACCAGGCACAATTTCATCCATCATTGTAGTTCTCTAAAAGGAAAACCTGTTGTTGAGATTGTTGTTGCACATAGGTGCACATAAAATGCATACTTTTATTTGTATGTGTGCACAGAATGTTGAAAACATAACTTTGGAAATCAAAATTACTGAACTGTGTTTAAGAACAGCAGCACAAACAGCTGAATCAAGCCCTTCATTCATTAGTCCCATGTTTGTGAATCATGCCAGTTTACACACACATGCACACGCACGCACGCACACACACACACACACACACACACACACACACACACATATATGTACATATATATACTTATACTATTGGTTGTTAGTGCTTCTCACGGTGCTCATCCTCGAACTTGGTGGTGGACCCAGGTTAGGGAGGCTGTCAAGCTGCCGAAGGAATCCTATCGGTCCTTGTTGACTGCTGGGACTCCGGAAGTAGCTGACTTACCGGAGGGTCAAACAGTCTGCAGTCTTGGCTGTTGCTGAGGCAAAAGCTCGAATGTGGGAGGTGTTCCTGGAAAACGACTCTCCGTCGGCTCAAAGGAGATTCTGGCAAATCAGCAGGCGGCCAAGGAGGGGAAAACAGAGCTTTACTAACAATGCATTCAGTGAAAGTGGAGTGCTGTTGACCTCAGCCAGTGATTTCATCGAGAGGTGGAAGAAATACTTCTTAGACCTTCTCAATCCCACCAGCACATCTTCCATGGAGGAAGGAGAGTCGGGGGAGTTTGGGGTTGGTCTGTCCATAACCATAGCTGAGGTCCTTGAGGTAGTTACAAAGCTCCACAGTGACAGGGCTCTGGGGGTGGATGAGATTCGTCCAGATTTCCTAAAGGCTCTGTATGTTGTGGGGCTGTCTTGGTTGATAAGTCTGTGCAATATCGCGTGGACATCTGGGGCAGTGCCACTGGATTGGCAGACTGGGGTGATGGTTCCCCTCTTCAAAAACAGGGGCCGGAGGGCGTGCTCCAATTACAGGGGTATTACTCTCCTTAGCCTCCCTGGTAAGGTCTATTCAGAGGTACTGGAGAAGTGAGTCCAGTCGTTGGTGGAATCTCAGATCCAGGAGGAACAATGTGGGTTCCGTCCTGGCCGTGGAACACTGGACCAGCTCTTTACCCTCACCAGGGTCCTCGAGGGGCCATGGGAGTTTGCCCATCCAGTCTACATGTGTTTTGTGGACTTGGAGATGGCAAGTGACCATGTTCCTCAGGGTAAACTGTGGGGGTGCTCTGTGAGTATAGGATTGGAGGCCCGTTGTTTTGGGCTGTTCGGTTCCTTTACAAGCAGTGTGAGAGTTTGGTTCGCATTGCTGGTAGTTGTGGTGGTTCAGCTGCTCCTTCAGCACTTCACCACTTACCCATCTACTAACCACTATGATCCTTCTGCTACCCCTCGACCCTACCATTTCCTTCCAGAATCCTCCTTACTCCTTTCCTCTTTCCCCACATTTCCTAGGTTCCCTGTTTGTACATATATGTATTTTACCTTCACTTGAATTAGTCACTTTAATTATTTAAAGAGCTTGAGTCTGTTTGCCTCAGTCCTATCACTCTGGGTTTACCTCTAATTGTGACAATACTAATTTAACAAGCTGGCAGTGGGGAATAAACTGAAATAATACTAAAGAAGGATTTTTTTTTACTTTATTAATCTGAAGTATTAGGCAGGTCCATTGAATTTAAATAAGCTGAAATGAGCAAAAAAACAAGTTGGATCCCTACAGCTTCCTACAGCAGCAATTAGAAGGATCATGAGAAGCAGATGGAATGGACCTACCGTATCTAAAGAACGAACTTTGTAGCCTTTAACTTCCTCTGGATGGCAATAGATTGGCCTCCAGTTCTAATGCAAATAAGCTTGTTGTAGTTTTGATCAGAGTTTGTCATTTAACCCCCACATTTAAAACATTACCAGGGCTGGTTTCCTTCACTTGCCTAAAATTACTATAGAAACATATTGTCCAAATATTATGCAGAGTACAGATATGCATTAATTAATTAATTAAACAAACAAACAAACAAATGCATAAATAAATGAATGTAGGTAAAATGTTTGCTGTTTAAGCAGGGCTTAATTTGTCAACTGATCGATGCCCGAACATGAATCGTGGGCGGGCCGGTGGTGGTGGTGTTGGGGGCGGGGGGGGGGGGGGGGGTTGGAGGTCCTCCCCCAGAAAATTTTAAATAAAGTAGATGCCATTTTCTGCATTCTGGTGTATTTAACAGGTTTTTAAAAATCAACATTTACCTACATTTGTAAACACATATTTCAATAACTATTTTAGAGAGCAACAACATCAGCTCTCTTCTTGTGTGTGAATAGAGCAGCTCTGCCTCTGTCAAGCATCCGTACAACTGCTTGGTTAGCTTGGCACTCACCCCCACAACACTTGCTTGCTCCTGCTCCAATCGCGATTGACACTGCCTTCAGGTGCTTCAATTCTCGGTTGTCCAACTAAGGACAATGAGAAGCCTTTCTTTAAAAAAAAAAATCAAAGTAAATTGTACTGTCTTTCCAACATTTTGATTGCTGTTATTTTTGACAAACTAGCACCGTTGTTTTGATACATAATGTAATGTGAATAATAAACATCAGACATTATTCTTGTTGTATTTTTATTAAATAATCAAAATTTTATTAATGACCCACTTATACTATAAAACTGATTTGCATTTTTTTGTGTGTTGTTAAATTATAATTTTGAGTTTTTTAATAAAAAATGCATGGTGACTTTAGACTTTTAGAGGCAGAGATTTTTTTCAAGGGTAGAAGCAAAAATGCTTCACTTGAAGGGGCAGATGATCGTATGTGATATTAAGAATCTCGTGGCTGATGTGTTTAAAATTAGTGTTCATGTAATTATGTAATTTTCAGTTTACATAACCAATATAAGTTTAATTTGTTCAAGGCAGTCATATTTCCCCATAAATTTGTTATTAGTAAGCTTGAGAGTTATTGGATCCAAGCAAACAGTTGCTGGAACACACCCTGTCAAAATAAGAGAGTTCACATATCCTATTCCAGATAGATCTAGCTCAAATTAAGCACTGTTTGTCACAGTGGTCATCTGACCAGGGACTGTGACCCAACAAACAGATCAACTACAGACAGGTCCAAAGATAACACTGGATATATCAGTCCAGAAGACTCCAGTTCTGAGAACAGTTAAGACACTGAGACAAACCTCAACTTACCTCCAATTAAAAGTATTGATTGAAAGCCCTCTTGGACACTTAATTTGGCATTCAATCCTAAATTACTGGAACATTCATGTCTCATATATGATTTATTTTAATCAAAATAATTTCATAGAGCATCTGTAATGCAAACAAAAGTTATGGAGCATGCCAGTTATCCATTTCATCCCCTTTTCAGTCAGTCATCCAGCCAGTCTAGTCAACCATACTAATGTCCTTAGTTAAATTTTGTAGGTCTTTAATCTGTGATGGAGGTACACTTAATCTCATTAATTATTATGACAGGCTTTATCAAATATGTTATGGACATGAATGGGAGGGGTGTGTGAGCAGTGACATGATAAGGACACAAGACAAGATATGGTGGACCAAAAAAAGAAGATAACAGGTTTATAAATGTGTCATCAAAGGATGAGAGAATCAGAGCATGAAGACATGAAGGTAAACGAGGGCACAAGCAAAGAGACAGCTGTTTTGACAATAAATCTGAATTAGGTAAATTTGCCTCATTTTACGGGCAGAGATTCTATATGTAGAAGCATATTAGAGATGTACAAATTCACAATGGTCATTTCTGCTGGGTAATCGTCAAAGTGTGCTTTCAGAAGAGTTTGAAGAATTCTTTACATAAAAGCCGTGTTTCTTATTGCAACACATGACTGACTGAATGAATGTGGAATGTTTCAGACAGTATCTCAGTCCAGTTAACCCAGACCTATTAGTTTACCAAAGTCAGGGTTGCAATAAACATATACATACATTGAAAATCAAGGAGTATACAATAACTTGGGGTGGCATGGTGGCGTAGTTGGTAGAGCTGCCACCTCTCAGCGAGAAGGTAGCCGGTTCAAATCACGGCCCGGGACCTTTCTGGGTGGAGTTTGCATATTATCTCCATGCTGTGTGGGTTTTCTCCGGGTACTCCGGTTTCCTCCCATTGATGAAAAAACATGCATTTTAGACAGATTGGTAACTGTAAATTGTCCCTAGGTGTGAGTGAGAGAGTGAATGGTTGTTTGTCTCACTGTGTCCCTGTGATGGACTAGAGATCTGTCCAGGGTGTCCCCTGCCTCTCACACAGTGATAGCTGGACATGGGCACCAGTGGCCCCCATGACTCGAAAAAAAAAAAAAATCGGGGAAAGATAATGGATGGATGGATGGATGGATAAAATAACTGTTTCATAAATTACAATAACTACAGCTATTAACATTTCAATACTCCAGCAATCCACCAGAGGGTGTCATTTTTACCCCTTGTTGTTGCAGCCCTAATTGTGACAAAAATAATATTTCAAAATGATGTATTTTGTAGTTTTTTAAGTTATAAAAATTAAAAAGAGTAAAAATTAACAAACTCGTTCATGAATGACATAGCTGTTTATTAAAAAGGAAACAGTAGCTGCACTTATTTTAATATTTTGGTAATGCATATGGAG
Organism: Nematolebias whitei; assembly: GCF_014905685.2. Lineage (NCBI taxonomy): Eukaryota > Metazoa > Chordata > Actinopteri > Cyprinodontiformes > Rivulidae > Nematolebias > Nematolebias whitei. The sequence goes on along the minus strand of NC_056498.1, from coordinate 72,535,550 downwards.
AAAAGTAATTAAAAGAAAACATCCAGCCAGTAACAAAAAAGGAGTTATGACAAAAAATAATATATAATAATAAATAAATAAATAAATAAATAATAATATAAAAATGTATCGAACTCTGTGCCCTGTCCACATGATGCACAGTTTATGTGGTTTTATTTTGTGCACACTTGGGTTAGGCATCACAAACACAATTTGCTCTTCTATACCTTTACTTCAGTTGACATTTTGAGGATATTGGTGGGCCTGGAACATATCAACATTGTTATTATATGTAGAGATCAAACATAAAATTAGGTCAGGTCATACAGGAATTGGACTTCAGCTGAGGATCCATGCATTTTGTGTGGTAATATCCATTATTCAGGACTGTAATTGGCCAGCTTCAGATTGCTCTATGCTCTTGACTATTTGGTAAAAGACAGCATACTTAAAAAAAGAGTGTGTTTTAAGTCATGTGTTAAAATTCATACTATAATTATTTGTTTATGTTAAAACAATAATGTTAAAGCATTACCAGCAAATGTAGCAATTCTCACATTTCTGTGTTTTTCAATCAAAGCTTCTACAGGGTTTATAAAAATGCTTTATAACCTCTGATGTTTGTGTGCTTTTATTTCTGTCAAAAATCAATCAGGGTCAGTATAAATTGGCTTTTATAACTAATTATATATATGTATATTCATAGTCATAGTGAATCAAATTTCTGCAGAGTTATAGGAATTAAATACAAATGCATAATATAAAATAGGTGACTTAGACTAATAATGTTTTTTTGGGAGTTAAATTAGGACATTTACTTGAAAGGGGGTGAAAACAGTCAATTATTTGACATGACCTATTTTTATTTAAATGGTGCTTTTGCCTCTCAAAGAAAAATGCAGTTAAAGGTAATATATAGATGGATGTTGCCTCTCCACAAGAATGTTGCATGATTTCCTGGCTGACTTGACAAAACCCAGTTTGGATAACCAAGGGCTTGAAGAGCTTTTTGATATGTGTCTGTTACCTTACCTTTTCTTCTGTCTTTGCAGGGACATTTACAGCCAGGTGGTGTAGAGTTCTAATCTCATGCAACTTAAAGTGTGGACTTTCAAATTGTCCTGTTTGGTATTGAACAAAACATCCAGCTACAGAACAGAAGTCCAGTTGCATGTTTTTTTTTTTTTTTTTTTGTTTTTTTTTTTAACTCCTATGATAGTATTAAAAGGCCTCCATCAGTCATTCTTGGTCAAGAAAATGCACCTAAGAGGTATCAGCACATTAACGTAAATGGCTAAGTCTTTTTTTGAATTTGCATACTTTTCCACAGTTGTTTAAAAATTGTCTGCAGGGAGAATATTGTTTTTACACCTATTCCTTTTTTTGAGGCATACTCCCTGGAAAAGCCACTCCAGTCTTGCTTCACAGCAGCATATAACAATATACTGTTAAACAAAAATGTCTTTGCTTTGCAAATAAATAAATAAAATAAAATATTTGACGACATTGTGCAGTGAACTGACCTGCTCTCTAGTAGGATACTTCCTAGACCCCTTGTTTTGGAGAATTTCTGGACAAGTCCCCCTAGGATGAGACCTAGGAACAGACCAGGCTGTCATATTGTAAAGTTTGCAGATGATACAGCGGTGGTTGGATGCATCACAAACAATGAGTCCAGCTACAGGCATGAGGTGGAGAAGCTGGTGCATGAAGAAAAACTCTCACATCAATGTGAAGAAGACAAAGGATATGGTTGTGGATTTCAGATGAAGCAAACACACCTACCCCCACCCCTCCCCCAAACATGGGAGGATGTGCGGTGGAAGTGGTCTCCAGCTACAAGTACTAGGATGTGTACCTGAAAGATAACCTCAACTGGGGAAATAACATTACCAGCCTGATCAAGAAAGCACATCAGAGACTACTTCCTCAGGCAGCTGAGGCAAGCTGGACTGGGAAGCTCAGTCCTCACCTCCTTCTACAGGTGTGCAGTGGAGAGCATCCTGTGCTCCAGCATCAACGTGTGGCATTGAGGCTGCACAGCTGCAGAAAGAAAAGCTTTGCAGAGAGTGGTAAAGACTGCATAGAAGTCTGTTGGAGTCAGCCTCCCCACCATTACAGACATCTAAACACCCAGATGCAGGAAGAGAGCCACCTGCATCATGAAGGACCCCACTCACCCCGTACACACTCTTTTTACCCCACTCCCATCAAGCAGAATGTTATGGAGCATTATGTGTAGAACCACTAGACCGAGGAACAATTTCCACCCTGAAGTTGTTAGACTCATAAATTCCTAACCAGGATGATTGTGATTTTTTTTTTTTTAATAAAATCACTGTAATGCCACTTTAATTGGTGATATGAGCTGCGGATTATCCATGCTGCTGATCTCATACTGCTGTATTCATTCGTACCCATCTGCTCACATACTCATGTTTGGCCTGCTGTTTTTTTTTTTTTTTTTTGCATTATTAGTGTTTAACGTATATTTTATTCTGATGCACGCTCAATGATCCAGGTAGAAAAAAACAAAAAAGTTCAATCTGGTCCTCTGGACATTGAAAAAAAAAAAAAAAGAAAAAAAATGTAGAAACGTTTCATCTCTCATCCGAAAGACTTCCTCAGTCTGAGGTGCTGTATACAGCTCAGTCTCCTAAATAGCACCTTCTCAGAATGGATCAACCAGTTTGCTGCTGACAACCAAAACCAGCTGATCACATGCTCAAGAAGGACCATCAGCCAAACAATGGATCATTAGCACACTGATGGCTGTTTACTATTCACAGGGGGTTGAGTGATACTAGCAATAACAGCATTGTAAGAGGGGGACAGTTTAACCCGGAGGCCTCCACCCCTGTTTAATAATGGACAATTTCTTTCCACAAAGGTGGCCTCCTTGACTCCTCTCTCAAACTATTGTTCCTCTCTGTCCAGGATGTGAACATCTTCATCCCTGAAAGAGTGACCGCTGGCCTGGAGATGAGTGTAGACCACAGAATCCTGGCCTGATGTTGTTGATCTTCTGTGCTGGGCCATCCTTTTGGCCAGTGGCTGTTTAGTTTCCCCGATGCAAGACTGATCACAGCCCGTACACACTCTTTTTACCCCACTGAACAGCATACACAATATTACTCTGTGCCGGGGGACTGGATCTTTGGGATGAACCAGTCTTTGCCGTAATGTATTTTGGAGTTTAAAAGCCACTGGGACGTTATGTTTAGAAAAGAAATGTCTCAGTTTCTCTGATACTCCCTCAACATACGGAATGACCACAGGTCTGGGTTCCTCCTTTTCACCTGATGGCTGATTAGAGTCATGTTTGGGTTTCTTCTCTGCTTTCAGGAAGGCCCATTTAGCATATCCACATTGCTCTAGAGCCTGTCTTGTGTAGGATTTCTCCTTCTGCCTGGCTCCTGAGTTAGTGGAGATGCTGTCTGCTCTGTGATACAGAGTCCTGATGACTCCCAACTTGTGCTCCAAAAGGGTGATGGGAGTCAAACTGAAAATACTGGTCTGTGTGGGTGGGTTTTTGGTACACCTCGGTTTGCAAATGTCCTCTATCAGAGACCTCGCAGTCCAAGAAAGCCAACCTGCCATTTTTTTACATCTTCTCGTGAGAACTTGATGTATTTATCCACAGAGTTGATGTGGTCAGTAAAATGTTGGACTTCCTGAGATTTAATTTTAATCCATGTGTCGTCAACATACCTGAACCAATGACTTGGTGGTGTCCCTGAAAAGGACGTCAAGGCTCTCTTTTCTACCTCCTCCATGTACAGGTTGGCAACAATAGGAGGAAGTGGAGACCCCATGGCACACCCATGTTTCTGCCTATAATATTGCTCCCCATATGTGAAGTGGGTTGACTGCAGGCACAGTTTTGAGAGTTGACACAGTTGTTCTGTGGAAAGTGTGATCAACTCTTGAAACTTTGGGTTACAAAATTAATTCCTCCAGACAGACATAACTGTTTTTTTGCAACTTTGGAGTAAACTGTTGGGGGAAGAATCAGTTTTGTGTTGTGCGTTTCCTTGACTGATTAAGCCTTCCGGATCAAAGGTGAAACATTTCAGCACAAAAGAAAGAAACTATCCAAATGACCTGACTGAAAAATGTTGGCTTTCTTAAACATTACCAGGCCATCTCTCCAAGATAAATAAAATTCTTTCACATTAGTGGAGCACCATTTTCTTTCCATCTTTCTAGATACCCATTGTAAATTACGTAACAAAATTGAACCAAGGAGTGTAACAAACCCCTTCTAGTTTGGACCAAAATCACCACACAAATGAAGAAAAATTAAATAGTATTCATTTTCTTGGAGAGGTATTGCAGATTGGACCGGTCCTGGCACCGAATATGGTTTGGGTTCTGGTACAGGTTCCGGATGAGGACTAAGTCTATGAGATAGAGATCGGTTAGTGGTCGTGCAGAAAACTATGGAGAGCAGAAAAGTCAAATAAGGAGGACCACTAACTGTCTCAGATGATCCTGGGGGTTCTGGAGAGCGAAGAAGTCCAGATTGATCCGGACCGCTGCTGGAGAGGCCGAGTCCGGTGAGAGGCTGCAACTGGCCGCAGCGACAGATGGGTGGCGAGTCCGTTGAGCGCAGAGACGTGGTCACACAAGCCTGGGTCCAAAACCGGAGAGCAGATGACAGGAGGTGCCAGAGGGGTTGATGAGGAGGCGTAGTCGTTCAGGCGAAGGTCAGAACCAAAGGCAGAAGATGTAGTAATCCAAAGGGTCGAGCGAGAGACGATGTCCAGGTAAGTCGTGGGTTCAGGAGCTGGGAGGTCAAGCCAAGAGGGAAGGACAGGAACCATGAGAAGGACAGGAACGAGGAGACAGGTAAACTAAGACAAGGGGACATGAAAGGCTCTGGGGGAACAAGGCAGGATGAGTAACGCGAGGTCTCTACTTACAGTGAACTGTTTTCAACTACCGGGCACCGAAGAGGAGAAAGAGTGCAGCTTTTAAAGGGTGAGAGAGACAGGTGCAACCAGTTGAGTTCAATCAGCTGCTGCTGGCTGCAGTGAAGACAAAACTAAACAACTGTAACATCACCCTCAACCAGCATGCAAAGAAGACAAACTAAAACTCACGTTTATATAAACAAACATTACCTGAGCGGACAGAATAAATGAAACTTACAGAAAAGATCCATTGCAAACTTTAAAGGGTGATCAGGATGACAGAAAATATAATCTGTGGAACATGATTCATGACAAGGAGCCTGTTTCCACTGATTTATTGTTTTCTTTTTGAGCGGAGCAGTTTTATCAAGTGAAGTTTGCACTGATGTTGTAAAATTATCAACAAGATGATCTAAGTCATTGTTCTCTGTGGCATAACTTGCAAGACCGAGGAAAACAACAATGGAAGAGATTCTTTAAATTTGGTTACAACATTCTCTGATAAACACCTACGTTAATGAAATTTACTCTCTGTGGCTATGTAGTCAGTTAATGTAAGCTCAAAAGTTATTCAAATGGTCAGACAGAACAGGATTTTGAGGATGTGTTAATAGGTTCTTAATCTCTATACCATATGTCAGAACCAGATCAAGAGTGTGATGATGAGAATAAGAAGATGTGTGTACATTTTGGGTAAAACCAATTGACTATACATTTTTAAAAGCTATGCTTAAGCTATCACTTTCAACATCTACAAGAATATTGAAATCCCCCCACTATTATGACTTTATCAGCAGTCAATATGTCAGACAAAAAAATCTGAGAATTCAGACACAACTGAGAATAAGAGCCTGTTGGACAATACAATATATAAAAAACAGAAAAAGTCGCTTTTCTGATTTCCATTTTGATAAGAAAGACACAACGACTCAATAGAACTATAAGTAATAATTGGTTTAGCATTATTCAATAATCCTGACTGAAAGATTACTGCTACTCCTCCATCTACCAGCAGGCTGCATATTGTTCTATCTAGGAACTTGAAATTTCAAATAATAAGCAGGAGAGGATTCATACTAACAATAACCCTCCTGTTGTAGTCAGGTTTATGTCAGACAGAAAAAATCAAAATGATGATCAGTTATCAGATCATTAACTAACAGAGACTTAGAGGAAAGAGATCTGATGTTCAATAATCCGCATTTAATGTTTTTATTATCAGAGTCAGAGAGAGTCAGAGTTTCTTTATTGTCATTCGCACCTCATGTGGTACATGTGGTGGAGCGAAATTATGTACATGGGGTCCCAGTTACATCCAACAATAAAATGTATAAGAAAAACAGCAATAACATCTAAGATATGAACTAAGAAAAACATCAACTAAATATACACTAAGCACTCATAACATAAAACATTGAACATCAGCACAAACATGAACATGAGTCTGTGAGCAGATGTGCACGCATGAACACATCAGCATTGAAACAGATCAGCAGCAACATGAAACAGATCAGCAGCAACATGATATGGTTTTTCACAGTGATTATTCTAGTTAGAGATTCATCAGTCTAACAGCCTCAGGGTAGAAGCTGTTCCTCAGTCTAGTGGTTCTACACTTAATGCTCCTTAACCTCCTTCCTGAGGGGAGTGGGGCAAAAAGTGTGTGTGCTGGGTGAGTGGGGTCCTTCATGATGCAGGTGGCCCTCTTCCTGCATCTGGAGGTGTGGATGTCTGTGATGGTGGGGAGGCTGATTCCGACAGACTTCTGTGCAGCCTTCACCACTCTCTGCAAAGCTTTTCTTTCTGCAGCTGTGCAGCCTCCATGCCACACATTGATGCTGGAGCACAGGATGCTCTCCACTGCACACCTGTAGAAGGAGGTGAGGACTGAGCTTCCCAGACCAGCTCGCCTCAGCCGTCTGAGGAAGTAGAGTCTCTGATGAGCTTTCTTGATCAGGCTGGTGGTGTTGTTGCTCCAGCTGAGGTTGTCATTCATGTGTACACCCAAGTACTTGTAGCTGGAGACCACTTCCACCGCAGATCCTCTTATGTTCAGGGGGGTGTAGATGTTTTTGTTCCTTCTGAAGTCCACAATCATCTCCTTTGTCTTCTTCACATTGATGTGAAGGTTATTCTCT
>NC_056498.1:72525995-72528417 GCF_014905685.2 Nematolebias whitei | reverse complement strand
ATGTATGTGTGTGTGTGTGTGTGTGTGTGTGTGTATACAGTCGACCACCATAAGCACACACCCCCGGCTCTTCCACTACACCTTGTTGTGGATAAAATCGTTCCCTCCATGCACGAGGATCCATCACTCTGTGCTGCTTCAGACAAGCAAAAAATAAAAATTATAAATAAATATTACCTTTTTTCATATACATAGTGTAACACCTACCCACTTGAATATCTTGCACCAATAAGGTTTTCTTGCATTTCCTGTTTAATTGCAGTCCAGAAAAACACTCATGTAGAAAACTAAAAACATTCACTATTTGAATCCTTCGTGGGCCATCGGAGTACCACTTGTTTATTTGGTTATGGTTTGTAGCCATTGTTGTTCTTTATGCAAAAGTTGTTTGACGTTAATTAGTACCCTGTTAACTGTGATATGCGTTTAAAATGTTTTTTTTTCTCACACTTTCTTGCATTTTCCCCAGTTTTGATTCATTGTCATACTTATTATAACCCATGCATTTTTTTTTCTCAGCCCTCTTCTATTAGAAGACTTTTCCATGATTGTATAGAACTTGAAGCTCACCAGATCTGTTTTCCTTGGATTTTCTTCACTCCATCTGCTGTCCGCCCTTTCTTTTTTCATAAATTTGAAACATTTTATTTGGACTGTGTCCATGTTGGGAAAACACCCCCGCCCCCCTTTACTATTCATATTAACTGTTTCCAGCCGTGTCTTTTCATACTGTATTTCTTGTGGTTCATTTTTATTGCTGCCTCTACAGTATCTTCATTTTGCTTACATTATTAATTCTCTAGTGGCCAAAAACACTAACGTCTTCTGTTTGACCTCTCATTTGTAATATCTCCATGTCAGTGTGATATATTATATTTTATATTGACTTCCTAATTCAGTTTTTAACTTTATAAGTCACCTTTGTGTTTCTGGCCAATTTCAAAAGTTCAGCAAATTCACAGGGATTTGGTTTTGGATATGTGACCCACTAATTTATTTTGAAATGTTTTATACAAAAACAGAGTGCATTACTGTAGTAGTGATCATTATTGCTTCAGAAAAAAAACACAACAACAACATTGAGTTCAACAAAGTCCGTGCTCAATAATCCAGGTATACAATCCAATATTTTTCAGTCAGGTCATCTGGACAGTTTCTTTTTTTTTGTGCTGAAACGTTTCGCCTTCGATCCGGAAGGCTTCATCAGTCAAGGAAACACACAACACAAAACTGATTCTTCCCCCAACAGCTTACTTCAAAGTGGAACAAACCAGTTTGGTTGGTGTTAAGATGGTCTCTTTGGTATGCCCCCCCCCCCCCCCCCTCCAAAGTGGAACAAAAGGCGAAACGTTTCAACACAAACAAAGAAACTGTCCAGATGACCTGACTGAGAAATGTTGGATTGTTTACCTGGATTACTGAGCACGGACTTTGTTGTTTTCAACCAGTTTGACATGACTGTCAGCAAGAAAGAGGGCCGGCAATGGAGGAGGGGGCGTGCCAAAGAGACCATCTTAACACCAACCAAACTGGTTTGTTCCAATTTGGAGTAAGCTGTTGGGGGAATAATCAGTTTTATTGTGTGTTTCCTTGACTGATGAAGCCTTCCGGATCAAAGGCGAAAAGTTTCAGCACAAAAAAAAATAAACTGTCCAGATGACCTGACTGAAAAATGTTGAACACTGAGTTCAGTTTTGAGTTGTGCATGCCATTCATTGTGGGTTTTTTATTATTTTCTTATTTTTTTTCTATTGTTGACAAAACCTTCCACACTGAAAGTTTCTGAATATCTGTATGTTTTATTATTTTCCACTGCCAAAGTCGAAAGGACAATAGTGTAGGGATGCATCGATGCACATTTTTCACTTCCGATACCAATATCTGATGGACCAGTATCGGTCGATACCGATTCGATAACAATCTGATATATACAAACAGTGCTGAATTATCGATATCATCAGCATCATTGATTTTATATGAGGGTGTAATAATCTCCTCTCAAGTACAAGTTGTACAAATATATGCATGCATGTCCAAAAAGGCAACTTGAGGTAAGTTTCATTAATGTTGGATAAGTTTTAAAGTTAGAATTAAATTCTACTAACACAAAACATATTTGTTTTTATTCCTAGCTTTAAAGTGGATATTAAAGTGATTAATTTAAGTGATTGTTTAAAGTTATTTATATTTTTTTTTAATAAGGGGCAGATATAAGATTTTTCTTCTTTCTGCACTCTCTTCATTCAATGTTTTCTTTTTGATTAATTTATGTTTGTTTTAAATGAATTAATAAATGAATTAAATACAATAAAATGTTAAATGGCTTTAAACATCCGTTAGTTCATGGCATAAACCAACATACATGCTCCTGTTTTTAATTATTTACATCACTTTATAATGTACTATAGCTGTTATGTTTTCA
>NC_056498.1:72516535-72525895 GCF_014905685.2 Nematolebias whitei | reverse complement strand
TTAATCGACTCCGGAGCTGAACAAAACTTAATCAGTCGGAACCTGGTCGAAAGACTCCAGATTTCTACCACTGCCCTCTACCCCACGATGGCAGTAGCAGCTCTCACAGGCCAGACCATCTCATCCATCTCTTGCAAGACTAATAAAATAGAAATTGTTGTGTCAGGTAATCACCGTGAGAGAGATGAATTCTTTATCTTTGATTCACTTCAACCTCAAATTATCTTAGGTTTTCCGTGGTTGAAGAAACACAACCCCGTTATTAACTGGTCTGATGGTAGGGTCGAAAAATGGGGAGAGAACTGTTCTGAGAGATGCTTATCATCCGCCGTTTCCCCTGGTGTTAGTAGAGAGGCAACCCAGGAGGAGGTTGATCTTTCTCAGGTTCCCGAAAGCTATCATAAGCTAGCACGAGTTTTTAGCAAACACCAGGCGCTTTCCTTACCTCCTCACAGACCGTACGATTGCGCCATAGACCTTCTTCCTGGGGCACCTCTACCTTCTAGCAGGTTATTTAACCTGTCGGGCCCTGAGAGAGAGGCTATGACCCAATACATTAATGACTCATTACAATCAGGCATCATTCGGCCATCCACCTCCCCTCTCGGAGCCGGGTTCTTCTTTGTTGCTAAAAAGGACAAGACTCTTAGGCCTTGCATTGATTTTAGAGGGCTTAATCTTATAACGGTAAAGAACAAATATCCATTACCATTAATGGATTCTATGTATGAACAACTTAGTGATGCTGTTATTTTTACAAAGTTAGACCTCCGCAACGCCTATCACTTGGTTCGCATACGCAAGGGGGATGAGTGGAAAACCGCCTTTAAGACCCCCATCGGTCATTTTGAATATCTGGTAATGCCCTTTGGGTTAACAAACGCTCCTGCAGTCTTCCAGGCGTTGGTCAATGATGTTTTAAGGGATTTTCTTAACATCTTCGTCTTTGTCTATCTGGATGATATTTTGATATTTTCCAGGGACGAAGAACAGCACACTAAACACGTGCAGGCGGTTCTCCAGAGGCTTCTGGAGAATAATTTATTCGTAAAAGCTGAGAAATGTGCTTTCCACGCCCCTTCGATTACATTTCTCGGTTTTATCTTTGAGAAGGGTCAAGTACGGTCCGACCCGGATAAAATAAGAGCAGTAGCTGAATGGCCTCGACCCACCGATAGAAAGCAATTACAACGCTTTCTCGGTTTTGCCAATTTTTACCGGCGCTTCATCAAAAATTATAGTCAGATTGCCTCCCCTCTCACTGGGTTAACCTCCACCTTGCGTTCCTTCACATGGGACCAAGACGCTGAGATTGCCTTCCAAAGGCTTAAATCATTGTTTTCCTCTGCACCCATCCTCGCCCACCCAAATGTTCACGAACAGTTTATCGTTGAGGTTGATGCCTCCGATTCCGGGGTGGGGGCTGTCCTCTCTCAGAGAGGTCCTGACAGCAAGGTTCACCCTTGTGCCTTCTTTTCTCGTCGTCTCACCCCAGCCGAGAGAAACTATGATGTCGGTAATAGGGAGCTATTGGCCATTAAATTGGCTTTGGAAGAGTGGAGACATTGGCTGGAAGGTTCCGAGCTGCCCTTTGTCATCTGGACTGATCATAAAAATTTGGCCTACATCCAGGGGGCGAAGAGACTCAACTCACGCCAGGCCAGATGGTCCCTCTTCTTCGCTCGCTTTAACTTTACCATCACGTACATCCCTGGCTCTAAGAACATCAAACCTGATTCACTCTCTCGTCAATTTTCCTCCTCTGAAGGTTCCGATCCCCCGGAGGACATACTCCCGGCGACATGCTCAGTTGGTCTCTTGTCCTGGGCTATCGAACGAGATATACGGACCGCCCAACTCACCGAACCAGACCCGGGTGCCGGTCCACCGGGCAAGACTTTTGTGCCCTCTTCAATGGTGAGTCGGGTTCTTACTTGGCTTCACACGGCTAAGTTCTCTTGTCATCCAGGGGTCTCTCGCATGTTGCATCTGGCCAAGGAATATTTTTGGTGGCCCAACATGAACCGAGACGTGAGGGAGTTTGTTGCAGCCTGCCATACATGTGCACGGAATAAGAACAGCAACAAACCCCCTGCAGGACTCTTGCTTCCTCTTCCTACGCCCCATCGTCCGTGGTCTCATATTGCCCTAGATTTTGTCACGGGTTTGCCACCTTCCTCCAATAACACCGCCATCTGCACTATCGTGGACCGTTTTTCCAAGGCGGCACATTTCATTCCCCTGCCTAAATTACCGTCTGCTTTTGAGACCGCTAAACTTGTCACTAACCATGTTTTTCGCCTGCATGGAATTCCTATGGACATCGTCTCCGATAGAGGGCCCCAGTTCCTCTCCCGGGTCTGGAAAGCCTTTTGCCAGGGCCTGGGGGCCACGACGAGCCTTACTTCTGGGTACCATCCTCAGTCGAACGGACAAACAGAGAGGTGCAATCAGGAGCTGGAGGTCGCCTTACGATGCGTTATTGAGGACAACCCTTCCACCTGGTCTGACCATTTGCCTTGGGTGGAATATGCCCACAACACCCAGGTATCGTCTGCCATCGGTATGTCCCCTTTTAAGGCTTCTCTTGGGTACTCTCCCTCCTTATTCCCTAATCTGGAAACTGAGGTCCCGGTTCCGTCGGTCCAACTGCATGTTCGACGGTGTCGCAAGATTTGGCGACAGACAAGAGCGGCTCTTCTTCGTACCGCCGACCTCAACAAGAAGTATGCCGACAGACGTCGCTCTGCTGCGCCCCACTACCAGGTGGGTCAACGGGTATGGTTGTCCACTAAAGACATTTCCCTTCCAGACACCCCCCGCAAGTTGGCTCCCAGGTATATTGGTCCTTTCCCCATTGTGAAGATTGTGAACTCCTCGGCCGTTCGTCTACTACTGCCTCGATCCATGAGGATTCACCCAACTTTTCACGTGTCCCTCCTCAAGCCAGTCTCCTCTAGCCCACTTAACCCCCCGGCCGATCCCCCTCCTGCTCCACGTCTGATCGACGATGCCCCGTCCTTCTCTGTCCGGCGCCTCTTGGACGTTCGCCGCCGGGGCAGGGGCCTACAGTACCTGGTCGACTGGGAGGGGTACGGGCCGGAGGAACGTTCTTGGGTTCCCAGGGCTCAGATCTTGGATCCCGATCTGATTTCTTCTTTTTTTAGGGACCACCCCGAAAAGAGGGTCAGATCGCCGAGAGGCGATTCTTGAGGGGGGGGCTCTGTGGGAGTTCTGTTTTCCTTCCTGCCACTAACCATCTCCCACAGCTGCTGCACCAAACTAATTGATGATCATCTCCACCTGCCGCCTGCTCTGGAGAATGGGTTCGGCTCCTTCTATAAAAGCTGCAGCCAGGCTCTTCTCCAGTGCTGGGACATTACCCTTTACATGGTAAAGTAATGGTCAGCCTGCTATTGTCTCCTGACAATATTTATCTAACAAGCTTCCACGCTTTGTTGTTTTTTCAGTTTCTTGACTTCCACGTCAAGATTCATCTCGGGCTCTCCAAGACTTCTACACCAAGGCAGGAGCCTCCTATGGGATGTCCCTTCCAACACTCATCAACCTCCAACCCGCTCCTGCACTCTCTGTTCCGTGAAGCTCCAACAAAGGTACTCACCATCCTCTTCTCAAGACGACCTCTGGAACCCAGAACCACACGGCGTGTCTCCCCAGCTCCAACATCAAGGCCGAACCTAGCTCCACTTCCTTTTCCCCTGCAAAGACAATAAAGAGGTTTATTTTTGTAACCCGGTTATCTGTCTGTGCTTCGGTTCTGCCATCTGGGGTCTATTCAGTGATCAAATCATGTCACTTGTGCTGGTGAACCCAGTGGTGCATGCAAGCAAGCGAGGACTCAGAAATATATATATATAAAAAATACTAACAAAACAAACGAGCTGGCACGGCAGCAAAACAAAACATAGCACAAACAGGGGGTACTCACAATACAGATGGGTCATCACCAGTGAACAGATAAGCAATGCCAGGACAAAGAGTGACACAGAGACACAAACTTATATAGAGGAAACACCAGTCAGACAAAGTGAAGGCACCTGTGAACAATCACAGATGCCAGAGAAGGAGACAGAGGAGGCAAGACATGAACACAACACAAGATGGGGCTAGATACTAGAGAAATCCAAACACTATAAATAGAAACAGAGGATCGGGGGAACATAGACATAAACACGACACCAGGGACAAAACCACAACTCCTACAAAATCCATGTATCCATGTTCTTAACTGACCAGCAAAATCATCTGACCTTAACATTATTGTGAAGAGGAAGATGCGATATGCCAGACCCAACAATTCAGAAGAACTGAAGGCCACTATCAGAGCAACCTGGGCTCTCATAACACCTGAGCAGTGCCACAGATCAATTGACTCCATGCCATGCCACATTGCTGCAGTAATCCAGGAAAAAGCTTTAACTTTTAACATCATCCAGTCAGATTTGATCCATCTCAAGCTTGTCCTAAATGCCTACAAAACCAAAGGGATACTTTTTTCAAATAGGAAGTTGGTCCCAGCAGTTCTTCCTCTGATTTCATCCTCAAATGGTGTCTAGATTGAGTTTGCTTATTCCTATAAATATTAGGGTATCTTGGTCGATTCACATCTCTCTTTTAAGCTCTATGTGGAAAACTTGGTAAAGAAACTGAAAGTTAAACTGGGTTTCTTTTTCAGAAACAGATCCTGTCTAACTCTGAATGCTAGGAAATGTCTTGTATCTGTGACCTTCCTTCCCTCCATTGATTACGGTGACATTATTTACATGAAAGCTCCTACAAGAACTCTGCATATGTTGGATGCTGTCTATCATGGTGCACTAAGATTCATAACTGGCTGTGATTATCGTACCCACCACTGCACCCTGTATTCACTGGTTAACTGGACATCATTAACTTCACGCAGATTCTCTCACTGGTACATTTTCATCTTTAAATCACTTCTTGGTCTGCTGCCTTCATACATCTCCTTCTACATGTCTCTGCGTGAGTGCAGCTACGGAGTGCGCTCTCAGGACATTATTACCTGCAGTGTTCCCTCAGTGCGGACTGAGCTTGGCAAAAGGGCCTTCTCCTACTCCGCTCCTGTTTCCTGGAATATCTTACAAAAAAATTTGAAGCTCTCGACCTTGAACTCTCTAAGTGGCTTTAAGAATCTGTTGGACTCTTGGCAGGGACCAATGCAGACATGTTCCTGTTTTTAGTTTTCTACATTCACCTTAGAATCTAGCTGTTTTTTGTTACTTTTCTTTTTTTAACCATCGTATTTGTAAAAAAATAAATAAATAAAATTGTATGACTTTTTATAACTGTTTATTGTTGTCACTGTTGTTCATTGTTGTCATCATTCTTTGTTGAAATCAGGTCTCTCTTGTAAATGAGTCCTCGAGGCTCAATGGGATTTACCTGTCTAAATAAAGGTTGAATAAAAAAAGGCAGGATGAAGCTTTTTCTGCAGCTCTGGGCTGCACAAATGTGTAGCAGGTGCTAAATGTTCTAGAATTGCGCCGCACGAGGTGGCTGCATGTTGGAGTAGCTCTGTTGCTTTCATTCTGAGATATTGCTTTTGAAAACTTTAATTCCTCTTTTTTCTGGATATAAATTGCTTTTTTTTGGATGATTATTTCCTCTGGTGTCGGATGCTGTGCAGCTGAAAGGATTTTTACAGAAATATCTTTACTTTTAGACATTTGTTATGATGCGTAACCATAACAACAAGTTTTTTTTTTGTTTTTTTTACAACCGGGAGCAGCTGATTAACATCTCCAAAGCTCAAATAATATCTCAACTACAGCCTCAAATCCCAAATGAGTTGAAAAGGAGGCGTCGTGGATGCAGAGCAGGAGCAAAGAAGAGGGAGAAAGAGAGAAGAATGCAATTTAAACCATCTCTTCCATCGATCATGATGGGCAACGTGAGATCGCTGGGAAACAAGTTGGATGAACTTCAAGCCCTAACAAGGACCCATCCAGAGTATCGGGAATGCAGTGTTATGTGTTTCACTGAGACATGGCTGCAGGATCATATCCCCGACTCCAACGTTTCCTTGCCAGGCTTTCTGACCATACGAGCAGATAGAGATTTAAAGAGGAGTGGCAAAAGGAAAGGAGGTGGGTTGGCAGAGCTTGTGAACAACAAATGGTGTAATTTTGGACATGTTACTGTGAAGTGTTGTTTCTGCAGTCCAGATATTGAACTGTTAGCCCTAAGTTGTTGTCCATATTATTTGCCAAGAGAGTTCACCAGTGTTATTTTGGCAACTGTTTACATTCAACCCAATGCTGTTGCCGAGACTGCATGTGATGTCATCAGCTCCGAGGTTGCTAAGCTACAGACACAACACCATAGTGCGTTTGTTGCAATATCTGGGGATTTTAATCATGCCTCTCTCTCTGCTACACTTCCGACATTCGAACAGTTTGTCAGCTGCTCTACCAGAGAAAATAAAAGGCTGGACTTGTTTTATGCAAATGTCAAGGAATCATACATCGCTAAAGCTAAACCTCCTCTTGGCAAATCAGATCACAATCTTATTCAACTCAATTCAATTCAATTCAAAAATACTTTATTAATCCCAGAGGGAAATTATTTGTTGTTGTAACTCGTTATCCTCATTTCATTAAGAGATGTTATAGATGCTGATGGCTGTAGACAGGAAGGATCTCCTGCAAAGGTCCATCCCACAGTGGATCCTAAGAAACTGGCTGCAGATGCCGTCTGATCCGTCCACTCAGACTCGGCTGGCCTCTCGGTTCCCATCGGGTTGTAGGACCGCCCAAATGCCAGGCAGAACTCCTCCCAGAGCGATGGCCACTCCTCCCAGCAGTCTGCCGAGCTCCTCGTCACTGCGGACAGCCAACTGTAGGTGCCGAGGGACGATCCTCTCCTTCCACTGTCATGAGCCGTGTTTCCTGCTAGTTCCAGGATCTCAGTGGTCAGCCACTCGAGGGCAGCTGGCAGGTAGATGAGAATGCGTCCACAGAACATCCTTTTCAACTCATTTGAGATTTGGGGCTGTAGTTGAGATATTATTTGAGCTTTTGAGATGGTAATCAGCTGCTGTTGGTTGTAGAAAACTGCCTTGTTGCCATGGTTACGCATCATAACAAATGTCCAAAACTAAAAAAAGTTTCAGTACAAATCCTTCCAGCTGCATAGCATCTGATACCAGAGGAAACAATCATCCAAAAAATGTGATTTACATCTAGAAAAAGAAGAATTGAAGTTTCCAAAAGCAAAATCTCAAAATGAATGTGACAGAGCTGCTCCAACATGCAGCCACCTTAAGCGGCGCAATTCTAGAACAATGTTTATGTTTCTCTGCTCAAAATATAAACCCCTTGTTCAGAGGCAACCTGCAAAAAGAGAACAGTGAGAAAATGGTCAATGGAAGCTGAAGACGCCCTGCGGGGTTGTTTTGAGGCTACAGACTGGGATGCACTGTGCCAGCCACATGGAGAGGTCATCAATGCCATGACTGAGTGTGTGACTGACTATATAAACTTCTGTGTAAACAACACCATCCCCACCAGAACAGTGAAATGCTTCCCCAATAACAAACCCTGGATCACCACTGACCTGAAGGAACTGCTAAACCAGAAAAAAGAGCCTTCAGGGAGAGAGACGGAATTATTGAGGAGCACACAGAAGCAACTAAAAGTCAAGATAAGAAACAGCAAGGAGGTGTACAAGAAGAAGCTGGAGAGCAAGCTCCAACAGAACAATATCAGAGAGGTGTGGTCAGGGATGAAACAGATCACAGGCTTCAAGCAGAAGGAGGATCAGAAGGATGGAAGCCGGGACAGAGCCAATGAACTGAACACATTCTTCAATAGGTTCAGTTCAGGAACAAGCTCAGCATCCTCCTCTCTTGCCCACAGCCAAACAAACATACCACCCTCCATTGACCCAAGGCTGTCCTGTCACACCTCAAATATTGTATCTACTACCTCAGTCATGTCCAAAAAAGTTCAATCTGGTCCTCTGGACTGTGAGGTCTCAGTCTCTGATAGAGGACATTTGCAAACTGAGGTGTACCGCATACCCACCCACACAGACCAGTATTTGCAGTTTGACTCCCATCACCCTTTGGAGCACAAGTTAGGAGTCATCAGGACTCTGTATCACAGAGCAGACAACATCCCCACTAGCTCAGGAGCCAGGCAGAAGGAGAAATCCTACACAAAACAGGCTCTAGAGCAATGTGGATATCCTAACTGGGCATTCCTGAAAGCAGAGAAGAAACCCAAACAGGACTCCAGTCAGCCATCAGGTGAAAAGGAGGAACCCAGACCCAGACCAGTGGTCATTCCGTATGTTGAGGGGGTATCAGAGAAACTGAGACGTTTATTTTCTAAACATAACGTCCCAGTGGCTTTTAAACCCCAAAATACATTACGGCAAAGACTGGTTCATCCCAAAGATCCAGTCCCCCGGCACAAACAGAGTAATATTGTGTATGCTGTTCAGTGTCAGGAGGGCTGTGATCAGTCTTACATCGGGGAAACTAAACAGCCACTGGCCAAAAGGATGGCCCAGCACAGAAGATCAACATCATCAGGCCAGGATTCTGCGGTCTACACTCATCTCCAGGCCAGCGGTCACTCTTTCAAGGATGAAGATGTTCACATCCCGGACAGAGAGGAACGATGGTTTGAGAGAGGAGTAAAGGAGGCCATCTTTGTGAAAAGAAATTGTCCATCATTAAACAGGGGTGGAGGCCTCTGGGTTCAACTGTCCCCCTCTTACAATGCTGTAATTGGTAGTATCACTCAGCCCTCTGTGAACAGTAAACAGCCATCAGGTGCTAATGATCCATTGTTAGGCTGATGGTCCTTCTTGAGCATGTGATCAGCTGGTTTTGGTTGTCAGCAGCAAAGCTGGTTGATCCACCCTGAGAAGGTACTATTTAAGAGACTGAGCTGAAAACAGCACCTCAGACTGAGGAAGTCTCTTGGATGAGAGACGAAACGTTTCTACATTTTTTTTTTTGTTTGCTTTGTTTTGTTTTTTGTTTTTTTGAATGTCCAGAGGACCAGATTGAACTTTTTTGGATTTTTCTACCTGGATTATTGAGCATGCATCAGGATACCTCAGTCATGGACCCTTCTTCTACTTATTGGTCTTCAACCAAATCAGAAGATGCTGATACCTCTTTTGCCTCCCCCTTCTGCGTCTCCAGAAGTCAGGTGAGGAAGCAGCTGGAGAGACTGAACCGGAATAAGGCTGCAGGTCCAGATGGTGTCAGTCCCAGAGTCCTGAAGGTCTGTGCAGAGCAGCTCTGTGGGGTTCTGCAGCACCTCTTCAACCTTAGCCTGACCCAGGAGAAGGTTCCAGTGTTGT
>NC_056498.1:72484418-72516435 GCF_014905685.2 Nematolebias whitei | reverse complement strand
GGACTGTACTCTCACCATTCCTTTTCACTCTGTACACCTCAGATTTCCAGTACAAAACAGACTCCTGTCATCTGCAGAAATATTCTGATGACTCTGCAGTGGTCGGGTGTATCAGAGATGGACAAGAAGCTGAGTACAGGGAACTGGTGGACCGCTTTGTGGCATGGTGTGGAAACAATCATCTCATCTTGAATGTGAACAAAACAAAGGAGATGATTGTAAATTTCAGGAGAATCAGGAACAGATCCAACCCTATTTCCATCATGGGAGAAGAAGTGGAGGTGGTGGAGAAGTATAAATATATTGGAGTTCACCTGGACAACAGACTCGACTGGAAATGCAACAGTGAAGCGTCTACAAGAAGTTACAGAGCAGACTGTACTTCTTGAGGAAGCTGAAGTCCTTCAATGTTTGCAGCAAGATGCTGCATATCTTCTATAAATCTGTTGTAGAGAGCGCTGTCTCTTCTGTCATCATCTGCTGGGGCAGCAGCACCAGAGCAAGTGACTTAAAAAAAGATCAACAAGCTCATAAAGAAGGCTGGCTCAGTTCTGGGGACTCCTCTAGAACCTTTGGAGATGATTGTTCAAAGAAGGATTCTTCATAAAATGAAGAACATTATAGACAACCCTCAGCACCCTCTTCATCAGACTGTCATACAACAACAGATGGTCTTCAGTCAGAGGCTTCTTCAAATCCATTGTAGGACAGAGCGCTACAAGAGATCCTTCCTGTCCACAGCCATCAGCATCTAGAACAACTCTTTTATGAAACCAGGATGATGAGTTACAACAACATATAATTTCTCTCTGGGATTAATAAAGTATTTTTGAATTGAATTGAATTGAAATAATTTTAAATTATTCATTGTAAATAAAAATTACATGCCAATCGTACGGCTCATCCATCAATCAAACAATTGTGTGTTATGTCCACTCTTATTTTGAAAAACCGCAATAGAGTGAGTCCGCGATAAACAAACCTCAAAGTAGCAAGGGACTACTGGACTAAAATAAAAATAAAAACTACAGCTGTATGGTGACAATGAACTGCAGCAGGAAAGATTAGCGTTGGTGGCCAAATTGAATCAGGGACACCAAATTCAATTGTAGATGGTCATCCATGGATTACTTTCTAAAAGTTCAATTTAAATTCATCCACTATTTGTGTGACAGAGACAAAGTTACACATACAAACAAAGACTAGCAAATACATGACTGCTTATTTTTCATTAAGAGGCAATGATTACATATTACATAATTTTGTTAAGCATTTTCTCATATCTTACAAACTTTTCTAAATGTGCTAAATTATGCAAAATAAAAAGATGTCTAAAGCATGCTGATAAAGATAGTTTATCCGCTTGCATATGTGTGTGTTGATTATATAAGGTTGCAAGACAGTACAAACCAGCTGTTATTGTAAATTAAGAGCTGGTAAACACAATCAGCCTTTCTGCCAAGCAGAATGTTGATTTTCTTTGTTTTTTAATGTCAATAACATTGTTTAGAAACCTCCTCAGCCCCAATTATCTATGCTTTGCTACAACAGTTGTGAAGTTATAATTAGTTTGGAAAAGGTCATGCAAAGAGTGTGGTGATAATTTTCACAGTGTAATATGAACACTTCCATTCATTTGTCATTGTGAAGCAAGCTAATATTATTCGGCTTCACTTAATTGCCATTTTACATGTGCGGTTTTATTTTCTGTTTTCTAAATAATGCTGCACATTTCGTCATATCTGCCATGGTGATTTCATCATGTTTTTGCTGCCAAGAGGGATGCTTTCAACTCTGTGTAATAAAACCAAGCCTCGGCAAATTTATTGTCCTTGTCTTTCATTCTTGCCTTTCTTTGTCTCTGTTTCTTCCTTCGTTTTGATGCCACCTTTGAAGGCAGCGAGAGAGATATGAAGAGAAATTGTTTTGGTTGTTTTGAAAGCCAGTATGCACACTGGCCGGTGGCTCTGTTGTCAAAAGTCCCAGTCATCTGCTGTGTGTAGCCTCACAAAACTCAGTAAATAAAATATTTACACTTCATTCTTCTTGTTTAGTTTTTTTTTTTTTTTTTTTTTTTTAATAAATGGAGGGCAGACATGGAGAGAAAGAGAGAGAGACAGAAGGTAAAATAAGCAACATGTGTCACATGATACTTGCTTTGATTTTCTGTGACTGCCGGCCCTCTAACCACATAAATGACATTTATTTTATTATGGTATGGTATAAAGTTTATTCATTTTAAAAACAAAACAAAACAATTCCATAAACTAAAAAATACACAAAAAAATGTAAAATGAAAGGCAGCAGAAAGAAGAAAAAAATCTTATTATATCTGCCCCTTTTTTCAAACAATTTGTTTAATGATAATAATCTTCAAGTAACAGAACAAAACAAATAACTCTTTCTAATTTTTCTAATTCTAATGCAATACACACTAAACTACTTCATATATATTTTTTAACAATCCAGCTTTGATCATTTTTTTTTAAATGTACACATTGACTTGGCATTTTTAACATCACTCTCTAGACCATTCCACAATCCAACTCCTTGGATTGAGGTAGACCTTCCCTTCAGACTAGTTCTGAATTGTGGTTTGACAAATATCTTTATCCCCTTAAGATTGTAACAACTTTGCCTTTTAACAACTTTTCTTTGGATATTTAATGGTAATGTGTTATTTTGAGCCCTATACATAACTGATAAAATACTGTAATCTATCAAATCTAGGAACTTCAATAACTTCAGTTGATAAAATAATGTGCTTGATGGGTGACTGTAATGCTTTCTGGTGATAATTCTTACAGCTCTTTTCTGTAAAATAAAAATAGGTTTTGTAAATGTTTTACACGCTTTCCCCTAAACATCAATGCAATAGATTAAATGTGGAACAATGATTGTGTTATACAACATGTACAGAGCTTTATCATTTAATAATTCCCTGACTTTGTATAGTACTGCAATAGATTTAGATATTTTTGTTCTTAAAGAATTTATGTGATTTTTCCATGTTAGCTGTTCATCAATGATTACACCCAAAAATTTCATCTCATTAACTCTACAAATCTCAACACCCTCAATTTTAAATGGATCATCAACAGTTCTCTTTTTGTTACTGAACATCATGTATTTCGTTTTATCTAAATTTATTGATAATTTATTGAGTTTAAACCAAGTTTGTATTTTAGCAAATTCTGTCTTCATCAATTCCAACATCCGTTTTACATCTTTACCCAAACAAAAAATGTGGTGTCATCTGCAAAAATGACACATTTAAGGAGTCCTGATACATTTACTAAGTCATTCACATATAAAATAAATAACTTTGGTCCAAGTACAGAGCCTTGAGGAACTCCACACGTGATATTGCAGAGGTCAGATCTTACACCATTTATTTGTACAAACTGTTTCCTATCTTTCAAATAGCTAGATACCCAGTGTAATGCTGGTCCTCTTATACTATAGTTATTCAATTTTTCAAAGAGAATAGCGTGGTTAATAGTATCGAATGCTTTTTTTAAATCAACAAAAATACTAACACAATATTGTTTTTGATCGACAGCAGTAGTTATTTGTTATATTACTTCCATGAGTGCCATTGATGTAAAGTTTTCTTTTTTGTTGTTGCTCTAAACCCATACTGACTACTACTTAGAATGTTTTGTTTAGTAATAAATTTATCTAATCTGGTCACAAACAGTTTTTCTAGAATTTTTGAGAACTGTGGTAATAAGGATATTGGTCTATAATTATTGAACACACATTTATCACCATTTTTAAACAGAGGAACTACCTTAGCTACTTTCATATTATCTGGAAATATTCCTTTTGAAAATGATAAATTACATATATATATATGTAAACGGCTCGATAACATAACTCATTATGTCCTTTACAAACATCATATCCATGTCCACCCAGTCGTTTGATCTCTTATCTGTAAGATTTTTTACTACATTCATTATTTATCCTTTGTCAGTTCCATTAAGAAAAATACTTTTGTCACAACCTATAACTGAATGGTTCACGTTTTTATCTAATTTTGGTATTTTAGCTGCAAGGCTTGATCCACTGTTCACAAAATAATGATTAAATACATTTACAATTTCATTTTCATCATGGATTTCATCGTCATCCTTTAAAAAATATTGTGAAATACCTGTTTTTGCTTTATGACTTTTCAGAACACTATTTATTACTCGCCATGTCGCTTTCATATCGCCATTACTTTTGTTTAATAAATCACTATAATATTCCTTCTTGTGTTTCCTTGTAATCCCTACTAATTTATTTTTATACTTATATTTCTCTTCGGCCTATTGTGTTTTCAATTTCAAGAAACATGTATACAAGTAATTCTTTTTTTTTTTTAAGCATTTCTTAACCCTTTCGTCATCCATGGTTGGTCAACAACATTTCTCTTTGTATAATTATTTTGCACACAATTCTTTCCATACAGAGCTAATATAAGAGAACAAATGAAGAGTGCTTACAAGATCAAAATGTTTGATGAATATGCTTTATCTTTTTTTTAAATCAACAGCTGGGAAAATAGATAAAGAATAGTTTAAATACTTGTTAGGATAGCCCAAGTTTAAGATGGCAATAACATCCATCCATCCATCTATTATCTTTTACCCGCTTTTTCAATTTTGGGTCACGGGGGTCGCCGGTGCTCATGTCCAGCAATCACTGTGCGAGAGGCAGGGGACACCCCGGACAGGTCGCAAGTGCAACAACATAAAA
This sequence comes from Nematolebias whitei, assembly GCF_014905685.2. NCBI lineage: Eukaryota > Metazoa > Chordata > Actinopteri > Cyprinodontiformes > Rivulidae > Nematolebias > Nematolebias whitei. The sequence goes on along the minus strand of NC_056498.1, from coordinate 72,511,689 downwards.
TAAAATAAAACTAATTAAAGACCTAGCATCCTTTGAAGGGATGCTTATTGCCCACTTTCTTATGTCTGAGTTTTAAAATGAAATATTCTTATTCTGAAAATGGACAGAGTTATAATCACTTGGTTTAGATCTTGTTAAAGAAAATATTTGATAATGTGAACTCACAAAATCTGTATATCATCCTTGGAGAATTCAACTCCTTACTCTTATCCGAGGTAGACTTTATCAAATTTCCTACATCTGTTATTGAATTCTTTCTTGAAGTTAAACCAAACTCCAAGAATGCCACTCTGTACTGTCTGTGAGACACTAAAGCCCTACCTGAGGGGCCAAATAATTTCTTATTGTGCAAACAAAAAAAGGAATGGCTTGGTACAGCTATACAGCTAGGATAGTTGATGGATGAGATATTACAGTTAGACAGAGAACATAGTCACTCGCCCTCTCAGGATCTAATGAAAAAACATTGTTACTCCAAACTGAAATGAATGATCTACTCAACAGGCAGAATATTTATTTTCTAAATCTAGACAGGGCTACTATGAACATGGTGAAAGGGCTGGGCATCTGCTTGCACATCAGCTACGGCGACAATCAGCCAACCAAGCTATTCCAGTAACGAATAATGACCAGGGTGCTGTATGTCACAATAATGCTGGAATTAATACGTTTTAGTAAATTTTACAAGTCATTGTATATGACTGAGCCATCAGCTAGCCTATCGAGCTTAGATAACTTTTTCAAAGATCTTAAACTTCCTTCAGTGAATCGTGATCTAGCTGGAGATTTGGAGAGGGAGTTCTCTGTGGCTGAGATAAACTCTATAATAACCGATATGCAAAATGGGAAATCCCCTGGACCAGATGGCTTCCCATCTGAGTTTTTTTTATTTTTTTTATAAATTTTCAAATCTACTCTCACCCTCATTAATGTACAGTGTTTGAAGAGTAACTTGCTGCACATATATTGCCACTGTCCATGCATCAAGCTGTAATCTCACTGTTACCCAAGAAGCATAAACATCCTCTAAACTGTGACTCTTATCAACCTGTCTCGCTTTTAAATACTGCCGTAAAAATCCTTGCAAAGGTCCTGGCAAAACAACTTGAATGGATGGTCCCCAGAATTGTCCCGCCCGACCAGACAGGAATTGTTAAAAACAGTCAGGCTTTCTTCAATGTTAGGCGGCTGCTTGGTGTATTGTACACACCTAGTCCATTCATTCATTCATATCATGGGTGAGGCTGATATATACCTCCCCAGTGGTGGCAGTCTGCACTAACTGTAACATATCCAGATGTTTCGAACTGCAATAAGGTACGAGACAGGGGTGCCTGCTCTTGCCGCTTCTGTTTGCATTAGCAGTAGAACCACTAGATGTAGCTTTATTGCAAAACTCCATCATTAGGGGAATAAACCAATTAGGCACAGAGTTTATTTATATGCTGATTACATGCTTTTGTATGTATCAGACCCTCTTATCAGCATTCCTGAATTACTTACTTTGCTTCAAAATATCTGGCTATAAGGTTAACTTTCAAACGAGCGAGCTGATGCCTGTGACTTCTATAGAAAATACAATTTTAGACAATGTACCTTTTAAATTAGTTTAGAAAAAAATAAATACCTTGGCAATTGGGTAACTCGAGACCATAAGAAACTCAATATAACTAATTATATCCCTCTCATTGCGAACCCTAAGCAGGACATTGTTCAATGGAAATCCTTACCTGAAACTCTGGGGGAAAGAATAAACTTAGTAAAAATTAATATCCTAAATTTCTATACGTTTCAAAATTGCCAATCTTCCTTACTAAATCATTCTTCTCCAACCTGAACAGCCAGTTAGCAGCATTTATTTGGAATAAAAAGCATCCACAGATTGCCAAGAAGGTCTTCCTTCTGCCCTGCAGGCTTAGAAGCATGTCACTTCTTAATTTCATGCACTATTAATGGGTAACTAATATCAGAGCTCTATTAATCTGGTTGGGTAAGGATACTCCTTCTCCTAGTTGGGTGGCTTTGGAGACAGCCTCAGTTAGATCCAATTCTTCTTCTGCATTACTCTGATCCCAACTGCCTTTTAAACCATCAATATCAACCTACACTTCTAACCCAGTTGTGATCTGGGCAGATAAGATTTGGAATCAGTTCAGGAGGGCGTTTAACTCTATAGAGTTACTGTTTGTGGCACCTGTGTCAAATAATCATATGTTTACTCCCTCAGTAGCTGATACAGCTTTTGACACCTTGGTCTTGAGGGGAGTTCATTCACTGTGTGATCTCTATGTTGATGGTAGATTTACCTCTTTTGAACAGCTGGTACAGAAGTTTAATATCCATATATCACAGTTTTTTGGATATTTGCAGCTGAGACATTTTGTGAGGTATAACCGATTGTTTTCCTTTGTACCCCTCTAAACATTTTGTGGTTAATAAGATTTTGGAATGCAGGTCTGAATGGGGCCCCTCAGAAAGATCTATACACAGCTCAGTTCATACCATGAGACCAGTTTGGACTCCCTTAAACTGAAATGGGAAACGGACTTGGAGGAATCCATATCAATCTGGCGATATATCATTAAAAAAATTTGCTCATCCACAATCTGTCCGAGGCATGAAGTAATTCAATTCAAGGTAGTGTACAGGCTGCATTGGTCCAAAGACAAGTTGTCCAAGACAAAAGCAAAACTCAACCTCACATGTAATCATTGTATTAACAAACTCCAGCTACACTCTTGCATACATTCTGGACCTGTCCCAAACTGCAGACTTTTTGGCAATCTATTTTTGACACACTCTGGGATATGTGGCATAACCCTAGACAAACAGAACAGGAGAAAAAACAAAAAACAAATAAATGGCAGCTCATTCCTACAAACTCCTCACAAAACTTTAAAGAAACACGTGATTGATGTGGCACAGCATGCCAGGTATGGCTGTTTGGGATGTGCAAAATGAATGGAATCCACTGTCATCACTTTATGTAGCACGACTTGTCAGGTAACCAATCCCTATTCAGCTTCTCGATTTCATCCGCCCAATCACGGTTGGTTACCTGGACACTAATTTCCATGCAGTAGAGTCGCACACACAAAGCTAAACATTTTTAGCATTCTGAAAATGAGTTTGGAAAGACTCTCAGCTTGTGCCACACCAAATTTGGCCTCTAAAACAGTCAGTTTGACAGAGTTTCTGCCAATCTTGTGTAGTGAACCTGATCTGACCCTGATCTGACCCCAAATCTATCAGATGGACAGAGACTGTTATTTCATTGATCTGAATACAGTTTGAGCCATCTGGTGACTTTCTTTCTTGAAGATTCAAGTGAAAAGAACACTCTCTTTTTATGATCATCACTGTTTTACAAATGTTTGATAATCAAATTGTGTTAGTTCACTCAATGTTACAGGTTGAAGAGAACTACTCATTTTTATTTTACATAAACAGTAAGTAATGATTTTTATTCCTCATTCAAAGAAGAAATCAGGTTAATATGCATTTCTTGATTTTCTGTCTGAAATGAGCCAAGTTTTGTAAGTATGTTAAAGGTCGGTTTCGGTCAACTAAAATGTTTACCGAGGAAAAATGTCATGTTTAAACTTTTTCAGAAGATAATAAGAGTGAGACTCCACGAAGTCTGAAGTCCTACAATAAACTTTCTGTTTGTTACTAAACAATCCTTGATTTTTAATAACATCTTACATCATACACCACACCTCTATTCCTGGTCCATCGACCAATCAAAAGCTCTCAAATGACCCGGAAGTCGACCCATTTAAAATGTGGCAACTTCCCAGTTCATGCAGAGAGTTGAAGGAGTTGCAAGAAGCTGAGACGCTGAGTTGCTGGAGTTTGTTGGTTGCTGTGTTGCTGTACTCAGAAATGAGTTCAACTAGAGAGCGCACAGAGTGATGGAGTTAGAGCTCTTGGATGCAGACGCGTTCAGGATGATCCAGAGACGTTTTGGGATTATAATTTCTGTTTGAACACCACGTACGACTCTCTGAGGGTTTGGCAGTTCTCACGGAGACGCTGAAAGAGTCAGAAAGGAACCTACTCCGACGCTGATTCCATCGTCAACCAGGTAGAGGGTTCTGTTTTCGACTAAGTGTACCGGAGGCCAGCTGATATCTGATGGAGCGTGCACGTTCTGGTCATAACAGATTAATTCCCTCACATATCTCTCTGTAAGATAAATCTCCATTTCATCTTAAACTCTGCTTTCTCTTAAAATCAGTACAGATATTTTAGAAATATCTGAAGCAAAGTCCTCAATCACCGCCGCGTGATTGAAGCTCATTATTTGTGAAACTTGTCTGTTATTATTTTCATATTTTGCCAAATTAATGTAAATGTTTGATGTTAACTTTGATTCTGAAAATAAATGACCGCATTCATTTGATGGGTCAAAGATAATAACGTCTCTCGTTCGCATTTCTGTTAAAATTCAATGCACGACATTACACAGTCAGAAAGATGAGGAACTCGTGAAAATTGTATGCATATATCTCGTATATGTACTACTACACTTGCATTTGTAAGTTTGCTTAGGGGTAACGGCCATCCTTTTAACCCAAAAATTAACCACTTGTAGTGACGTGGAATAGTTACTTTCATTGTTTTTTTGTTTTTTTACCACTCTTTGAATACCCGGTTCCCTTCAAAGAAACATTTATCCGATCTGTAGTAGATCCAGGACCTAGTATCAAGCTTAATGCTGCAACTGAAATCTCCTCCTCCTCTGTATAAAATGTATTTATTTAATTTGATGTAAATGCCTTCCTTCACCTTCGTCTTAACCCATTTTTTTTTTTTTGTACAAAATATGAACATTTTGGTTTTTATGAAATGTTTCTTATCCTTGAAGCTCTAGACAAGGTTCAGCTGTGTACCTACATGTATACATCAAGAACCAGATTGTTTTTTGTTTTTATCCCTCTTCTTTTCTGAGAGTAAAAAAAAAACGTTTTTGCTCCAATTTAATTTTTGGCTGTGGGTGACTAAAACCCAAATGTAAAAAAAAAAAAAAAAAAAGTGATGGTTACTTAAGACTAAAGTAAAGCTGGGCACCAACAGTTTTGTGTTTTAAACACTAAAATGGTTGCCACCTCTTTGGCTTTCCTTTGATTTCTGCTGTTTTCTTTTACTTTTTTTTCTAAAAGTGCACCTTGCTGTTACTGTTTGACCATTACTGCCATTCACAATTTGCCCTTCCCTCTCTGCTGTCAGACAGTAAAGCATTTGATGGAGATGAAATGGAAAGTCAAAACTCAAAATTACACTGATATAAAAATCAAGACAAAAATATGCATATTTACCATCAAATCACTTCTTTGGCTAAAGGTGTTGCAAATTCCTCTCCTGAAAAATATATGCTGGTATTTTCACTTTTTTAATATTTTCAATTTGTTTCAATTCAGTTTATTTATATAGCGCCAAATCACAACAAAAGTCATTTCAGGGCACTGAACAGAAACATTCACATACATGTAAATAAAAAAATAAGTTAACATTGTCTGAGGAGCAGACTGCTTAATCGCAGACTCTCATCTTGAGCAAGCATGAAGGCAACAGTGGAAAGGAAAAACTCCTTCATGAGGAAGAAACCTTTAGCAGAACCAGGCTCAGGACAAGCGATCATCTGCTTCGACCAGCTGGGTTTGAGAGGAACAGGAAGGAAGAACAGATACACAATGGCAGATCAAGAATCACATGTTAAGAAAGAAATAGTATCAAATGAAAACCATTTAATTTTAACATTTCATTTAAGAAAATGTGATCAATTTGTCCTCCAGCAGTCTAAGCCTATGGCAGCATAACAAGCCAACATTAATTATAGGATGAATGGATATTTAGGCTGACAAAAATGTTGTAACAAGTCAGTTTACAGAAAGCACGTGTTGTTTATTTTTAGAGTATCGAGGAGACATATTTTTATCCATCCATTCTTCCATCCATTATCTTTACCTGCTTCTTCCTTATCAGGTTGTGGGAGTCACAGGTGCCCATATCAAGCAGTCACTGTGCAAGAGATGGGGGACACTCTGGACAAGTCTCCAGTCCATCACATGGACACAGAGACAAACGAGACAAACAACCACTCACTCTCTCACTCACATAGGGAAAATTTAGTTACCAATCAGCCTAACATGCATGTTTTTGGTCTGTGGGAGGAAAACGCATTACCCAGAGAAAACCCACACATCATGGAGAGGACATGCAAACTCCACCCAGAAAAGTCCCCGGCCAAGGAATTTGAACCGGGGCAACTTGCTTGCTGAGAGGTGGCAGCCCTACCAACTGCGCCACCGTGCTGCCACTTTTTTTTATTTTTTTTTATCAATCATGCTAATTATGTTACAACAATAAAAAACATGAGAAAATGTCTTCCAGATTATCTGAAGAAAACTAAAGAAATTTTTTTCTTTTATTTTTTCAATCAATTCTCCATGTAGTCCTCAGATTGTTTAAAATTATAGGTTTGGTCCTATGGAGAAAAAAAATACCCACCCTGTTCTAAGAGATGTCATAAATATTTTCATCAAACAAACCCCCCACAAAGCATTAGGCTTTTAAAAAAAAAGTGCATATTTTCTAAATTTCAAAACAGCTTAACACAACCTGTACAAAGACATGTTTAATGTTGTATGGTGGAATCAGGTTATAAACACTGTTTTTAAAATGCAATAATCATTTTGTTTGTTAATGGACACATCTGTATGTGTTTAATAACAAAAATAGATTTTCTAATTCACTGCCACACATACATACTGTATGTGCACACACACACACACACTTATTTTAATGCTATACATTTCTTTCAGTGTGTCCTCTTCACCTCTCTGTCATTTTTTCTCCCCTCCTCCTCTTTTCTGTTCTTCCATCTCTTTGTTTCAAAGTGACAAATTGATGTCTGCATAGATCTCCATATCCCCACACTGGAGACATTCCCACATCTCCCTGACAACACCCCCAGCCACTCCAGCACAAGGACACCCACACACTCAGCTGACAATTGGCACCACAAAGTACTTTGAAGTGCAACTGCAGTAAGAGAAGCGCACATGAACATGATGAGTCTTTTGAATTTGATCACTGAAGCTATGAGGCTAAGATGATGTAACGTAAGTCCACAAAAATGCGTGTTTTATTTAATCAGCCTTGGATTGTAATAGAATTACTAACTCCCAAATACTATGGTGTGTCTCTCGGAGCCTCAGCTGTGTGATTTGAAATAGATATTGTTCATTCTGTGCTTTTCACAGCTTTTTCATAAAAGTGGATGTAGCAAATGTTCATCTTATGCTAACAACCAATACAATAGCATGCTAGTGGTGTGAGGTAGAAGCAGAGAGCAAAGCATATAAAATAACAATATTAACTTTGAAAAACATTGTATTTGGAGATTTGTCATCAAAAAAAACAACAATAGTTCAGAAACATGCACACACACACACACACACACACACACACCTATTCCTATATTTTCAGAGCCTCTGTTAATTCAATTAAATTCAATTCAAAAATACTTTATTAATCCCAAATGGAAATGAAATGTAACTCATCATCCTGGTTTCATTAAGAGGTGTTATAAATCCTGATGGCTGTAGGCAGGAAGGATCTCTTGTAAAAGTCCGTTGCACAGTGGGTCTGAAGAAACTGGCCACAGATGCCATCCAATCTGTCCACCCTGACTTGGCTGGCCTCTCGGTTCCCCCAGGCTGCAGGACCACCCAGATGCCAGGCAGAACTCCTCCCAGAGTGATGGCCACTCCTTCCAACAGCCTGCAGAGGACAGCTGGCTGCAGGTGCTGGGGAACGATTCCGTTCCTTCTGCTGTCATGAGCCACGTTTCCTGCCAGTTCCAGGATCTCCTTAGGAGATCTTAGGATCTCAGTGGTCTGACTCTTGGGCACAACTGGCAGGTAGACGGAAATGCATCCATGGAGCCTCCTTTACAACTCATTTGAGATTTGGGACTGTGGTTGAGATATTATTTGAGCTTTTGAGATGTTAATCAGCTGCTCTCAGTTGTAGAAAACCACATTATTGTCATGGTTACACATCATAACAAATGTGCAAAAGTAAAAAAGTTTCAGTAAAAATCCTTCAAGCTGCACAGCATAACCATCCAAAAAAGTGATTTACATCCAGAAAAACAGGAAATAAAGTTTCTAAAAGCAATATACCAGAATGAATGCAACAGCTACTCCAACATGCAGCCACACCAAGTGGCGTAACTGTACATGTGTTAGGTTTAAATTCAAAATTTCCAGCATCTACTGTCAGGTTAACATGAAAATGTCTGCTAATTGACATATTTAGGGGTCTGTGGCAGCATGGTGGTCAGTGCCGCAGTCCTGAATCTTGAGGCTACAGGTTTGAGCCAATGTTCCATCAGAAATGGCATTAGGCTTAAAACAATTACCAGATCTTGTGCAAATTTCCTACCTGTGGCGGCTCTTGAAAAAGGGTGCGGCCAAAAAAAAAGAACATTAGGAGGAACAATTTTAAAGAGAAAAGTGCCAGAAGTGACGGAGAAAAAGTCGAGTGCAAGACTGAGAGTAACAACTTTCAATGTAGGGACAATGACAGGCAAAAGTAGAGAGCTGGCTAACATGATGCAGAGAAGGAAGGTAAATGTATTATATGTGCAAGAGACCAAGTGGAAGGAAAGCAAGGCTCACTGCATTGGGGCAGGAATCATCCAAGAAAACTCCAAACAAACTCCACCCAGAATGGCCCATGGACCAGGGTTTGAACCAAGGACCTGCTCGCTGAGAGGCAGCAGCTCTAGCAGTTGCGCCACCGTGCTGCCCTACTTTAATAATCCCAAAGGGAAATGATTTGTTGTTGTAACTCGTGATCCGCATTTCATAAAGAGATGTTTTAGATGGGGCAGCACGGTAGCGCAACTGGTAGAGCTGCTGCCTCTCAGCGAGCAGGTCCTTGGTTCAATCCCCGGTCCAGGGGCCTTTCTGGGTGGAGTTTGCATGTTCTCTCCGTGCATACGTGGGTTTTCTCTGGGTACTCCGGTTTCCTCCCACAGACCAAAAACATGCATGTTAGGCTGACTGGTAACTCTAAATTGTCCCTAGGTGTGAGTGAGAGAGTGAATGGTTGTTTGTCTCTATGTGTCCCTGTGATGGATTTGCAACCCGTCCAGAGCGTACCCCGCCCCTCGCACAATGATTGCTGGACATGGGCACCGGCGACTCCCATGACCCAAAATGGAATAAGCGGGTAAATATAATGGATGGATGGATGTTTTAGATGCTGATGGCTGTAGTCAGGAAGAATCTCTTGTAAAGGTCCATCCCACAGTGGATCCTAAGAAACTGGCTGCAGATGCCGTCCGATCCATCCACCCAGACTCGGCTGGCCTCTCAGTTCCCCCAGGCTGTAGGACCGCCCAAATTCCGGGCAGAACTCCTCCCAGAGCGATGGCCACTCATCCCAACAGTCTGTTGAGCTCCTTGTCTCTGCAGACAGCTAGCTGCAGGTGTCGGGGGACAATCCTGTCCCTCCGCTGTCACGAGCCGTGCCTCCCGCTAGTTCCAGGATCGCAGTGGTCAGGCAGTCGAGCACAGCCAGCAGGTAGATGAGAATGCGTCCACAGAGCATCCTTTTCAACTCATTTCAGATTTTGGGCTATAGTTAAGATATTATTTGAGCTTTTGAGATGTTAATCAGCTGCTGTTGGTTGTAGAAAACTGCCCTGTTGCCATGGTTACGCATCATAACAAATGTCCAAAACTAAAAAAGTTTCAGTAAAAATCCTTCCAGCTGCACAGCATCTGATACCAGAAGAAACAATCATCCAAAAAAAATTGATTTACATCCAGAACAAGAGGAATTAAAATTTCCAAAAGCAAAATCTCAGAATGAAATTAACAGAGCTGCTCCAACATGCAGCTACCTTGAGCGGCACAATTCTAGAACATGAACATAGAACATAATTATTAATAATTCGGAAATAGAGAACATCTGATTTAAAAATCAGATAATGCAAATGATTCATAGTAAATTAACATGTTTTGAAACATTGCAGAACAACCGCAGACACACAAACAGAGAAATTAAAGCTCAGCCATGGATAATAACATAATCATCCTCTTTTCCAAAATGCAGGATTTATTCTAATGCCCTAGATTATCACACTTATCCCATCTTAATCTTCAAGTGGGAAGAAATTTTAAGGGCTTTTACCGGCAATTCTGAAGAAACAAAACACAAAAAGAGACAATGTTGAAAGATATAATGCTTTGAAAGTTCACACACACACAGACACACGCGGATGCAAATGCAAAGGTTCATTTCATTTAGGGAGTCACAGTACTGTGCAAACTGTAGCATTAAAGCTCTTTGTGAAGCTGGAACTGACAAAGAGAGATAAAGGAACACAGAAATGAACACACATTCTAGAACATATGTGATGTGGAGATGCAGTAAGCAGGGTGAACTCTGTTTTTTTTTTTTTTTGTTAAATCCACGTTTTTTTACTTTTGGACAACAAAAATTCAAAGTAGTGAAATGTATTTTTAAAGCATCTGTTGCTCTGAGAAAACTTGTATTGGTCTGTTTGGATAATTAACCTCTTGGGAGGAAATCAATTAGGAGACATTGGTCTGGGTTGAAATCCACATGGGAGTCTGCTGTTGTTTCTGACTCCAGGGATGTTGAACAGTTCTCGTTCAGCTTCATCGGATTTTCAAATTTCTCTCTTTCTTTCTTATTCTGGACAAGCTGGATTTGGAATGTGGCCCCCTTTGGGAACAGTCTTTACAGGTTGCCATCCTGAACTGCGCATGAATGATTCTTGATTTTTTTTCCTCCGGGGATGAAAATATTTTGTCTTCAGTTGTGAAAAACTTGACCAGAAACATGCCGCTGTACAGCTGATGCCTTTAGGACAATTGCTGCATGTGCAACTTTTTCTTGGATGGGTACTGCTTAAATGTTGCCACAATCTGACCCCCCCCCCCCCCCCCCCCCCCCCCCCCCCCACACCCCCCCCCCCCCCCCCCCCTTCCACCAACTGAATGTCACAGTACTGTACAAACTGTAGCATTAAGGCTGTTTGGGAAGCTGGAAATGACAAATAGAGATAAAGGAACACAGAAATGAACCTTTGCATTTGCATCAGCATGTGTGTGTGTGTGTATGTGTACACTTTCAAGGCATTATATCTTTCAACATTGTCTCTTTTTGTGTTTTGTTTTTTCAGAATTGCCGGTAAAAGCCCTTAAAATTTTTTCCCACTTGAAGATTAAGATGGGATAAGTGTGATAATCTAGGGCATTAGAATAAATCTTGCATTTTGGAAAAGAGGATGATTATATTATTATCCATGTCTGAGATTTAATTTCTCTGTTCTTGTATCTGCAGTTGTTCTGCAATGTTTCAAAACAGGTTAAATTATTATTAAACATTTGCATTATCTGATGTTGAAATCAGATGTTCTCTATTTCTGAATTATTAATAATTTAAGTGATTTCTTTAAGCCCTAAATGCAAGTAGCTGCTCCAAAGTGTTTGTGTCTCTTTCATGTTCTGCTAACCCACAGTCAAATGAAGCAGATTTTCTCCGTCCTAAGTTTGGTTCTGCTTCTGCTGAAGGTTTATCCACATTAAAATGAAATTGTTCATTTGCTGTGCTGTTCCTGTGCAGTTCAGGACTAGAAATTGTGCCAAAGGGAAAATTTGATGCAATCTGCTGGTTCCTTAAGATAACTTGTTTCTAACAGACTGAACAGACTTTAATACTGTATACTGAATTAATCTGACCATTTGCAGAGTTCATGGACAGAATCTTGGAGGTACAGTTGTGGGAAAGTGTGTCTTGTTTGGGAACATCAGTGTAGCCATTGACTGAACGATAAGCTACAAAACAAAGTATACATTAGTGGGGAAAAAAGCATACCTATTGTAAGTATTACAAAATTTTGTATAATCCAGCTCAGAAGATCATAGGTAGCCTACAACAAGAGCCTGGATGTCAGTTTCTATATTGAACAAGATGGAGAGGTGTATTAGAATAAGAGAGGTAACAGTGTATGGAAACAATACATTCAAATTTTAAAAATATAAAAATCTATTGTATGCACTCTCATGAAAAAAAAAAAAAAGAAAAACAAAGAAATAAAGTTAGGCCTGTGTCTTTAACTGTTTCAAAGTCTCCTGTTCAATTTCTGAATAGCAAACAAGCATTATGTGAGTTTAAAGTGTAGTTTGTCCATTTTTGGAAAATGAGGAGAATTGTTCCAAGTCACAACAGAAGTCATCTCAGGATACTGTACAAACACATTCACATACAATGAAAAAGCCAATTAGTAGAAGTTACTTATCTAAGAAAGCCAGCAGGTTGTGTTGAATCTTCACTTGATCACAGTCTCTCATCCTGAGCAAGCACAAAGGAGACAGTGGAAAGGAAAAACTTCATTTTAACAGGAAGAAACCTCCAGCAGAACCATTCTCAGGACAAGCAGCAATTTGCTTTGACCTGCTGGGTTTGAGAGGACGGTAAGGAAAAACAAATAAATACAGAATGGCAGGTCCAGATGTACTTTCTATTGGAAGACAGACAAAAAACAAACAAACAAACAAAAAACGTTTATGGATAGGAATATTTACAAAAACAAACAGGTAGAGTAGAGAAAGTAAAGACAGCAGGAGAGTGAGGAAATGTAGTCAATTTGTCCTCTAGTAGTCTAAGCCCATAGCAGCATAACTAAGGGATAGCACATTGTGTGTACAGTACCTGTAACAGTAAATCAAGGTACAACAATCTGCCTCACATGCAAGGGGTACTTTTACCACTTTTCCCAAGCCAAATGTGCAGCTAGAGAAGTCTGATGACTGGATTAGAGCAATAGGACAAGCTGGATTTGGTCGGGGGCAGCATGGTTGCACAGTTGGTAGAGCTGCCACCTCTCAGCAAGAAGGTCGCCGGGTCACATCACAGCCCAGGACCTTTCTGGGTGGAGTTTGTGCGTTCTCTCCGTGCATGAGTGGGCTTTCTCAGGGAACTCCTGTTTCCTCCCACAGACCAGAAACATCTATGGTCTCCATGATAGGTCTCCAGTTCATCATAGGAACACATAGAGACAAATGAGACAAACAACCATCCAGAACTCTCACACACACACCTAGTGACAATTAAAAGTTACCAATTAGCCTAATATGCATGTTTTTGGTCTGTGGAAGGAAACTGCAGTACCTAGGGAAAACCCATGCATGCATGGAGAAAACATGCAAAGTCCACCCAGAAAGGCCCACGCCCTAGATTTGAACCTGGGTGACCTGCTCTCTGAAAGGGAACAGTTCTACCAACTGATCCACCGTGCTACATGATTAACACTTCCTCTTTTCAAAATAAAAATGTTCAAAGTAAAATGCACGTATCTATTAAAATAAACATGGAGAGAAGTAGAGCTGTTTTCTCTACCAGGTTACATACTAAAGTCAGACATGTCCAACTTTGCACTGGGAACGTGTAGGCTTAAGCAACTGATTCTCTGTGTTGAAGACAGGCTGTTGTACTAACATACAGGTTACTGCGATTGGATTATCTATGCAAATGATATTCATGACATCATGAGTGGAGCAGTGTCAATTCAGTGTCAACATTAGTTTTCTAATCATATATCAGTTTTAACATGAACAAATATTTACATGCCACTCTCTTTGACTGTTCTGCTAATCAACTGACATACTACCAGTTTTAGCATAAGGCAAGTGATTTTCTATTGTAAACGTTAGCATTGCAGCTAAAATACCTGCAAGTTAAACTCACCAGTGCATAGCTCAGCATGGTACATAAATACATCAGTCCTCTTTCAATATTTTACATGTGTCCTAACTCAATCCATGCATTTCTTTCCAAGTCTAACACAAAAATTAAAATTTAAACAAAGAACATAGCTAAACAAACTCAGAAGATTACCATGGCGCCAGTTCTTCCCTCTTGCACATACAAAATGGCTTCTGCTGATGGCTTTTGTCTCAAGCTTGGTAATTAAAACAGGAAGTAAGGGTGTGACATGGGATTTTAAGCATCTTTTATATATAAGATATTTACCTTATATCGTTAACTAATTATTCCCTTAGCCACACAAAACCATGAACGTTGTGCATTCAACACAATAGTTTTATTTTTCTTCAGATAAACTTTGATATTGTAGATGTAACCCAGTTATTAAAATTATGCAATATCTTGTACTAAAATAAGTTCATAAAGAATATTGTTGTGAAATATGTTTAAAACTGGAATGTAAATATGTTCAAATGTTATGCTTAAATGGGTTAAAAATATCCAGTCCTAACTTTTCAACATATTGAATGTTCAAACTGATCTGTTTAATAATTAGTTTGCTGCTAAATACATGTTGCTTTATTGTGAAAAGTTCATAGTTAAAGGAAGTGGTGTACAAGTCTGCCTAGATATCCTTGTAACTCATTGGTTGCAGTGAAGTGAGAGGTGAAAGGTGACAGAAAGTAACCAGATGTAACTGCATGTAGCTTGACTGGCTAAAAGTTGGGGCAAGACAGAGACAGGGATGAACAGTTGGACGTAGGTTGTTTTCACACATGATAGTCCGGTAGACTCGGTTCGGTTAGGGACCAATATACAAGATATTTTGTTTACATTTGAGCTGGTGCGTTTGCATTCACACTGCACTGTGCAGTCGAGCCAACCTGTTGAACCAACCTGTTCCCCCACTCGCCTGTGGTGGCGCTGCACCAAGAACTACTGAAAGAAACGACACAAAAACCTCTGAAGACACTTCTTCTTCTGGAAATAAGAACAAAAATGGAGTGGCATCAAGTTTTAGCAGTTTTAGGAGTTATATTTTGTCATTTTTCAAAAATGGACTCAGCATGAGTAGAAGATGAGACAGAAGACCATGGAGAATATTGTTTTTCACACAAGACAGCTGACGGCTCCATATAAGGTAAGAGCAATGCGTGTTTGTTTGCCCTGCGCTGTACTCCACTTCTTGCTTGTGGAGCGGGGCTCGGTCTGTTTACATTCACACTGTACTCGAACCGCGCTGGAGTTCTTTTCTACCAGACCGAGACCTAGGTTTTAGCCCGGGCCAGAGTTCGCCTTTTTGTTCTGTGACAGAGTTCGATGGCGCATTCACACCTCCCCAAACGAACCAGACTTTCTAGGAAAACGAGCTAGAGTTCGATTAAAGCAGACTAAACAGGGCTGGTGTGAATGCACTCCTAGAGGAAAAAACGAGGATAGCTGAATATTGAACATTTTACTAGACAATCCTATGCAATTTATTTTTCTACATGGTGGTTTTGAACCACTGTAATTGTTCCTGCTCAGAATTCCAAGGATTGTGGTGTGTAAATGACTATTAGCTCATTAGTTCACTGAATGTAATTAACATTCATTAGCAAAGACAGTCCAATGAGGCTAAATAAGACAACACAAGGCTATAACCAAGTGTTTCTGACTTGGAAGTTCTGGGAATTCTTTGTTTGGTGCAGCTCAGTGCAATTAAAAGTAGAGTTATGAAGTTGTGTGGTGACGATAACATCATGACTGGACACATGTCATAATCATGCTCTTCATCTGTGGACCAAGAGAGGATAAAGGAGCTGGAAAACACACTCTGAAATCTTCATCTCCTTAGCTTGCCATGTTGTTAAAAGGAAGTGGTAAAAGTGGAGCTAAGTCTTCAAAATAAGGTATTGTACTTTGTTCTCCAGCATGGATTCAGGCCCACAGCAGTTTATATGAACCATTTTGTGAATATCATACCACTTTATTTATAAAGCACTTAAAACAACAACAAGGCCAACCGAAGTGCTGTACAGCAAAAAACAAATAAGCAAAGCACACAACAACAACAAAAAAATGCATACTGTAGATCCAAATAGGTAAAGATAAGAAGTAAATGGCTAACATTATATAATACAGAAAAGATAAAATCAACTCGCACAGTGTCAAAAGACAGGGGAAAAAGTGAACTTTCAAATGAGACTAATTCAGGGAGAGAGGGAGCCTGTCTGACATGCAGTGGTAAGTCATTCCACAGTTTTGGACCTGCAACAGAGAAGGCCCTTTCACCTCTGAGATTAAAACGAGTGCCTGGAACCAATAAAAGCGTCTAGTCTGCTGACCTCAGAGAGACCTGTGGGGCATATGGCTGCAGCAGATCAGTGAGATAGGAGGGGGCAGAACTGTTCAGAGATTTTAAAACATACAGAAGGATTTTTAAATGCATTTGAAAGTGAACTAGGAGCCAGAAAAGGGAGGCCAGAACTGGA
The DNA here is from genome assembly GCF_014905685.2 of Nematolebias whitei. Lineage (NCBI taxonomy): Eukaryota > Metazoa > Chordata > Actinopteri > Cyprinodontiformes > Rivulidae > Nematolebias > Nematolebias whitei. The sequence continues at coordinate 72,495,400 of NC_056498.1, read as the reverse complement.
GTAATGTGCCCTCTTTTGACTGTACCAGTTAAAATCAGGCTGCAGCATTTTGAACCAGTCGTAAACAAATGGATGGATACCACCATCTTTAGTGGTGCAAAGCTTTGTTGTCTGGGTTAGGGACATGCAATGTGCAAACCAGGGATTAATTTGTAAACCGATCAATGCTAGCACACAAATAATGGGTGAGCCAGTGGGGTGTTTGGGGGAGGGTCAAATTTTTGAATAAAGTAGATGCAATTTCCTGGATGTTGGTGTATTTTAATGGGTTGTTAAACATCTGTGTTTAACTACATTTGTAACACTCCACTTCTGTGAAGCATCCCTCCCCTACTTGACAGATCTATGAAGTAAGTCGAGCCTGACTCTGTCCCTGCTCGTTGTTGACTGACTCCACATGTGAAACCCCCAGGCACCTGCCTGTGGCTGCCTTTGGACTCCTCCTGCCTGCATATGACTGCCTTGACACTAGCTCCCACCACTCTTTTAGGATTGGAGATTGGGGGGGGGGGGGATAGAGGTGAAAATGCTTCACTTGAAGGGGCAAATGATTGTGATATTAAGAAGTTGTGTCGTGTGATCTGTTGTGTTTAAAATGAGTGTTTATGTAATTATTTTCAGTTTACATATCCAATATAAGTTTTAATCATTCAAGGCAGTCATATTTGTTCTAAATTGTATTATCAGAATCAGAATAAACTTTATTGGCATTGCACCGAGATACAACGCGAATATGTACGTACAGTCGTCCGAAGATGGGCGGAGTGCACGAAGCTGCGGCTAAAATAATCAGCGCGGCCTTCTTATTCTTATTCAGAATAATATTTTGCTTAGATAAGAAAAGGAAAGAAAACATGAGGAGAGACGATATAAAAAAAGATCTCTCACACCGTGTCCTAGACAGGGCACAATTTGAGGCATCAAAAAAACCTACCACAGCAAAGCAATTAGTATTACTTATTAGAAAGCCTGAGAGTTACCAGATCCATGTTAACAGTTGCCAGAACACACCCTTTCAAAATAAGAGAGTTCTCCGATCCTGTTCCAGCAGGATCTGGTTCAAGTTAAGCATTGGTGTAAACGAATGTAGTATGACATATGCAGGATATATTCATACATTTCGCGAGTTCTTCATTTTTCTGACTGTGTAAATGTCGTGCATTGAGTTTAACAGAAATGTAACGAGAGACGTTATTTATCTTTGACCCATCAAAATGAATGCGGTCATTTATTTGCAGAATCAAAGTTTAACATCAAACATTTACATTAATTTGGCAAAATATGAAAACAATAACATGGCTAGTTTCACAGGAAGTGGGACAATACGGCGATTGTCCTCACTTTTCAGCAGAAACAGCAGACATCAATCACACGGCGGTGATTGAGAACTTTGCTCCAGACATTTCTAAAAATATCTGTGATGATTTTAGGAGAAAGGAGAGTTTAAAGATGAGAATGGAGATTTATCTTACAGAGAGATGTGTGAGGGAATTAATCTGTTTGACCAGAAACGTGCACGCTCCTTCAGTTCTCAGCTTGGTCACGGTACGCTTGGTCGAAGTAGAACTTTTACCTGGTTGACGATAGGTCAGCGTCGGTATAGAATCTTTCCTTTGACTCTTTCAGCGTCTCCGTTGAGAACAGCTAAAATACTTCGAGAGTCGTGCGAGGTTATCCAAACAAAAGTTATAATTCCCAAAATCGTCCCTGCATCCTGCATTCAAGAAGCATTCTGGACGCCTGCGTTAGCATTGTTGTGATTTTCTTATTTCTCCACCCGAGTTCTGTAGTAACTGCTTCAATCCTGCAGATATCAGTCAAATCATTGCACATTAAATACGACAATGGCACCTTTAAGTTTATGAATATTTAATAAGTAAAGTAACACAGAAGTAATAATGTTGTCACAGATTCACAAGTAAAAACAGTGGGTTAGTTAAATGCAGTCGTTATTTTATCATATTAAATCTGGATGCATCCCTTAATCTGAAACAATACAACCTGCTTTTATCTTTTTCCTCCAAACTGCTCCTGGCTGGCTGCTGCGTCCCTCTCTCACACACACACGAGGAGACGACTCTTCACTTCTCTTTGTCTCAGCAAAACAGGGGCGTTCCTTCACACAGAATAACTAACTTTTTAGCGCGCTTTGAGTCTGTCTGCGTTCTGATTGGTCAGTAGCAAAAGTGGTTTACATCGTGTTACATTATATAAACAGGAAATGAAGAGCCTCTTCAAAGTAAAACAGGAAATGGGTCAATTTCAAAATAAAATAAGAATTAGGAGTCAGATTCTAAAAGGAACAAATATTATTCCACAACAATTCCCCCTTTCGACCTCAAAGAAAAAGAGGTCGACATCAAGTTGAAGAATATGCTTCTCTGCGCCGAAGTGGTTGAATCTCAAAATCAGTAAATTCATATCCTCTGCGCATTAGGAGCTGACGAGCTATCTCAGGGTCACGCTTCTCTAAAGTGGAAGTGATAAGACGTACTGACAGAGATCTCAGACAGGGAATACAACAACATCCACATGTGATTAAAATAGCTGCAAATACTGCAATGGACATTAACATGGACACAATCATCTGCTTCCAGGGGCCAAACACTTTGAAGAGCCATTCATCAAGAGGATTATCTACACCAGAGTGAGATTTCATCTCATTAGACAACGTTCTCAAACCTTCAAGTGCACGGGTCACTTTTCCATCAGGGGCAGTGTTATTAGGAATAAAACTACAACACAAGTCACCAAACATGCTACACACACCTCCTTTCTCAGCTAAAAGCATATCAAGCGCCATTCTGTTTTGCACAGCCATAAGAGAAGTCGGAGCTAGTTGCTCCGCTAAGCCCTCAACAGCGTCTCTGGTAAGGTTGGACAGACGCATGACATTGTAATGTATGTAATTTATTCGGTCAACATTTTTATTTGGTGTAATTGGGAAATATGCTGAAACAACAGGTAAATTTTCAAAACCTGTCGCAATCTGATCTACTAATTTGTGCTCATCAGGAACTCCCCTAGGGATTCCTATGGCATCAATATAAGTAGTCGAGCCCACAGTGGGGTCAAAATTATGAGTTGAACGTCTCTTCCTGATGGGAGAGATGGAGGTGTCATTTAAAACTTCCAAACGAGGGCCAATCAAGGTTAACGATGCAGCTAAGCGTACTAATGCACACAATCCCACAGAATCCTGAGGGATATGTGTTAGTAAACGTCTACCACCACAATAATAATACAGGTCAGCGCGAGCCACCTTACCCACACGAGTGTTGTCAGAGACATTTTGTTGCGTGATATTACACCATTCATTCTGAATTTGTCCTAAGGCAACTCTTTTGTTTGCAGTTGAGGTGTAATTAAAACAGTAATAGTCAAATCGTTCTACCGGAGCAAACGAGCCTAATTTGGTTATATTAGAAATAATTGGGAATAGCTGAGCTAAGGTAGTGCAATTCTTAGTATATTTTCTCATAGTCAAACTTAACATGCAATGAAATCCCCAAGCGTCCTCTAGGTGTAATGGAGCTGGCTGGGTGTACAAATTTGGTCTAGCTGCAGCACAAGCTACACACTCAGACAAAGAAGCCTGTCTAGCAGCCTCAGCGAGCCAAGCTAACCAAATGTTAGAGTCAGTATAGCCAGTGGACATAGCAATCACATCCACAGGGGTTAAGCTGGTATAGTCAACACTATCAATTCGCATAGGCATTGGAAACGATGACTCCTGGGTCGGAGGAGGAGTAGGATCTTGGGCTGGCAACTCTGTAAGAGCAAGTTGTAACACCCGGAAAGGGTCCTTGCCAGTGACATCTGCAGCTACAAGCACATAAATGGGTTCCGTCACCAAGGTGTAGATCATCTCACGCTTTGTGCTGGTTAACTTATTCCAAGTTCGAACATACTCAAAGGACAATAACAAGTGTCTGTTATTTTTTGCCAAGGTGGCATGTGCCCTCCACCAATCTCTGTAATTAGTCAGATGTCCAGACATATCAGGTTTCCATGATCCCGAATACAACGTGACATAATTCCACTCAGGACACCAGAAACATTTGGATGGATTGGGACATGGACAAATATAAAAGGCTGCATTCGCAATACGGTAATCCGTACAATAAAACATGTCACAGATTGGCAGGCTTAGGGTCGTGGTGGTGTCTTTGGGATACTCTACTTTCAGCACCGGAAGGCCATACGCATCTTTCATGACTGTGTGTGGTGTCACACTCCTTCTTACCCTGCCTGTTTCACCAGTCTGCTCACACTCTGGTAAACCGGGAATGATGCAGAAATATTCAAAAGAGAAAATGAGTGACAACACTATGGATGACAAGGCACCTATCCCTATCACAACGTACTTTGATGACCACCGCATTTTGATCTTGTAAACTGAAACTATACTCAATTAATGAAGATGTCTCGCACAGCAACCTCCACAGCAGACAGCCAGTCAAGCCGTTCCTTTAACACAAAATGAATACAAAATAACACTCTGTTAATATACTGCTTATAATTGATTATAGGTATTTCTTTTTAACGTTACAAACTGAATATACTTAATACTTTCAAGCTAAGTAAATAAATGGATGCACTCTAAATCAAGACTGCAATTAAAAGATAAGAGAAAAATGGTTAGTACACATATCATACAATATTGTTACAATCACAAGTACTCAGGGCATACCCTGGGGTGCTCAGAGACCGATCCTCCTATTGTCTCTGAGTTTTCTTCATGAAGTGTGAGACTCTAAGATGTCGTGTTTTTGTCGTATCTAGGTGTCTGTATTAAATGTGGATTTTCCAGCACCCAGTGACCCACTCAAACAAAGTCCTTCAGGGCCCGCACGCAACTTTACCAGGCTGCTTCGGTCTACAAGACATGAATGTCCAGTTTTACGACTTTAGATGGTTTCTGCCAGCTCTCTCGCTCTTCCTGGCTCTGAGGCAGGCGCACACTGGCTCCAGTGGTACCAAACGTCCCCCTTTCCTCTGAGGCGGACTGCGTGGGACGTTCGCTCTGTAACCTGATAGGGGCCCGTCCACCTGGGCTCCTGCCACTTCCTTTTAATGACCCTCAGCAAGACCCACTCCGCGGTGGGGAGACCAGGTTCCTCTGGTCTTTCTGTTAGGCTCTGTTTGTGGTGAACCTGCTGAGTAAAGTTAGACACTAATGCTTTTAACTCATCAAAGTATACCTTATGGTCCATTTTACGGTCCTCCTCACTGGTCAGTGAGCATACGGTTGGTCCTGGAAAGGGTCTTCCTGTAGTTAACTCATAGGGAGAAAAGCCAGTTCCATTATTAACAGAAGTTCTCACGCTCATTAGAGCAATTGGTAAAGCATCAACCCAGTTCAATTTAGTCTGTGCACAGATTTTGCCCAATTTTTGTTTTATGTTCTGGTTCATCCTTTCTACCTTCCCTTGAGATTGAGGATGATACACGGTTCCAAAAGCATGTTTTAGGCCTAACATTTTTTCCACAGCCTGCAGATCTGTGTTTTTAAAATGTGTGCCATTGTCTGATCTTATTTTTGTTGGAAAACCGTGTCTGGGGATGTAATGGTTAATCAGAAACTTCACCACTGTTTTGCTGTCTTCTCTTCTTGCAGGTATGGCTTCTGGCCATCCTGTAAATGCGTCAACACACATCAATACATATCTGAACCCTTTAACAGGTTCCAACATATCAGTGTAATCTAGAATCACCTCCTGTCCCGGTCGGTGCAGGAGAGGAAAATAACCTCGTTCAGGTTTTACTGTAGGCCGAATGTTGTACTTTAAACAAACAGTACAGGTGTCAACATATGCTGTTACCATATCTTTCAGATGCGGGTGTGACCATTGTCGAAGATTTCTTAACATTTGTCTGCATCCCACGTGTGCTAATCCATGTGCTTCCTGAAACACTGCCTGTTTTAAAGTCATAGGCAAGATCCACTTCTGATTCAGTCCTACCCACACTTTAAATTCACCTATTCTCTGACCTCCTCTGTTAAACCATAATGTCCTTTCCTCTGGGGAGGCTGTCGCTTGAGCCTCTGCTACAGTTTTCTCATCCCACTTATTCACTTTCTGACATTCCTCTTCCACTGTCACCATCTGGACTCTTGGCAAATAGCCAGCAGCTTTCTTGGCTGCTCTGTCAGCTTGCCTGTTTCCTTCCGCTGTGTCTGATTGTGTAACATCATGACCTTTGCACTTCACAACCGCCACTTTTGCTGGCCACATCAAACTGTCAGCTAAATCCTTAATGAGTTCCTCATGTTTAATTGGTTTGTTACCTGCTGTTCGAAAACCTGCTCTTTTCCACTGTGGTAATTGTACATGAATTACACCATACACATATGCTGAGTCTGTGTACACTGTAACCTCTTTTCCTTTGCTCAATTTCAAAGCCTCAACGACTGCCTGAATTTCAGCTTTTTGAGCTGACTGATGACCTTCTAGCTGCCCTGAGCTCAGTACCTCATACTCAACACCATTCTGCTGTACCACAGCAAATCCTGATCTTAACGACCCATCCTCACACCTGAAGCAGCAACCATCTGTGTAAAGTACATTTGAATGTGGTATGAGTTCAGTCTGTAAATCAGGTCTAATGCGTTCCTCCATGTACACTTTTTGCACACAATCATGTGCTTGTGTTGTTTGCATACCATCTGCCATGTTTATGCCTTCATGCAGGAACAATAAATTCGGTTCTGATAGGATGTTGCTCATGCGTCTTTGCTTTAAGGATGTCATTGTAAAGAGCTCAGAATTAACATACGCTACTATGTTGTGTGTCGTTAGTATGTGTAATGGGTGTCCCATGACAATATGTGCTGTTTTTGAAACAATCCTTGCCAGACCTGCTGCTGCCTGTGTACATGTTGGATGACGCTTCTCAGTACCATCCAACATCACACTTGCGTACATCAACACCTGTCTACCACCCCCCTTTTTCTGAAACAGAACACCATTAACAGTGTTTTCTGCTTCAGAAACGTCAAGAAAAAACGGGGCTGAGTAATCAGGCAAAGCCAAATCAGCTGCTCTAGACAAGAGTTGCTTCAAATTAATAAACACATGTTCTGCATCTGTGTTCCACACAAGTTTTGCTTTAAGGTTTCTGTTACCTTGATCTTTTACCATCTGTCTGAGTGGAGTGGTGAGTTCACTATAATCAGGTATATAGTGTCTGCTGTACCCAGTTAAACCTAAAAAGGATAACATGTCTTGTACAGTGGTGGGTTTTGGATGATGTAGTATAGACGCCCTGTGTTCTGGCGATAGAGTTGTACCTTTAGCAGAGACCATCCTACCGAGGAAAGAGACTTGTGTACGAACTGCTTGAAGTTTAGATTTACTAACTTTAAAACCTGCATCATGCAGGTGAAGCAGGACAGCCTGAGTGGCTGTAAGACAGTCATGTACTGTTTCAGAGGCTATCAACAAATCATCAACATATTGAACCAAAGTGGTGCCTCTGGGGAGTGGAAGCTGTTCAAGAATGTTCTTTAAAACATGATTGAAAATGCCTGGCGATAATGCAAAACCCTGAGGCAAGCGAGTGTATCTATACTGACAACCGTTAAATGTAAATGAGAAAATGTCACGCAGGTCCTCTGATAAGGGCAGGCAATAAAAGGCGTTCGCCAAATCAATGCAGGTCATCCACTTCTGGTTTGGTGTCAGTTGGGTCAGTGCAACATATGGATTTGGTACTGGTGACGTAGGTGTCTTAAGTATGGCATTGATCGACCTAAGATCATGTACCATTCTGTACTTTCCAGTCCCCGCCTTCTCAACAGGTAGAATGGGAGTATTCCAGTCTGAATGTGAGTGTTCGAGGACCCCTGCTTTCAGCAACCCTTGGACCGTGTCAGTCAAACCTTGTTCAGCCTCAGGTCTATGAGAATACTGATACAACCATATAGGTTCGTTGTGCGTCAGTTCAAAAGAGATTGGGAGGCATTTAACATGACCTACATCCTCAGGTCCCTGAGACCAGAGAGATGCAGGAAGTGTGTCTAACATCTGAGGAACATCTGAATGGTCAGTTTTTTCTCTGCCATGGTCTCTGGAGATCACCTCATGTTCTAGCTTACCTACATCATGTACAGCCAAGTCAATGCTATAACAGTCGGTTGATGACGAGTAAACGAGCTGAGGTATTTGTGTTGGGACCCAATCAGTGGCAGAGACAGCAGCTTTCACCATTGGGCCCAAATCTTTAGCTTGATGTGTGGGAGCTAAAGCTAACGAGACGTGTGGGATCGCTTCAGACGACATCATGTACCACTCCAGTTGAGATGGTGTGAGGTTGACGTGAGAAGCTACGCCTTGTGGACCAACTATGAGTCGGTCTGATATTAATGGCCACTCAGTGTCCTGCAAGTGCTGAGCAAAATGCTCCCTGTAACAATCGTCAGAATCACGGTCATAAAAAAGAGTTACATGTAAAGGATCTAGAGGTGGGACATAGGGACGCAGAGCATCAAGCCATGGCTTCCACAACAAGTAAGCAGAGTAAAGTCCTGTGTGTTCAGGTGTCTCTGGGCGCAGCAACGCCCAGTAAATGTCAGCTACTTCCTCATGTATCGGCTGTACCAAGCACTGTGATGACAAAGAGGAGGAAGAAGCAGAACAAGTCCAGGTCACACCACTTGGTAAAGTCACACGTAAACCAGTTTGTTCACACATTATTGTTGCACCAAGTTTCTTTAACAAGTCTCTTCCAAGCAGGTTGACAGGTACACGTGTGGACAAAACAAATGGATGTGTCACTGTTTGAAGTCCTGCTGTTACTACGAGAGGTTCAGTTAGAGACAGTTTTTGTTGCACCCCAGCGAAACCGATCACAGACACCGTGTCAGCACTGGCATGTTCATCAAATCCCTGCTCATTGAGGGTTGAATAAGTAGCTCCAGTGTCCACGAGGAATGATAGATCTTTATTCATGACCCTCATTTTCACCATAGGGTCTGCTCCTCCCCCTATGGTGTGATTACTCTGTGGGGTGTGTCATTGCTGGTAGTATCCACCTGGTGGCGCCCAAGATGGATCCTGCTGGCCAGAGGTAGGTGCCGGTGGCGCCATCTGGTGGTTGGGAGCTGAGTAGTGATGTGCTCCTCCTCTTTGGGCGTTGGCCTGCTTGTGATAACAATCTCTTGCCCAATGACCCGGTCTGTGACAGTAACGGCAAACATCTGTTGCTCTGCCTCCCTGCGTGTAACCCCGACCGAAACCTCTGCCCCGAGACCCCCCTCTTTCTCCCCACTGCCCTCTTGACCGTCCCCGAGGGTATACAACAGGAAGCGGGGGTTGGGCAGTTACAGGACACTGATAAGCAGCATCAGAACACTGAAACACAGTGTCAGCTTGTACCATCTGTTTTGAATCTTTCTTAGTTTGAACTACATCCCTAGCCTGTTTCAATTGTAGCTTTAAGAGCTGCGTTTGCATATCTTTCAGTTCAGAGGAAGTTTTAGTCTCCTCATCAGCCACACATTGCAGATGATGAATAAGATGCCGTTCCCACTGAGCAGCATCTGCTGTGGGTAAATCAGGGTTAAGTTTCATTGCCTTACTGACTGCTGCGGGCACACCATCCAATATTGCTTGTCTAAAAAAATACTTTTGATTTTCCCCTTGAGCATGGCAGTAAGTTCTGTCATACCAATCTTGTTTACACACATCTAAATATGTAGTGGGGTTTTGACCAGGCTTCCAGGTGAACTTAGGAACCCCTGTACCTTCTGGAAGGGGATAAGCCTGTCTGAGAGCGGCGGCAAGTCTCTGATACTCCAACAACATGCAAGTTGAGTCAGGTAAGTTTCTATTCCAGCCTGCAGCCCTCTCTATCTCATCCATCCTTGTAGAAGTTACACACCTTCCCAATAGTGCCCTCATGTCTCCCACAGCTAAATTAATACCTTTAGTTAAGGAGTCTACTACGTTTAACCACTTACTTCCTCCTTCTGTGAGGGGAGGGAGTTTGTCTACTAACGCCTGCACATCACCTAACGCAAGAGGTTTATAACGTATCTGATTTCCTGCCTGCAGAAGAGGAAATGAACCAGTACTTAACAATGGATCCACGCTTTCAACAGGGTTAGAAGCGTGATCTGGTGGTGGAAGAGCTGCCGACAAATCAGAAGTAATTCGTATTGCTTGTGGCCAAAAAGGATTCTGTACATGTGTCTGAGACGGGGCAGGCAATTGGTGAGTACAGGTGAGCGGGTTTTGAGACAATCCTGCACGATTCCTCCAACCCTGCAAACCCACAAGCAGGCCCTCTCCATCATGAAAGCTGTCAGAGGGAGGTGCTGAGGATGCAAGGATGGAAGAAGTGTGCGAATCAGGGTGTCCTGAGGGATTAACAGACTGACTCCACCCATCCTTAATCACCCATTGCTGTGTGCTGTTTATATTCCCTTCACCCTCTGTGTGGAATGGTTTATTGAAGGACTGTGTCTTCTTTCCTGGTGCCGCAAATAGTTTTGCTTTAACTGGGTCTAATGACTCCGCCATCTGCTGCGAGGGGGTGTCATTAACCCCCTCCACTTGCAACGTTCCCTCTTGTAGGTGATATATGGGGTACATTCCGGTGGGGGGAGGTGCTGACTGATTGCCACTCCGGTTGTAAGGAGGGGGATCTGAACTACCCATTTCCTCCACCTTTTTCATAGGCTGTTCTACCAGCTGCGGTGTTCTCAACAAATGATATGAACCTTGTGCTACAAAAACCAATTTCAACCACTCTTTTCTTTCATAAATCACTTCTCTCATCAACTTTCTGTATTTATTCTTATGCAAGGCATTCGCTTCTCTCTTTTTCTTGTCAAATTTATCCTCATCACTCGAGCACTCTTTAATTTTATCCCACATCAAAGATATCACATCTTGTTTCTCTTCTGCATTATTTTCTATTTTTTGTAATTTTTGCACGAGAGCCTTTTTTAGCTTTTTATCATATTGCAGCAGCTC
>NC_056498.1:72478539-72484318 GCF_014905685.2 Nematolebias whitei | reverse complement strand
GAGCTTGAAAGTTTTTCCTGGAGAAGAGTTCCAGACTTTAACTCTCTGAAGAGAGTTAAAGAGTTCAGAGTTCTTGGATGCTAACGCAGGCGTCCAGAATGCTTCTTGAATGCAGGATGCAGGGACGATTTTGGGAATTATAACTTCTGTTTGGATAACCTCGCACGACTCTCGAAGTATTTTAGCTGTTCTCAACGGAGACGCTGAAAGAGTCAAAGGAAGGATTCTATACCGACGCTGACCTATCGTCAACCAGGTAAAAGTTCTACTTCGACCAAGCGTACCGTGACCAAGCTGAGAACTGAAGGAGCGTGCACGTTTCTGGTCAAACAGATTAATTCCCTCACACATCTCTCTGTAAGATAAATCTCCATTCTCATCTTTAAACTCTCCTTTCTCCTAAAATCATCACAGATATTTTTAGAAATGTCTGGAGCAAAGTTCTCAATCACCGCCGTGTGATTGATGTCTGCTGTTTCTGCTGAAAAGTGAGGACAATCGCCGTATTGTCCCACTTCCTGTGAAACTAGCCATGTTATTGTTTTCATATTTTGCCAAATTAATGTAAATGTTTGATGTTAAACTTTGATTCTGCAAATAAATGACCGCATTCATTTTGATGGGTCAAAGATAAATAACGTCTCTCGTTACATTTCTGTTAAACTCAATGCACGACATTTACACAGTCAGAAAAATGAAGAACTCGCGAAATGTATGAATATATCCTGCATATGTCATACTACATTTGGTGGCCCGTATTGTGCCCACTTTCTGTGAAACTAACTATGAATGTTATTGTGTTCACTATTCTACCAAAATTAATATAAACAGTGTGCTGTAAAACGCTTTATTCTGTTTATACATATTGGTGGCCCGCAACGTGTTCATAAATGACTGTGTATTTGTGTAAAGATTGATTTTACATGTTGGCATGAAGAAAAATAACAGTTTGTCAGCTGTGCTGAAACGCCTCTGAAGCTGCGCCGCTTGGAAATGGCTCTGCATGTTTACGCTGACAACGCTGGTGATGTTATGAAAGCTGAAATAGTGTCATTGAGTCTTTATGAAAGCTGAAATTGTACGCCTGTTATGGTAACTAAAAGCTGGGTTTGGGTAAAAATGCTTCATTCTGTTTAAAGACGGTCCAGACGCGGTTCTGGACCGGCTCGGTTCTGAAAGGGTTCGGACGAGTTGTTTAAATAGCTAGAAAGACGTTTTTGAGACCGGAGTAGCAGACTCCGTACAACTCAGAGTTGATTCGTTACATTTTTTAACAGAAAAAGTGCATTTTGACAGTTTACAAGACGAAAAGTTGACAAACTTATTTCAGGCTAATCTATCATGCTAGTTGGAAAAACGCCTTGTGATTGGTTGAATTTGCTGTTGTGGAGCGCTCTGATTTGCTGAGAAGTTGAATGACGGGCCTACGTCATTTCCTCTCACCCCCGTGCTGCTCTGTAATTGGTGATTTCAGTCACGTGACCCGGATATGAAAACTCGTTTTCATAGGGAAATAAAATCTGCTTTTTAAAGCTGAAAAGCGCTTTAAAGTGTATTTTGACACGCTGGTTAAGTTCTTCGAAGCATACTCGCTGAAATTTTGCCACGTTAGAGTTTAAAATCCGTCATTAAATGATGTTTTTGAACAACGCTAGCGATGCTAATTTTAAGCTAACAGCTAACGACCGGATGAGTGATGTGTCACGTCACTTCCTCCATGTCGGAAATGAGCTTTGCCGTGCTTAAAATCACTAAATAAAGCCGCCATATGTCCCAAAAACTCATGTTTCATGCAAAAAACTCGTGCTTGTTGAAAGATTGCCACGTTTACGCTTAAATTCGTTCAGAAATGTTGATTTTAACCGAGTTTAGCCGAAGCTAACTTTAAGCTAAGCGGCTAACAACAGGATGTCAACCGAACGTCACAGGAAGTCGTCATAGACTCCTGCTGGTAGAAAGCTAAACACTGCCACCTCCTGGAGAAACTTGAATTCACGGTTTCACTTCAGTTTTAGGTATTTTAGTGAAATTAAACTTTTTTTTTTCTCTCTGTAAGACGAACTTTGAGTTAACAAACTTCCTCTAGCTGAATAATCACTGTTATCTTGCACTTAAAAAGTAAGAGGTATTTATGCAAAAAAAGGCATTTACCAGGACATTTTCATTCACTGAATTCCTCAAACAAGGAGGGACAAAATGAAAAATTAGAAACTTTTTAAAAGATACGGTTCAAATATTCACAGAGTTGAAAAGTTTACTCATTTTGCTTGAAAGATAATACACGTTTAATTGCAAAATCACTAAATAAGAGTAAACTTATCAGGAAAAAGAAACTTTTCTGTTTAAGTTACCACCTAAACAATACATCTTCCTATTTATTTTTAAATAGAAGATTTGCAGGAGAACAGGAATAACAGTTTTTCTGAAGAAAGACTAATTAATCCTGACACATCATCAACTGTTCTTTTTCTTTTCACCACTTGGTTCTATGAGTAACTGTTAAAATAGCAAATTTCTGGAACAGAACGGTTTAAAAAAACGTTTTAAACTGATGATTGCTGTGAGACTTTTAGAAAAATTGTAGGTTTATTAAAAATTCAGTGCTTTAGAGTAAAATACACTAAAAAAAAGCTTGGTAACTAGTATCTGTTGAAAAATAAGCACATACAAGTAACACTGCCGAGAGCATTTACTTAAATATTCATGAATTGGGGTAAAACCTACAGAAAGGTACCCACATTTGAATAAGTTGACTTATAACAGTACTTCTGTGTAAACCCAGAGCTTAAAATAGTGTGAAAACTCATTGACATTTGAATACAATTATTTACCTGTAAAAATATCTGAAGCTTGCAACTGTTTTAAACAGATAAAGTGCTACACAGTGAACGAACATGACAGGTGTGTTAGAAAAAGACTTTGATGCTTATGAGATGACGGACTGCCTGGAGAATGCGTTGAAGCTGCTGACAGCGTCCTTACATCCATACATGAAACAGGCGGAGAGCATGAACCCAAAAGAGTTATTGGACAATCTGAAGGAGGTTGCAGAAAGTGTGACCTCTACAGAAATTACAAAGTCAAGTTATGAAAAGCTGGCTAAAATTGCAATTTTGCTGAAAGGATCGTTCTATGCAGTTGTTGAGAAAGCTGATAACCTTACACTAAGGTTAGACAGTGAAAAAGTGTTTGCTCAGGAAATTGAAGAACACATCCTTCAATTTAAAAGTGAACACGAGGCCCGCATAAGAAAACATTATGAACAGATGTTTCAATTACAGCAATATGCAAATGCAGAAGTTGATTCAATGACCAGCAAAATACAATTACTTGAGGCATCACTATCTGAAGCCAGGGATGCTACAGATGTGCTTAAGAAAGATCTGCACAGACTCGAAGTGCATAAACAGATATTACTGGAAAACGTTGTGCGTTCACGACAGGAATGTTGGACATCGCAGGAACGCCTGAAGGCTTGTGAAGAGGAACTGGCCGCAGCAACAAACAAGATTTCTGACGTGGGGCGAGTTTGTCTGGAACTCAGAGAAGACCGTGGACAAAGTTCAGGTCACCCACAAACACCTCAGAAAGACGTTGTTGCACATCCTGCTTTTTATTCACCCCCATCTTGGGCGGTAGGAACAGACCTGAACAGGTCTCCTCCACAAAACATGCAACAGAGTGCATGGAAACTTCCTCTTTCAATAGATGTTCTGGTAAAACTCTCAAAATATGTACAACGCTTTGTACCTGGACCGATGGGTTCAACTGGAACAAAAGCGTACCTGAAAGATCTGGAGTTCAGACTGAGATCTTATCCTAATGCTACGGTAGAGGATAAGATCAGTCTGATACGGCTCACTTCGGACAGAGAGGTGTTTCCCTTCATCATGCGTCTACCTGATGCAACGAGAAGGGATTACAACCTTCTGTGTGAAGCTTTGATCAGAGAGTACGACTCCTGCACAGGACCAGCTGGATACCCAGCCGCTGACAAGGTCACGCAGGGCAAGAATGAACATCCAAAGATCTATTACAAAAGAATCTTCCAAGCTTATTTTGGTTACAGAAATGAAACCGGAATGGAGGAAGAAGAAAATTTTAAATTTGTTTTCATCAAAAATCTCCACACTGACATACGCACGTCAGTACATATTATGGCAAATTTCAGAGAAAAATCCATAAATGAGATTAAACAGTGTGCTGTGAATGTGTTCGAGGCACGTTCTCATGCTAAGACGCCCATAGAGGTGTTTCCTGGTGTAAAGGTTAAACCCCACTCCCTAGAAATGGAAGGAAGGTGCGATCCACCTCCTCCTAAAACAGGCGAGAAAAGGCAGTATTTTCAAACTAACGAACCACGTAATGAAGGTGCACGCTGGGACAAAAAAGCTCCTCTTTCAGAGGACGAACGTGATTACCGTGAATGGGACCAGCGGAGGACGCAAAAATATGGGAACCGAGAGGACCCATATTATCAGGGGAAATCCGAAGAGGAACCCCCAAAAGACGTACCTAGCCGCCTCCCACCTCGGACGAAACGTCCCGAGGCGAAAAAATCACAAAAGTTCCAGGAACAAGGCCCTAAACCTCTGAGCTCGGAAGAGACAGAGGAAATACAAAGGTTTTTAGACACTTTGATACACGCTGAAATGGGAACCCAACCAGGAGCACAATGTAGTGATCTGATCGCTACTAAATCTGAAGGCGCGAATGACAACATTACAGATGTCGGTGAAACACTCCAAGACATTGCTGTTATTGCCTCCAACAACCCCTCATCGGACGAAGGGGGGATAAACTCACACACAAACGATGACGAGTCATCGCAAACTGAAAACTTAGAACCTGACCTTCATGATTTTGAACTAGGCATTCCAGTTCTGGGAGGACTCCCAGATAACCTGGTACCGAGTCAAGAAGCTGGGCCAGTATGTTTCACGAAACCATCACAGGCCATCGCTCTTTTCTCAACCAATGACATCGACCAAGGACCACAAACCTATGGTGTCTTACCCATAGACAGGTCCGACGACTCAGAAAAGGATTCGTTGGAGCTCCCCATGGAGCAAGAACCCTCAACAGTCTCATCACAGATTGAACAGGTGGTCGCCCAAGCCGACACGCTGACATCTGATGAAGAAAGAGACAAACCTCGCCAAGTTCTTTTAAAATATGAAAAGTCATTTTCAACTGACCCAGACATCATCCAACTTCAGAAGTTGAATGATCCTGCAATTAACTCGATGATACTGTATCTGACTGACCCAGACAAATACACTCCATTGAAAGTTAAACTGGATTCCTATCCAGACCTAAAAGTCCTCTTTCAGCTGCGCAAACAGTTAAAACTACTCAAGGACAGCCTAACTTTAGCTCATGGAGCGACGTCCTCACCCGTGTTCGCGGTCTCCCATGACCGAAGGGGGGTGACGCCAGTTAGGATAATGCTACCAGACGCGATAACATGATCAAATCTGACATTCAGAGTGAGTGGCGCACCGAAACGTTGTTTCCTAGTTGCTTAATCACTGCTTTTGTCGATGTTGAAACGTTGTTTTACTGGTTGCTTAGTCACTGTTTTTGTCGATGTTGAGACATCGTTTAATTGGATTTGGTTGTTTCTGAGGTAAGAATGAATCTTGTGTGTAAGTTAAGTTAGAGACTAAGAGGCCTTTAACCATGCCAACATGCAGTTCATTCGTTAAATTGCAATCTTTGCGGAGTCAATGTATATTATTGCTACCCTAAGTACCATAATCTACATTGATCTCACAAC
>NC_056498.1:72473231-72478439 GCF_014905685.2 Nematolebias whitei | reverse complement strand
AATGACTATCGGCCAGTGGCCCTCACCCCGATAGTCGCTAAATGCTTCGAAAAACTGGTCATGACTCACATCAAAACAACCATCAACATCAACAAGGACCCTCATCAGTACGCATACCGTGAGAACCGATCAACAGAGGATGCCATCTCCTCTGTGGTCCACACTGCGCTCAACCACCTGGAGCAGAAAAACTCTTACGTCCGTATGCTCTTTGTGGACTTCACATCCGCCTTCAACACCATGATCCCCCAAACCCTGATGGACAAACTATCCACACTAGGACTAAGCCCCTCCATTTGCAACTGGGTACTAGACTTTTTAACAAACAGACCACAGTTAGTGAGGATCCACAACCTCTCCTCCTCCACCATAACCCTCAGCACTGGCTCTCCTCAGGGATGTGTGTTGAGCCCCCTTCTGTTTACTCTGCTCACATATGATTGTGCAGCTACCCATCCAGGCTGTCACATTGTAAAGTTTGCAGACGATACAGCGGTGGTGGGATGCATCACAAACAATGATGAGTCCAGCTACAGGCAAGAGGTGGAACACCTGGAGAGCTGGTGCAAAGAGAATAACCTTCACATCAATGTGAAGAAGACAAAGGAGATGATTGTGGACTTCAGAAGGAACAAAAACACCTACACCCCCCTGAACATAAGAGGATCTGCGGTGGAAGTGGTCTCCAGCTACAAGTACTTGGGTGTACACATGATTGACAACCTCAGCTGGAGCAACAACACCACCAGCCTGATCAAGAAAGCTCATCAGAGACTCTACTTCCTCAGACGGCTGAGGCGAGCTGGTCTGGGAAGCTCAGTCCTCACCTCCTTCTACAGGTGTGCAGTGGAGAGCATCCTGTGCTCGAGCATCAATGTGTGGCATGGAGGCTGCACAGCTGCAGAAAGAAAAGCTTTGCAGAGAGTGGTGAAGGCTGCACAGAAATCTGTTGGAATCAGCCTCCCCACCATCACAGACATCTACACCTCCAGATGCAGGAAGAGGGCCACCTGCATCATGAAGGACCCCACCCACCCAGCACACACACTTTTTGCCCCACTCCCCTCAGGAAGGAGGTTAAGGAGCATTAAGTGTAGAACCACTAGACTGAGGAACAGCTTCTACCCTGAGGCTGTTAGACTCATGAATCTCTAACTAGAATAATCACTGTGAAAAACCATATCATGTTGCTGCTGATCTGTTTCATGTTGCTGCTGATCTGTTTCAATGTTGATGTGTTCATGCGTGCACATCTGCTCACAGACTCATGTTCATGTTTGTGGTGATGTTCAATGTTTTATGTTATGAGTGCTTAGTGTATATTTAGTTGATGTTTTTCTTAGTTCATATCTTAGATGTTATTACTGTTTTTCTTATACATTTTATTGTTGGATGTAACTGGGACCCTGTGTACATAATTTCGCTCCACCACATGTACCACATGAGGTGCGAATGACAATAAAGAAACTCTGACTCTGACTCTGACTCTGAAGGAAACCCTTTGACAAAGATAATTCAGAATTGTTGTAAATATTCCAAAGGTCTTAGAAAATGTTTATATATTTACATATAAAAATCCTTCAATCCATCTTCTACCTCTCATCTATAATCGTGACACAACAGAGCCACCGTGCTGCCCTTGTGTATATGAATGTTTCTGTTCAGTGTCCTGAGATGACTTCTGTTGTGACTTGGTGCTATACAAATAAACTGAATTGAATTGAAACTGAATTGAAATAAAACAGGCACGTGGTCAGAAAACACAGGATCACTACTCACTACATTAAAAACAGGTAAACCACAAGATAAAACCCGTACAGAGTGTATCCATATCCAGAAAAAATATCCAATATTACATATTTGTCAGTGGCAAAAGTATGTGAGTTATGTTTGTTTCATAGGAGCCTTATTCAGACTATTTGAATGTGCCTAACCACTATCCTGCAGGTTTTAGTAGTTTTCCCGCTCCAACACACCTGATTTGAATGCATAGGTGATTAACAGATTTCTGCAGAACTTGAGATACTAATTAAATCGCCAAATCAGGTGTGTGTTATGTGCTGAATCAGAGAAGCAAAAAAAAAAAAAAAAACACACACAAATGAAAAAAAAAAGTCCTACCTCTGCTCTTCTTCAGTGTAACTTCTACCCACTTGAATATTTTAAACCAAAAACTTTAAGCTTTACTTGTAATACATCATATAAATTTCAGTTCAGAAAAACACACATTTCTCAAATTTCTGAGAGACGAGGGGTTTAATGCTTTTCATTTCAAATTTAAATTTAACAGGTTTACACCTAGCTATAAAATAGTTTAATATAATACCCATGCCATGTTTTCTCCTACCTCTTAAATTACCTGATCCATTTAAATGATGTGCATTAATGTATTCTGATTATGCATTTGACTGCTCCAGTGCGCTCTTCTCATGCAGCTGATTTAGTTTGCTTTAGCATTTGTGTTTTGTTATTTCAGGGTAATGTTCAAAAACATATTTTTCCAACTTCACAATAATCATGACTTCAACACACAGCACAACTGTAATTTTAAAAACAATGCACTTTTTTTTTTTTTTTTGTGATGATGCGCGTAGGAGTGTTGTGGCTGAACTGATTGTGGGATTACTTTTACACAATTAAACAATAAATGCTTTCTTCTGGCTGTGTAAAAGTTTAAAAAGCAAAACAAAATAAAAATACCTTGCTGTTTCAAATAGGAGTCAAACGTTCTTATATTCTTCAGAGAGCCCAAACTGTTCAACCTGAGCACACCTCCGAGACTGTGGTATACAGAACTAATGTTGATTGATGGTACCCATCTGACTCAGAAAATAAGGAGGAAAAAATATGGATCCAGGCATGAAAATTACTATGAAACAGGGTTGTGTAGTTTGTAATACACTTCAAGCACCTGGTCAGGTGAGAGCATGTATTCCTTTGATAAGGAGCACAGTTACAACTCCCAGTCAGGGTGCAAACAGCAGCACTGTCTTGCTCCAAGTTCCATAGGCCTGCTAATGCATGGATGAAGGTCAGTGCTGCTTTTTTGTGTTAGTGCTCATACTGCTTTAACTTCTGCATCTGTTTAAGTAAATATAATTGTGCACTGTCCAAAATGCATCCCAGTTTCTGAATGAAGCACAAAAGTAAACAGTCATGTAGGGAACGCTTGTGCAGCTTGAAGAAGGCCTCTCCTGACTATGATCTCTGAACCTGAGGTCATCTTTCAGAAACATCCTGAACTGGTTAAAGTTAACTTTGATCTCAGTGCAGACTGAATTAGGCAAAAGGTCCTTCTCCTACTCCGCTCCTGTTTCCTGGAACACCTTGCAAAAAGATCTGAAGCTCTCGACCTTGACCTCTCTAAGTGACTTCCAACATTTGCTAAGTTCATGGCAAAACCCAATGCAGACATGTTCCTGTTTTTAGTATTCTACATCGCTTTATAATGTAGATGTTTTTTTTCGTATTTTTAATATCATTTTCTTACATTATTTTTTCAATACTATGCATTTTTTATGACTGTCTTCTGTTGTTATCCTTTGTTTAAAACAGGTCTGTCTTATAAATGAGTCGGCGAGGCTCAATGAGACTAAGCTGTATAAATAAAGGTTGAATGAATGAATGACCTGAATAATGTCTGA
The DNA here is from genome assembly GCF_014905685.2 of Nematolebias whitei. NCBI lineage: Eukaryota > Metazoa > Chordata > Actinopteri > Cyprinodontiformes > Rivulidae > Nematolebias > Nematolebias whitei. The sequence goes on along the minus strand of NC_056498.1, from coordinate 72,474,795 downwards.
AGTTTCAACACTTTCACTGTCCTAGAATTGTAATCAGATGCAGTCTGATAAATGCACACATTTCCTTTGAGATAACAACAACAAGAAATCACTTGTTAAGGATGTTTTATTTGATGCTGACATGTTTGAGACATGAACAATGTTGATTATTTCATATTATTATTATGAAATCATGTGAAATGTTTTGTTTTAACATTTTTTTTGTCTGTTTTGTTCTCAGAAAATAACCCACTTTAAGTGGAAAGGCAACTGTGTGTAATGTTCTTGGGAAGGAGAAGCTTTGCATGTCAGAAGAGAGTCTTAACAGTGCGAGTTCCCCAAAACGATCCAACTGTTTCAACTCTGCTGCCCTCGGCTTCATCTTACCAGGTCACTTTATGGACGTGCTGTTGATCTCAACTGACCCTCAGTTGGCTCCAGGGTCCAAGCAACCTCCTTTCAGTGTTGAACAGATACATCACACCTGCACACCACTTCATGCCATCTGTACCTACATAAGGCACTACGAGTCTCCTGCGCCTGGGTGTTGACATAGAGCGTGTCAGGTCCGTTTGAAACATTTCAGCTGATGCAACTTCATGAATATAATTTCCTTTGCTTGCAGTTCTAATAACTTAATATCACCAAATTCAATACCATATCTCTTGCAAATTCCAAAGTAAAGTATATATCAATTTTTTTTTCATTCAACCTTTGTACAGGTTAGTCTCATTGAGTCTTCAGGACGCATTTACAAAAGAGACCTGTAATTGTAAAAGTTACACATTATCTAAATTCTTGTTCATTTAAAACAAAGTAATTAAATACTATATAATCCTATTTCAGTGACTAAGTTCTGATTCCAAATGGTGAATAAATTAAATAACTTGTTATTTATCAATAAACTAACCTGGTGTCTTTATTTAAACGAGCAAATGTAGTTAGGAGAGAAAAAAGCATCACCCTGTTTTCCCCCTTTCTTACTTTTGGAGAAAAATATTCTCGCTAATCCTACTTACTCAAAAAGAACCACACTCAACTGTAGGAGATTTTTTAACCAGTATTTACTTGCAAGGTCAGATTTTCAGGACGGGTTGCATAAATATACATAAAGTACCCACATATACACCAGTCACGAGAATCTGCCGTTTGCTGCCTTCTCAGCTTGCTTTTATATCTTTATCAGTTCTGTCGAGTGCACAGATTTTGGATGTGTCCTTGTCTGTCAGTTACATGCTGCAGTCTCACTCAGCTCCTTATCCAGCTTTTCTGCTAACTCAAACATATGATTCATGGGAAGAAATAATATTCTCGGCCATAGTAATAAAAACATCCATAACCTTTGACTAAAAATTCCCTAACATTCCCTGACACGCCTTCTGCACTTAAATAATCCCATTACATAATTGCGCATGTAGGGGAACGGCAGCACGGTGGCACAACTGGTAGAGCTGCTGCCTCTCAGTGAGCAGGTCATTGGTTCAAACCCCGGTCCAGGGGCCTTTCTGGGTGGAGTTTGCATGTTCTCTCCGTGCATGTGTAGTGAGTCACGTGGGTACGTGTCACTTGTTGTATGACAAATATA
>NC_056498.1:72454077-72473131 GCF_014905685.2 Nematolebias whitei | reverse complement strand
TCATTGAAGACAGAAAAATCAAGAAATGCATATTAACCTGATTTCTTCTTAGAATGAGGAATAAAAATCATTACTTACTGTTTATGTAAATAAAAATGAGTAGTTCTCTTCAACCTGTAAACATTGAGTGAACTAACACAATTTGATTATCAAACATTTGTAAAATAGTAATGATCATAGAGAATTGTCATTTCTACTTGATTAATTCAAGAAAGAAAGTCTCAGGATGGGTCAAACTGTATTTCTGGATGCAGATCAATGAAATAACAGTTTCTGTCCATCTGGTCAGTATTGACATAGGCCTAGTCCACTACACGAATGTGCTAATGGGTCAGTGCCATGCATATGTGCAGCAATGATCAAGAAAGAACAAGGAAGAATATATGGAATAAAGAAACGTCATATAGCCACACTGGGGTCTAGTATTTCTATTGATCATCTGTGGTTTTTGCGTCAATTTTACACTGTCTTGTTTGTGCACATCTGACAGTGTATTGTTCTTGCACCATGTCATCATGCTGTGTTTAATATTTGCACATGTTTCTGAACTGTGTTGTTTTTTGCACATGTTCTTATTTATTTTTGCATCCGTTTTAGATTGTGTTTTCAGTACCTGTCTTAACCTGTGCTGTTTTAGCACCTATTTTTGCACCATGCTGTTCCTGCTGTTGTGACAATCTAATTTCCTAACTGAGGTTTATTAAAATTATCCATCCATCCATCCATCCATCTGAGGTGTAGTGTTATAGTATAGGTCTCGGGCCATAAATGTTCATGTGGTTTAGTCATTTTGGCCTATCAAATTTGCTCGCCTACAGATCATTTTGTCCCCTTAAAATTACAAAAGATGTAGGTATGTACTACCTTATGTGGATTTTGATTAGGCTCCTATAAGAGTTAATTGCAACAAAAGTGACCCACCAAAGACATTTTAGACTCAGCATTTATAGAATAATTGGTAGGGCTCCTTCAAGATTGTATGTAAGCTAGTCATTTTAGGCTTCAGTCCCAACATACAAGCAACATAACAGTTATTGACAAGTATGTCCTTTCTCGGATTAGAATAGGTACATCACAAACCAACAAAACCTCTTTAATCTGCGCAACAGTCCAATTTTCAACATTTGATAACATGTCCATCAATGACTTCACTGTTGGTTCTCCCCCAACAAACCCACAGACCATTGCACGTCATATTCAGTAGTTTAACATAGATGGTGGTATCTGTAAAACAATTTTGAAGATAATTTATTTTATTTTATGCCAGCTGGTTTATGCTTAATAAGAGTAGGCCAACTGAGTTTATATAATTCCTGATCGTGTTATTTTAAAATAAGAAACTTGAAGAAAAAAAGTCAATGTTGTTACTTTCGGGGAGTTTCAATAAAATTCCTTTATTGGCTTTTAATGTATTTTGCTAAAAGATAGATAAATGCACACAGGCAAATACATTTTCACCCACCATTTGTGATTGTTGTCATTGTTAGCTAACAGAACAACTCAACATCTTCAGTGTTTCCCCTACCATTATTCAAGGAGGACACCACACCCTGTCAACAGAAATGTGTGCTCTGCCTATCACAACCCCCTCTGTCGACAACTGCTGCCACTAACATAGCACTAAGCTAGCGTGCAATATAGACAAAGAGCTCTGTTTCTCTTCAACAGTTATTGTCAAATCCTTCCTTGATTAAACACACCACATCTTTATCAATAAAAGAAATAAGACATTTCAGACCTTTGCACTGACAGTGGTACATCTAATTACATGAATTAAGAGAAACAAACACGTCATCACACACATGCACACATAGTGTCTGATGAGAGCTGCCTCTTAACAAGAAGTAGTGTTACTGAAAGGTTTTTTCCTCCCACACACACTCATACAAACAAGAGCAAGAGCTATATGAGAGCTCTCGTGCCTCTGAAGTCATTATGTGTTTGCATACTCTCTTTTTTAACATGTGTGTGTGTGTTTCTAAGGGTGTGTAAGAGTGGGTGGGAACAGGCAATTTTGGAGGATCAGACAAAGCAGGAAAAGTTTTACAATAAGTATATTTTTATTTCCAGTCTAATGAATCATGACATGTTTCAACAGTGAACAGCAGGAGGTTCAAGCACTCAAAGAGCAAGCACTACTCCAAATCACAGGTTTAGTTCTTGTTGGATATTTGGGAAGCAAGTGACGCTTGAAAAGAATCAAACATATTTTGTATTCAGCAGTGTGTGGAGTTGAATTTTAGATTACAAACTGAAAACAAATTCCTCAAGGTGACTTGTTAATCATAACAACCTTTAAAAGATGCTACAAATGTGAGAGGCGGGGCACACCTTGGACAGGTTGCAAGTCCATCACAAGGACACTTAAGCTGCTTTGCCACTGATAAGTGTGACTCCACTCAGCTCACATCTTGTCAATCCTTCTCAGGTGTAGATGATTTGCCACTGTGACTTGTTTCCCTGTTCTGTTGTCAGGATCATCAATTCAAAGTGGGCAATGTAACATGTTGTGTTCAAACTACACCACACGTTGTGGTCCTTAATTGCCCTATAGTCAGACTTTAATTTCTTTGGCTCATCACTATTTATAAGTAAGTGGTAAATGGACTGTACTTATATAGTGCTTTTCTTTCTTTTCAAGATAATCAAAACGCTTTACACTACAATCTGTTACCACATGTACCCATTCATACAGCACTCTACTATTTCTGTACAAAGAATAATCAGTACTTTATCACATTCATACACCAATGGGACACACATTGGAGGCAAAGAGGGGTTCAGTGTCTTGCCCAGGGACACTTCAGCATGTGACTGCTGGTAGAATCAAACCCCCAACTCTTGCATTGGAGGACAACTGCTCTAACCACTCATCCACAGCCACCCTGGGTGTTTGGTCTAAGTCTGGGTGTAGTCATGCTGCACCATCATCTCCAATATCTGAAATAAATGAAGTATCTGAAGTAAATGTGCTCAGTTTATGTGACGCTATCCATCAATATGATGAGAGAGGAAGTGGCAATTCAGATTTAGTTTGCAGTTTTGCTGGGCAGGTCAATCATTGACGTAGCTCCACTGGCCAGTCAGCAGCTGCTATCTGCTTACATCAAAACTGACTCCTCAGGACAGTCCACATGGAATCTGAAACAGATGGTCCCATAATCCAGGCTGAGTGTGGGTGGGTACCGACATTGTGCAAATCCTTAAATGGTGATGTGTGGTGCAGAACCAGTAAAAGTTGAGACAGTGGCAAAGCGCCAATAGTGACAAACAAGCATTAACACTCACTCACACATAGGGACCATTTAGAGTTCTCTGTTAATCTAACATGCATGTTTTTGGTCTGTGAGAGGAAAAACTGAGTACACGGAGAAAACCCATGTGTGCATGGGGGGAAACATACAAACTGCACCTAGAAAGGCTCCAGCTAGGGAGGTGATCCTGCAACCTTATCACTTTTAAAAATAAACTGCTTTAACGACTTCACTATCGTGCCGCTCAAATATATTTATGTAGAATATAATATATTTATATATTATAAGCTTATTTAGTTTCCTGTACAATTTTCCCCAGTGTGCTTAATTGTTTTCCTTTTGTTGAAGTTTGGTTACTCATACAGTTTAGTGAGCTTATTGTTCTTAGCTTAATTGTCATTTAAATGCATATATGTCAGTCTCATCTTGTCCCTGTTGGTAGGACAGACACAAAATGTACCTTCACTTAACTTGAATACCCATTATGAGCCCTGCTGTACAACTGTACCTTCACTTTTGACCATTCTCCCAAATTGTAAACACATTAAAAACACTTTTTGGGGTGGATCATTTTTGCCAAGTTTAGACTTTTTTTTTTCACTTGCATGTAGCATCTTCTCATTTTAGTTGTGCCTAACCTTGGTGTAGAGGCTGAAGCTTTAGTTACGCTGAAGCCAGTGATGTCACTCCTGTAGAGTGAGCTCCTGCAGTGGAGAAGATTAAAGGACTTGAGGTCCAGGACAGGGGGATCCATAACTGTGGTTTGTAAGCCATTGCAGGGGTCAAGCAAGTTGAAACAGACAGCGGAAAACAGAGCCAAATCGTAATCCAAAGGCATGGTCAAAGGGGAAGGCACAGAGTCAGAAACCATGGGCAGAAAAGCAAACAAAATACAAGAAGGTTCAGGCAAGGTGAGGAGTCAAAAACAGGCAAGGAGTCGTGGCAAGGCAAGAGACAAGATCAGGTACGCTGGATTTCTACTGCTTGTGAAAGGTTCAAGAATCTGGCACTGACTGAGTGACTGGAGGGAGCTTAAGTAGGGAGGTGAATAGGTGTAGAGCACGAGCTTGATTGCTGGGAGAGAGTGAGAGACAGGAACAGGCAGAGCTTGGCAGGAACAACATAAGCATGACTGGCTGTGAGGGGCAAAAACATGACAGGACCCCCTCCTTAAGGTCCGGCTCCTGACGGACCACCAGGCTGAAGAGGATGGGAGATGTAGAACTGTCTGATGAGGTCCTTGTCCAAGATGTGGTGAGCAGGGACCCAAGAGCGCTCCTCTGGGCCATATCCCTCCCAGTCCACCAGATACTAGAGCCCCCAACCCCACCATCTGGAGCGGAGGAGTCTCCTGATGGTGTAAGCAGGAGCACCCTCAATCAGTTGGATGGTGACCAGAGGAGGGTTTGAACCGTGGCAGAACAAAAGGCTTGTGACGTGAGACGTGGAAGGTGTGGTGAACCTTAAGTGAGCAGGGTAGTTGGAGGTGGACAGCTACAGGGTTAATGATCTTAGAAATGAGAAAGGAGCCGATGAACCGGGGCGCCAGCTTACTAGATTCCACTCATAGCCGGAGGTCTATGGTGGAGAGCCAGACTTTGTATGACCTGGCATGTGGGCTGAGTGGACCGGCACTTGTTTGCCCCCCTGACATAGGTGACACGGGCATTGAGGAGGGCTCTCCTGGCCCTTCTCCAGGTGCGTTGGCACCCAATGACAGCATGGTGGGCTGAGGGCACCTGAGCTTCTCTCCCCTGGACAGAGAATACAGGTGGTTGAAAGCCAAAAACAATATGACATGGAGACAGACCTGATGATGAAGATGGAAGAGCAATGATGGCATGCTCGACCCAGGGAAGGTTGGTCAACCATTTACTGGGATCTCCTTCACAGAGCAGCTGTAGCTTGGTCTCCACCTCCTGGTTGGCTCTCTCAGATTGGTCGTCTGTCTGAGGGTGAAAGCCTGAGGAGAGACTAATAGTGATGCCCGAAAGGCTACAGAACTCCCCCCAGAATTTAGAAATAAATTGAGGGCCCCTGTCAGAAACAATGTCATTGGGTAGACCATGTAATCTAAAAACAACCTTGGCCATGATATCACTAAGTTCCTTGGCAGTAGGGAACTTGGGGAGAGGGATGAGGTGAACCATCTTAGAAAAATAATCCACGGTCGTGAGAATAACACTTTAACCTGAGGAGGATGGAAGTCCAGTAATAAAATCCATCGATATATGGGACCATGGGCGAGATGGGACAGGCAGAGGGCGAAGGAGACCAGCTGGTGGACGATGAGAAGATTTGGCTTGATTACATGACTGACAGGAGTTTACAAAATGCTTGACGTCTTTAGTTAGGTCCTCCCACCAAAACTGGGATTTAACCACAAATGGGTTTTTTTAGCAATACCAAGATGACAGAATAGGTGTGAATTATGGCAGAGCTCGAGTACCTCTTTTATCTTTCCAATGGGGACAAACACACAATTCTTAGGGCAGTTGGCTTGAGGAGGTCAGGCCTGATTGGACTGTTGAAGGTCAGACTCCAGCTTGGTCATGGACAGATGCACACAGTCCGGCAAAATAAACTCGACCTCAGTCTTGGGAGTCCCACTCCCCTCAGAAATGTGAGACAGGGTGTCAGGTTTCGTGTTCTTTGTACCAGGTCTGTAAGACAATACAAAGTCGAATTGACAAAATAATAGAGCCCACCTGGCTTGTCTGGGGTTCAGTCGTTTTGCGGTGTGCAGAGGTACTCGAGATTCTTATGGTCTATCCATACTTGGAAAGGGTCTTTGGCACCCTCAAGTCAGTGCCTCCAGTCCTCAAGAGCCAACTTCACAGCCAGCAGTTCAAGTTCCCCCATGTCATAGTTGCGTTCTGCAGCAGAGAGACTTCTAGAGAAGAATGCACAAGGATGAACTTATCCTTCATTGCTGCGCTGACTGAGAACTGCCCCTACCCCTGTGCTAGAGGCGTCAACCTCTACAATGAAGGGATTGTCAGGGTTAGGAGCATGAAGAATGGGTGCAGAAGAAAAACAGTTTTTTTTTTTTTTTAATCTTTCAAAAGCAAGACCAGTGGCCTCACTCCAAACAAACTTAGTCTTGGAAGAAGTTAAAACATGTAGAGGACTGGCAATGGAACTAAAATTCCTAATGAACTTTCTGTAAAAAATTAGCAAATCTGAGAAACCTTTGTAACTGTTTCCTGTCTTTTGGAACAGGCCAGACAATGACTACAGACCCCTTGCCAGGATCCATAGTAACATGCCTGGGTGAGATATTGAAGCTGAGGAATGAGGTGGAAGTCTTATGGAACTCACATTTCTCTGCTTTGACAAACATGTTATTTTCCAGCAGTCTGACTAGGACTGTTCTGTCATGTTTGTGGTGAGAAAGCAAGTCTTTTGAAAACACAAGGATGTTGTCAAGGTAAACAAAGACGTACTGGTTTACCATATCTCTAAGTACATCACTGACTAATGCTTGGAAAACTGCTGGCGCATTTGTGAGACCAAAAGGCATTACCAAGTACTCATAGTGGCCATTGGGAGTGTTGAATGCAGTTTTCCACTCATCCCCCTCCCTGATGCAGACCAGGTGGTAGGCGTTCCTCAGGTCTAGCTTGGTAAAAACTGTGGCTCCTTGGATGAGGTCAAAAGCTGTGGACATGAGGGGAAGAGGATACTTGTTTTTTTAATAGTGATTTTATTAAGCCCTCTGTAGTCAATACAAGGCCTGAGAGACCCATCTTTCTTCCCAACAAAGAAAAACCCTGCCTGGGGAGAGTCATTTAGGTATTTCTGCATAGTGTCGTGTTTAGGACCAGATAATGAATATAAGCCACCCCTAGGTGGAGTAGTACCAGGAATGAGGTCTATAGCACAACCGTAGGGTCTGTGAAGGGGAAGAGAGGTTGCTTTGATCTTATTAAATACCTCCTTGAGGTCATGGTACTCAGCTGGGACCTTAGAGAGGTCTGGATAAGTCTCTTTGACATCTGCAGGTTTTGTTGAAGGTAGTAAAAGCTTCAAGAATCTGGCACTGGCTGAGTGACTGGAGAGAGCTTAAGTAGGGAGGTGAACAGGTGTAGAGCATGAGCTTGATTGCTGGGAGAGAGTAGCTATGTTTACATGCGCAGAATTCTTTGGCCAGATTGAAATGTGTTCTGTTTGAATAATTCAAATGTATTGTTTACATGGGCACAATCTGTTCATGATGAGCATTTACATGCAGCGGGCTTTGTTCTGAACAGCAGTACTGACATGCGCAGAGTGGTAAACTCTCCTTAAAAAAAACACCGAAGAAGAAGTTCTACTTCCGGGTGAACGTAAACAAACCTGAGCACCCAAAATGGACCCGCGACAGGTTTTAATGATGGTGGAGACGTTATTGCACTCCCTGACTGAGCTACAGGTAATACAGATCATTTTGAGCTCTTTAAAAGTTTCTAGTATAAATGTTGTGTCACTCACCGACCAGTTTTACTTCCCTGACATGCTAATATTATTAGCGTTAGCCAGGCGGAAATGGCAAAGTCGCACATGCGCAGTCAAGTCAGTTTTTCACCATCAGATAAAAACGAGCAGATCAAGCGTTTACATGCGCACCGATCGGGTTTCGGATCGGCGTAAACCACCCGTTTCGTTCTGATCAGAAATTATAACGGATTGCGCCGAATAAACAAAAAATAACCCAAACGGAGTGTTTACATGACACACTTTTATTCCGACCGGCCATTTGATCCGGTTACTTATGTCCATGTAAACATACCCAGTGAGAGACAAGAACAGGCAGAGCTTGGCAGGAACAATATAAACATGACTGGCTGTGAGGGGCAAAAACATGACGGGAACTCCTCATTGTAGTGTATTAAATGGGAAACTAGGTGAAATCAAAGCAAAAGATGAAGCCACAATACTTTTCTAATATCACATAATGGCCCACCTGCATCATGAAGGACCCCACTCACCCAGCACACACACTTTTTGCCCCGCTCCTTTCAGGCAGAAAGTCGAGGAGCATTAAGTGCAGAACCACTAAGCTGATGAACAGCTTCAGCCCTGAAGCTGTTAGACTCATGAATCCCTAGTTAGGAATATCACTGTGAAAATTACTGTGGAAAAAAAAAAATCACTGTAATGCCACTTGATTGTTGATATGTGCTGCTGACTATACATGAAGCTGATCTCATGCTGCTGATTATTTCATGTTGTTGTGTTCATTCTTCCTCATCTGCTCACACAGACTTGTGTTTGTGCTGCTGTTGTATGACACACTGTTTTGTACTATTAATACTTAGCATATTCCTAGTTTAGCATATTTCTTAGTTCATATCTTAGATCTTATTATTGTTTTTCTTTATAATTTGTACTTTTGTTGGATGTAACTGGGACCCTGTGTATATAGTTTTGTTCCACCTCATGTACCACATGTGATGTGAATGACAATAAAGACACCTTGACCTTGACTTGACCTTGATAAAATGTAAAATCCACAGCACTTTTAGGAAATGTGAGATTTTTACCTATTTAAACCAACATAATTAAATACCAAAACAAGAATTTTATCTTTGTTTTATACATTTTTTCTGGCAACCTCACAGTATTTCAGTTGCCTTTACTGAAAGAACAAAAGGTTTAAATTTAATAACATTTACTATACTAAAATGTCTAGGCAGAGAAAACCTACTAAAAATGCTTTGCCAAATAATAAATAAAAATAAATAAATAAAGAAAAAAACCTGATGTACTGGCACAGCAAACAAACATGCACAAATAGCTTTTTTTAGTGTCTGTTACTGTAGCCCTCTTCTTGGAATATGAGTGTGAATAACACAGGGCTTGATCTCACCTTGTCAGCTACTGTGTGAGGGTGTGAGTGTGTACACTAGAGATGTTTCATTGTCATTCTTTAAAGGCTCTAAGAGAGTTAAAAACCCATAAGGGCCAGAATACCACCTTCACAAGTGGTTTTAACACACTGACAGAAATACCAATGGTTTTGTAACACTATCACTGACACTGCATCGTCTTCTTTTGCCTTCTCCTACTCACAATTCATCCATTTGGGGTTTTTTTTTTTCCATTTTTTACTCACATTTCTGTCTTTCCTTAACCCCACCCACCCTGTCTTCACACATTTAAATTGGTATTGTTCAGATTTGCCTTTACTTTTTCATCAAAGGGCCATTTTTTGCCCAAATAACCGTCTTTATTCAGCAATAATTAACCAAGTTATTATGAATGTGTAGTTTGAAGGACATCTCCATTTGATGACCTCTGACCTAAAAGCAAAGTTCAGTAATTGTTTGACACTCTCCTGTGACAAGTTTATTCTGACCTGACTAATTCCTAACTGTGCTTTATACATGGACACCTAATTATTGAAGTAAGACAATGCTAATGATCATTTAAAGCTAAAAAAAATAAAATAAAAATAAAAAATATTCATAAAATTAAATCTGTTTATTTAATTGTGAGATATTTTGAAGCATGAATACGAATGTATGATTATTATTTGTGTGTAGAGTGATATGGGGCTGGATACTTACTGTTAATTATCAGGTATGAGTTAAGCTCACAAGATATGCATGTATTATACAAATAACCTCATTGTTTGGGCACCACCTCTCCCGGAGAGGAAAATCAGTCTCTATTTACCCCAAATCAATGTAAACTGAAATGTGAGTTCTTTTCTCATGTTTAAAGGGCATCAAATCAATTAATACACACAGATATGCCAAAAATAATCACAAATTCAGTTGAATTTTATGTATTGTATTATAAAAATAATAATCTGTGATATATATGATGAAAATTATGCATGACAAAAGTTAACTGAACATCAAATTGCATTGAATCAAAGGTCTAATTGATTATTCAAATTTGTGAAACTTAAAAGGCAGACTTGGGACTCTTTCTGTTTGTGAAGTAGTTAAAAATTGTGTCTAAGGTGAGCTCAGTTTGTATGATAAGTTGTAAGTAAGAAAGTAAGTATGTAAAGTTTATTTATGAAGCGCTTTCCACAGACATAAAATCACAAAGCGCTGTACAATAAAAATCAACGCTAAAATATACAAAGAATAACACAAGCATTAGAACTACAAGAAGAACAATAAAATCAAGACAGAACAGCCTGGGAGAATAAAAGTGTTTTCAGTTGCTTTTTAAAAACCTCAACAGAGTCAGCAGAATGAAGTTGCAGGGGCAAACTGTTCCACAGCCTTGGAGCCACTGACTGAAAGGCCCTGTCCCCTTTAGTTTTCAGCCGCGTACGTAGAACATCCAAGAGGTTCTGTGACTGGGAGCGAAGGCCACAAGCAGCATAGTATTTGGTCAAAAGTTGACAAAGATAAACAGGAGCCTGGCCATTTAAAGCTCTGTACAGCAGCACAATAACTTTAAAACAGATTCTAAACTCAACTGGGAGCCAGTGTAGTGAATATAGAACCGGGGTGATATGACAGTATTTGCTGGATTTGTTGAGAAGTCTGGCAGCTGCATTATGTATTGCTTGTAGACATGAGACAGACGACTTGTCCAGACAGGTAAAAAGGGCATTACAGTAGTCCAGACGCAATGACACAAAGCATGAATAATTTTCTCTAGATCAATTCTGGAGACCATAGGTCGTATTTTAGAAATGTTTCTTAAATGAAAGAGACAAGAACGGGAAATAGCTCTAATGTGAGGCTTAAAGCCTAATGATGAGTGAAATGTGACTCCTAAATTTTTTACCAATATTTTGGCTACTGGGCAGAAAAATGTCATTTTCTGATTGATTTTTAGGTGAAGATGACTGGGAGCAGTAATCAAAGTCTCTGTCTTACTGGTGTTTAAAACCAGGAAGTTACTGGCAAGCCAGTCACTGATACGGGACAAACATTGGACAAGGATGGCCAATTTATCCAAGTGGTGTGGTCTAAATGAAAAAACAACTGAATGTCATCAGCATAAATGTGATAGGAAATATCAGAAAAGGATTGAATAATGCTGACAAGTGGGATAATACAAAAGGAAAACAAAAGTGGACCCAGAACTGAGCCTTGTGGCACCCCACAAGTTAAGGGGGCATAATCAGAGGAGAACCTGTCCATCTTGATGTAGAGAGTTCTGTGCAATAGGTATGATGTGAGCCAGTCCAAAGCTGAGCCAGAAATCCCAGCCACAACCTTCAGTTTGTTTAATAAGGTTGTGCGGTCAACGGTATCAAAGGCAGCACTAAGATCTAACAGGACCAACACAGAGCATTTTCCTTCATCAGCAGCCATTAACAGATCATTGTGGAGTTTTAACAGAGCAGTTTCAGTGGAATGGTGTTTTAGAAAACCAGACTGAAAGGGATAAGAGATCTGTAACTGACAGAACCAGGATCTGAGTTTGGTTTTCTACAACTTTTCCAAGTAATTTACTGTGAAAAGGCAGTTTAGAGATGGGACGGGAGTTGGAAAGGGAGCCAGAATCAAGGTTAGGCTTCTTTAAGAGAGGGGTTGCTTCTGCTGTTTTAAAATACAATGGGCCGATCCCTTTGTTCAAGGAGTTGTTAATTATCATCAACACTGTTGGACCAATACAGGCTAGAGTAAGGACAAGCAAAGAGGGAGGTAATATTTCCAGTGAACAAGTAGAAAGTTTCATTTTGGCAATTAATGAGGTCAGGTCATTTAAAGTAATCGGAACAAAAGAAGAAAATGACTCAGAACACTGAGGCTCATCTTGAAAAGTAGAGGAGCTTGGAGATATATTGGATTTCAGGTCCATCACCTTTTTTATGAAAAAATTTAGAAACATGTTACAGTCGTTTTTTGAGGTTAATGAAGCATGGTGCGCTGGGGGAGATACAATACTGCTGATAGTATCAAATAACACTTTAGGATTGTTTTTGTTCAGGTGAATAAGATTGCTAAAATACGATGACCTGGCATCACTAACTACTTTGTTATAAGCACCAAGGAGCTCCTTAAAATATTCCCGGTGGGCAACCAGACCAGTCCTCTTCCACAAGCGTTCTGTTTTCCGACAAGAGCACCTGAGTTCTCGAGTTTGATTTGTAGTGAACTAAGCCTCAGGTCAAATCTGGCCTTGAGGGCCTTCCTGGGACAAGAACTGTATTTCATTGATTTGAGTCCAGAAACACAAGATTAAGTTCATCCAGAGACTTCCTAAGTGTCCTGCACTGATCAATTGAAAGAACACTCTCTTTTTTATTATCATTACTATTTTACAAATGTTTTGATAATCAAAGTGTGTTTAGTTCAAACCATTTCTAAATGTTGAAGTGAACTACTCATTTTAAATCAACTGTGAAACAGTATTAGTGATTTTTGATCCTCATTCAAAGTAGAGATCAAGTTAGAATGTGTTACGGAGTAATTCATGCATTTTCTGATTTTCTGTCTGAAATGAGCAAGTTGTGATGTCGGTCAAATGTCGGAGTCAAACGCAAAACAAGTTTTTGGAACGAACTGTCATGTTTTTAAATCCTCTCAGATGTAAATAGAGAAGCTGGCACCTGTTTTCCCCCAACTCGCCTAAACATTTCTCTCGTCTGTCTAAAAAACATCTTCAGTCTGTTCCAAAACATTCTTTCTGTTTTTCTGACTTCTAGTGACCTCTTACGTCACAAAAACACACCCCTGTTTGGTCGATCGACCAATCAGGAACTTCCCAAATGAACCGGAAATAGAACTCTTTAAATGTCGGCACTTCCTAGCAAAAGCAGTCGAGTTGAGTCGAGTGCGGTGGGAGAGCAGTTCAGTTCGGAGAGCAGTACCGAACAGAAAAGTGCTGGAGAGTTCAGGAGGTTCCAGACATGATCCGGAGTTCTTCCGAGTCTCGTGGGAATTATGAAATCTTCCACATCTGAGTGGAACTCTGACGGACTCACAACTCATGTGAGCCCAACCGAGAGGTGAACCTGTGTCGGACGGAACACCGTCACTACTCCGGACGATTCACAGCTGTTCCTACGGAGACGCTGAAAGGGTGCGTTAAATGGAACTCCGTACCAGTGGAGACACCTGCTACAGGTAAAGAGTCGATTTACACCACCTAAGTGTACCGAGGAGGAAGCTGGGATCTTAACGGAGCGTGCCGTTCTGATACCGACACATTTCCCTCATCCATCTTTTCCTCTCCATTTAAACTTCATTTCCATCTTTAAACTCTTATATCTTGCCAGTAATAATCCAGATATTTTCAGAAATGTATGTTGTAATGCTTGAAATGGGGAAATCATGGCCGTATGGTTTCCTCCTTGTCAAACTTGCTAATTAATTATGTTGTTGTTGAAATCAATTTGCCAAATTAATGTAAATGTGTGATGTTAAACTTTGATTCTGTTAATAAATGACCGCATTCATTTGATGGGTCAAAGAAAATTAACGCCTCACGTTACATTTAATTAATTTCAATGCACAATATTATTCAGTCCAGAAAAATGAATGAATCCGTTTAATTTATGAATATATCACAGATATATGTTCATCTACAGATTGTTTAACCAAGGTGAACAGAGGTAAACGGGCCCACAGCGGGTTTTGTAAGGAGCAATACTGTCAAGAATAGTAAGGCAGTGATCATTAAAAGAGTCAACCAGAAGCTCCACATCATCATCATCATCAGGAGGTGTTGTAAATGAAAAGAGGGAAGAAAACTCTGCGACTACAAAACTGTCAATAAAGCGTCTGCGCTTACTGGCAACCTGAGAAAAAGTCTCCAAATAAAATGAAATATTAAAAGAGACAACCTTATGGTCACTGAAAACAACACATTTTATATGTAGATTATTAAGAGTGAGTCCATAAGTAAAAACCAGGTCTAAAGTGTGGACTGCAGTGTGAGTAGGCTCAGACACATGCTGTGAGAAGTTAAAAGAGTCCATAATATTAAGAAAGTCCATAGCGGGATGGTTTGTTGGATCATCGACATGAAAATTAAAATCCCCAGAGATGATGATCCTATTTAGCATCACTGTAGAAGATAAAAAATCCTGAAAGTCTGTGAGAAAAGGTGAAGCAGGTCCAGGTGGTCGATAAATCAGAATGGCATATATAGGCTCAACTTTGCCTATTCGGACCATGATCATCTCAAAGGAGTTGTAAGTAGGGCTGGGCGATGTATCGAATATACTCGATGTATCTCGAGTTTTTCAATTTACGATGGTTAAAATGGCTCTATCGCAACCATCGAGTATAAATTGCCATTCAAATAATAAGCTTTCCGCATCTAATTCACTGAATTTTGTTTATCCGACACGCAACGAATGCATCACTACTCCCTGCCCCCTCCCAACCTGCAAATTTTCCGCATGACACGCTGTGCGGAGCATGCGCATATGGACTTGGAGAGAGGAAAAAATATTTCGACAGCGGGAGATTCAGGTGAGCGGGTGAATGAGACGATAACTGAAGAGTCCGATGAACTAGTTCCGAAGAGAAACAGCACTGGATCAATAATCTGGCAGTGGTTTGGATTTTACAAGGAGGATGTCAAACAAAATGTGGTAATTTGCAAAACGTGTCGTAAAACCATTGCCACGAAAGGAAGCAGTACCACAAATTTATTTCACCACCTAAGAAGTCGTCCACTGCAAAATGAAGAATGTTGTAAACTCCGTATGTCCACGTCTCCCCACACAACAAAGACAACGTTAAATAATACAGCTGCGAAGCAGATGACACTAGCTTCTTTGTTTGCCAAAGCTATCCCGTATGACAGAAAAAGTACAAAGTGGAGAGAAATCACTGACGCAGTAACAAAATTGATTTTACAATTTTTATGCAAAAAGCACTAACAAGCACCTTTTTTTCAGACAACTGGTTTATTTTTCATTGTGGATTTGTGCTTGGTGTACTTTTTTTGCTTGTTTATCTTGTTTATTAAAGGTATAGTGTTGACCACAGTAAGAGACAGTGGTACTAATTTCATTACTGAAGAACATGATTTGTGTGCAACTGATGGTTACAATAAAACATTTTAAACTTATTCTGATTTTGTATTCAATTAAAAAAAAAAACATCAATGATCTGTTTGAATAGAGTACACCAGTGCAATTTTAAATACTAGTTTAAAGTAACACTGGAGATTATTTATTAATATCGTGATATATATTGTGTATCGCGATATAGCAAAATAATATCGGGATATTAGATTTTCCTCATATCGCCCAGCCCTAGTTGTAAGTAGATGAAGTGATCATTTGACATAAAAAAAGTCCTTTTATAGATAACAGCAGTTCCACCTCCACGGCCTGTCATCCGTTGTGCAGATAAAAAAAGAGCACCCCTCAGGACAGAGTTCAAGGAGATGTGAAAAATAATTTTCATGCTGCCATGTCTCAGAAATAAACAAAAAGTCTAAGTTCTCAGAGCGAAACAAGTCATTTAAAATGAAGGACTTATTGGCAATAGAGCGTGCATTAATTGCCGACGTTTTAGTGGAGAAAGCTGCTGACCATGTAGAGGGGTCCACAGCGGCATCAGGATGATGTGGCAAGCTGCGCAGTGAGTCAAGATTCCTCCCGCGGTGAACTTTGGATGCCCACAGCTTCAGGTGACAACCTGTATGGGAAACTTCTGGGAGCGTTTGAACTAGTCCAGCACCAACATATCTGAGGTTGAATTGCCTGTCCGCACCGGATGCTGCCTTGTTTTTCCGAAGCCGACGGAGCAGCACAAAGAAGCCGGCTCTCTTCCTTCGTCTGTGTGTCCAGAGCAGGGGCGGATCCACAGGTAAGAGAGGAGAGACGCTGGGAGGGGCACCGGGTTCCAACGTTGGTGGAAATGTAACTCTGTTTTTATGACACTGAAGGTTGACCATCACAGACTTGATCGCCAGTAGCGAGTGGTGGTCATATGTCCGCAAGGAAGCCACCCCAGACAGAAACATAATAATAAAATAACATATGAAGTAAGCAAGCAACCTGGCAGAGGCCAAGCCAAACACAGGCGCCATCTTGCCACGTTGAAGCAAACCCGTTAACTCAAGTCTTCATGCGGGGAGGTGTGGGGTTGTGATGTAGGTTCACCAGAAAGGCATTGAAAAGTCTATCTCCTACCAGGATGAGATGGTCAGCGCATGGTTTCGACAGCTGCTTAAAATGGTACCGACCTCAGATATTCCAGTTAACTGAGAGGCTGATTTTTCCTCAAAGTTCACCTGTCATCTTAGAGGGACGAGGGTCCGTATGGGAGTCAGCTGGGATTTACCACTCTGTAGTGTGATGGTTGCCTGGTAGACAGCTCTCAGGTTAATGCCTGGTTCTGGTTAAGCTGGGTAACTTCTGCATCTTTTGTCCCGTCTCTGCTCAAAGTCGTCTCTCTGGAGTTTTCTCTTCAAGGCTCCAGTGAAGTCTTCTGAGCGTCTCTCCAAAGCGTGTTTTTTCTCCCAAAGTTTTTTTGGGAAGAAGCCCCAGTCTACAAAGTATCTGTGAAGTGAAACTTAACTGTCTGTGTTAAACAGATACGATTGGTCCATCTCTTCCAGGAAGAGGTGGTCCTAGACTTTTGGCTTGTTTTTTTTGTTTTTTTATAAAATCTAAAGTCCTTTTTTCTCTGCCTTAAACGTTTTCCTTTTAAAAAGAGAAAATTAGGCAAATGTATGATCTTAAAGAAAGATGACTTAAAACACACATTTTCATGAATAAACATTCAGGTATGGAATAAAACAGAAATGACATCTTTGAATTAATAACATACAATGTTTCACCAAAAGGTGTTGCTGTCCACCTCCTGAAAAGGAATGTCATTATACAAAGGGTTCTTATGGTGTTATCTTCATGGGAACTGTTCTGGAAGAAGTACTCCTTTTCAATAAAGGAAGATATCAAAGTAGCGAGTTCGGATGTTTCAAAAACTCCCAGGTCAGTTGAACCAAATCTCTCATTAAAATGATCTGTCCGTTTCATGGGAAATTAGTTCATATTGGTAGTGAAGTTAACACAGTAACATTTTTTTTTATTACATTTACATTAGTGTCAACTAAGAAGTTTGTGAGCTAAGTTGAATATTTGTAAAACAATGTCTGTTTGTTCCCAAGGGAATAGATAAATTTTATTTTAACAGTTTCAAGCACAAAAACACAGGAAAGACGCTTGTTAGAGATGAGGTGAACTCTTTTTGTTTGTTTGAGCTGAGGTGTTCTTTTTCTGAGGTGATGTTCCCCTACATCCATCCATCCATTATCTTTACCCGCTTATTCCATTTTGGGTCAACGGGGTCGCCGGTGCCCATGTAACATGCATGTTTTTGGTCTGTGGAAGGAAACCGGAGCACCAGGAGAAAACCCACGCATGTGTAGTGAACCTGGTCTGACCCTTATCTGACCTCAAATCTACCAGATGGACAGAGACTGTTATTTTCATTGATCTGAATAAGTCTGGGCCATCTGATGACTTTCTTTCTTGAATTAATCAAGCAGAAAAGACAATTCTTTATAATCATTACTGTCTTACAAATGTTTTGATAATCAAATTGTGTTAGTTCACTCAATGCTTTACAGGTTGAAAAGAACTACTCATTTTTATTTTACATAAACAGTAAGTAATGATTTTTATTCCTCATTCAGAGAAGAAATCACCTGAATATGCATTTCTTGATTTTCTGTCTGAAATGAGTCAAGTCGTAAGTATGTGAAAGGTTGGTTTTCGGTCAACTAAAATGTTTACCGAGAAAGATGTCATGTTTAAACTTTTTCAGAAGATTACCAAGAGTTGACTCCACGAAGTCTGCTCTCCTGCAATAATCTCTCTGTCAGTTGTTAAAACAATCTCATCCTCTGACCTTGGCTTAGATAACATCTTACGTCACAAAATCACTCCTCTTTCTGGTCTATCCACGAATCAGAAAGCTCTGAAGTAAACTCGGAAGTAAACTCATTTAAAATGGGACAACTTCCCGGTTCTGGCAGAGTGCAGTTAGTTCTCAAGGAGTTCTGGAGAGAATTCATGGGAATTCAGCGAGGGCAGTCGGTTCCAAGAGATTCCAGAGAACTAGAGTTATGGAGAGTTTTGGAGTTAGAGTCTGAGAAGATCTGAAAGAGTCTGAGAGCTGCTGACAATGAAGAGTCAGAGTTGCCGAGAATCCAGAGACGTTTTGGGATTATAATTCTGTTTTGAACTAACCACGCACGACTCTCCAAGGATTTTAGCTGTTCTCAACGGAGACGCTGATATCAGTCTGAAGGATTCTTACTGAGGTGATCTATCGTCAACAAGGTAACGGTTTCTTCTTCGACTAAAGTGTACCTGGGATAAGCTGAGATACCTGATGGGAGCGTGCAATTTCTGGTCAACAGATATTAATTCCCTCACATATTTCTCTGTAAGATAAATCTCAATTTCCTCTTAAACTCACCTCTCTCTCATAAATCAGTACAGATATTTTTAGAAATATCTGAAGCAAAGTCCTCAAATCACCGCCGAGTGATTTGAAGTTCATTATTTGTGAAACTGTCTGTTATTATTTTCATATTTTGCCAAATTAATGTAAATGTTTGATGTTAAACTTTGATTCTGAAAATAAATGACTCCATTCATTTTGGTGGGTCAAAGGTAAATAACGTCTCTCGTTACATTTCTGTCAAATTCAATACACGACATTACACAGTCAGAAAGATGAGGAACTCGTGAAAAAGTATGCATATAAACGGGGATATATTGTCATACTACAACTAGTGACACGTACCTACGTGACTCACTACACTTCATGGTGTGGGTTTCATGGCTTGTTGTCTATTGTGGTCTTTCTTGGGGATTGTTGCTAAGGCAAAGTGTTATTCTTTATCTAGTGAGGATTTTGAGC
>NC_056498.1:72431356-72449077 GCF_014905685.2 Nematolebias whitei | reverse complement strand
GGCAGTGTTCCTGGCTTCCAGCAGGGTACGCACCTCTGCATTCATTTCCTTCATTGCCACCCTTGAGTTTCATCCAATATGTTGGTGACAGTTTTATTCTTCTCAGGTCTAACAAAGTCACACATTAATGGGAGTCATGTTGGTTACTCCAGTACATACCAGTAATGCTCTGGATTGGAATCTGTGTGTTTTTTTGAAGTGTTGAATTTGTTGCTGCTCCACATACTATGCATTTGTAATCTGATGCCAATCTCAGGAGTGCTCAGTAAATATTTTATAGTGATTGTCAATCTGCTCCCTTGTTATTTCCATCCACTGCTTTCATGAGATTCATTATTTTCTTACATTTATTTTCAAACTGTTTCATATGTGATTGTCATTCATATTACTTGTCCAACAGTAAACACAAATATTTAAATTCATATACCATTTTAAAGGCTGAACAAATAACAATATATTTATCCTTCTTTTATTTGTTATCATGTAACAGAATTTGTTTACTGACAACTTGAAACCCAATTTAAAAGATCAACTATTTATTTTATTAATTTATTTCTTAATGTTTTAAAACAACGTGAAACATTTTTCCCCATCATACATATTGCAACATCATCTGCACATAATGTTGATTTGATGCATCCTTCAAGGTTTGCACATATATCATTAATCATAATATTGAATCGAACTGGACTGATTATGCTCCCTTGTGGGGTGCCATTTTCCACTTTAAAATCTCTAGAAAATTTCTCCCCAACTTTTACTTTTATTTTCCTATCTTTAAAGAAACTGGCCATCCAGTTATATATCCTCCCATCTATTCCCATTTGGGCTAATTTTATTTGCGGCCCTTCCCTTCACATTGGATCGTGGGTTTTTTTCTAAATCAAAAAATACTATAATCATCAGTTCTTATATTTTTAGTTTAGTTTTATTCCATATCATTACGAACTCTTACATCTACTGTGGACTGTCTGTTTATAAAACCATACTGATAATTATTTATAAGTTTTCTTCTTTCAAGGACATACATTAATCTATTTCGTAATGCTTCCTCCATCAAGTTATACAAGTGAGAAGTTAAGGCTATGGGTCTATAGTTATACAGTATGCACTTGAATGATCCTTCCCAAGGCTCATTAAATGGCAATATTATTGCTCTTTTCCAGCTCTTCGAAATTGCTCATTCTTTCTATATTTTATTAACTAGTTTTAATAATGTATTTAAAGTTATTTCAGGAAGACATCTAAATATGACATAACAAATTATCCTCTACTGGTGTTGAATATTCTGTATATTTTAATACTGCTTTAATTTATTTCATAGCAATATTTTCATTTAACGTTGACATAGATCTTAATTTATTCTTTCCTTGCCTGTGTAAATTTTCAACATGTTCTCCACTGTGAACTACAGCAAATGCCTCACCAATGTCTTCTTTAAAATAATCTACAAGGTTTTCTCTTGTCATATTTTTCTGTAATATTTTTAGAGCCTCTCCTTCTTGAATCGCCATCTTATCATGGTGGAGGAGTTTGTGAGCCCGAATGATCCTAAGAGCGATGCTGTATACTAGGCTTGATTACAGCAATTCGCTCCTGTTTGGTATCAGTCAGACCTCCATTGCATGACTACAACTGGTCCAGAATGGAGCAGCCCGATTTTTAACCAGTACAGGCAAAAGAGAGCACATTACTCCAGTTTTGGCCTCACTGCACTGGTTACCGGTTCACCTTCGAATCCAGTTCAAAATACTCCTGGATGTCTACAAATCACTGAACAGTGTCCCCCCCCCCATCTCTCTGATCTGCTACAACCATATGTCCCACCACGTTCCCTGAGGTCAGCGGACCAGTTGCTCCTCACAGTTCCAGGAACTCGTCTTAAGCGCAGAGGTGACAGGGCCTTCTCTGTAGCAGGACCAAGACTCTGGAACGAGTTACCTCTGCTTGTCAGACAGGCCCCCTCCCTCTCGGTTCTCAAGTCCCGTTTAAAAACCCACTACTATTCGGTGGCTTTCAACACCAGATGATCTGTGTTTTGATCCTGTATGCTCCACACTGGTTTGTCGTCATTATCTGCATCGTTTTTTTAGGTCTATATTCTGATTTACCTCATTTTGTATATTGCTTTGTGTGTTACCTGTTGTTTTGTCTGTACAGCACTTTGGTTGGCCTTGTAGCTGTTTTAAGTGCTTTATAAATAAAGTGGTATGGTATGGGGCAATTATAATTGCCCCTGGTAGGGTTTCCCAAAACATATTGGTCCTAGGTGATGGGCCAGACAAAGAACAATTCAGAAGACTTTTGATGTACACCACAAATCAAGGAACTCAGTTGCCCTTGCCCAAACATGGGTTACCGGGGCCCCAACCTGTAGCCAGGCCCGGGAAAGAGGCTCATTAGCGAGTGCCTGGTGAGTGGGTTTCCACCCATGGTGCCCGGTCGAGCTAAACCCCAAAGGAGCAGCATGGGTTTGCCTTCCTGTGGACTCACCACCTGCTGGAGGGGCCATAAAATTCAAGTGCATGATGCCACGGGCAGTGGCCGAAGGCGCTCTGGCTTAACAAAACTGGCTCTTGGGACATGGAATGTAACTTCTCTGGCAGGAAAGGAGCCTGAGCTTGTGCGCAAGGTTGAGAGTTACCAAGTAGATATAGTTGGGCTCACCTTAATGCACAGCATGGGCTTTGGAACTGATCTCTTTGAGAGGGGCTGGACCTTATTCCACATCAACGTTGCCCATGGTGAGAGGTGCAAAGCTGGTGTGGGTCTACTTGTAGCCCCCCAACTTGGTGCATGTGTGTTGCTGTTTTCCCTGGTAGATGAGAGGGAGGCGTCCCCGAGCCTTCGAGTGGGGGTATGGGCTCTGACTGTTGTTTGTGCCTATGCGTCAAATGGCAGTTCAGAGTTTCGGCCTTCTTGGATTCCTTTTCAGGGGTGCTGGAAGGTTCACCAGCTGGGGACTCCTCTATTCTGCTGGAGGACTTCAATGCCCACGTGGTTAATGAAAGTGTGACCTGGAAGGGCATAACTGGGAGGAATGGCTTCTATGATTTGAACCGGAGCTGTGTTCTGTTGTTGGACTTCTGTGCTACTCATAGTTTGTCCATCATAAACACCATGTTTGAGCATAAGGGTATCCATAAGTGCACTTGGCACTTGGATGCCCTAGGCCGTAGATCAATGATTGACTTCATAGTCATGTCCTCTGATTTGCAACCTTTTGTTTTGGACACTCAGGTGAAGAGAGGAGCTGAGCTGTCAACTGATCACTACCTGGTTGTGAGTTGGACCAGATGGCGGGGAATGATTTGGTAGACAGACCCAGTACACCCAAATGTATATTGAGGGTTTGCTGGAAACGCCTGGCTGAAGAACATGTCTGAGAGATCTTCAGAGAGATATTCAACTCACACCTCCAGGAGAGCTTTAACTGCATCTCAGCTGAGGCAGGGGACATTGTGTCTGAGTGAGCCATGTTCTGCACCTCGATTGTTTAGGCGGCTGACTTGAGTTGTGGCTGCAAGGTTGTCGGTGCTTCTAGTAGTGACCATCCACAAACTCAGTGGTGGACACCCCAGGTTAGGGAGGCTGGCAAGCTGAAGAAGGACTCCTATCGGGCCTTGTTGACTGATAGGATGCCGGAGACAGCTGAGGAGTACTGGAAGGCCAAACTGTCTGCAGCCTTGACTGTTGTTGAGGCAAAAGGTCGGATGTGGGAGGAGTTCGGTGAGGCTTTGGATAGAGACTCTGAGTTGGCTCTGAGGAGATTCTGGCAAACCAGCCAGCAGTTGAGGAGGAGAAAGCAGCACTTTACTAACATTGTTTTCAGTGAAGGTGGGGTGTTTTTGACTTCATCGTCAGAAGGTGAAAGGAATATTTCTCGGACTTTCCCAATCCCAGCAGTACATCTTCCATGGAGGAAGCTGAGTCAGGAGACTTTGGGGTTGGTCTGTCCATAACCATGGCTGAGGTTGCTGAGATGTTTAAAAGCTCTGTGGTGGCAGGGCTTTAGGAGTGGATGAGATTCACCCTGATTTCTTTATGGTTCTGGATGTTATGGAGCTGTCTTGGTTGACATGCCTTTGCAACGTTGCATGGACATCAGGGGCAGTGCCACTTGATTGGCAGACTGGGGTGTGCTGGTTCCCCTCTTCAAAAAAGGGGACCGGAGGGTGTGCTCCAGTTATATCATATGTTATATCACTCTCCTTAGCCTCCCTGGTAAGTCCGCAACCCGACTTCGGAATAAGCTGAAGATAATGGAGAGATGGATGGGTTTTTAGAGCCTTATTTCTCACTTCAGTTGCTCTACTACATTCATCATTCCACCACGGAAGCACTTTTGACTTTTTATTTTATTTTATTATTACTTATTAGAAACTTGATTTTGCAGCATTTAAAATGTGTTTTGTAACCTAATTATTGCATTCCTCCATGTTTTCATTAAGCGTTATCAAGTGACTAGTCCTGTCACAATTTATTTAAATTGTTTTTCCAGTTAGCTTTATTAAAGCACCATCCTGTTGATGTTATTTCACCTTGATTGGTTATATTGTAATTTATGATTGTGCTAACTGGAAAGTGGCTACTTCCTAATGTAGAGTCTCTCTTTACACTCTATTCACATGATTTTCCAAGTCTATCTGAAACTAGAGTTAAATTAATAAATTAAACTGAGCCTTTGTTGATATAAATTCTTGTACCCTGACCATCATTAAGACAAATCAATGATCTTTCATCCATCATTTCTTCAAATATGTTGTCGTTAATGTCTGTCCTACTAATACCCCATCGTGTGCATTAAAATCAACACACCATATTCCTCTCCTGTTTATAACTTCCAATATTTCCTTAAATTTTCGCTATTTCATGGTTCAACTATTGCAGATTTGCTATTTTGCGGATTTTCAAAGTAAGATTTTACACAAGAAAAAAATGTACACAACACACAAATGTCAACTTTAATATGTGATTGGGACAGTATGGGATACAGTAAAACGTTAACAACAACAATTCGGACAGGCACCACTAATTTGTAGTTTTCTCTCAATATGCCTATACTGTATCACCACTCAAAAGGACTACAGTTCCAAAAAGCCAACTGTGCCCTACCCAGAAGCCCCCACAGTGCTTCAAGCCATTGTTTTCTGCTGAAATGGAAGGAAAGTTTTGATCCGATCCGAAAAAGTTTGGTCCTTATTCATAGAGACTTTGGTGATCAGTGGAGAGAGCTGGAACTGACCGGAAATTGGACCAGACTCATCCGTCATTCTGAGAGCTGCTTACTGGCCCATGAAGCTTCTCTAGCAGGAAGACGTCACTTGGATGTCCGGTGTTTTTTCCAGAGCTCAACAGGACTTTTTTCATTCTGATTTGGACTCAATCTGGACCATTTTATGGTTTTGTGATGGCTATACGAAGGTCCGGCTCTCTTTAAAAGTGGCTTGGTGCTCAACGGTGCTTAAAATTATGTAGGTTTAGTTAGAACATTGTGGGTTTTGTTGCTCCAGGGTAGGTTTACCGAACCAGAACTGAGCTAGACCAGAACAAAGCTGCTGTGTTCTGCAGAGCTAGTGAGTAAAATTTTGCAGTACAGTACATATACATATGTTGTTAAAATGACATAGGTTTAAGAGTTTAGAACATTGCAAGAGTGTGGGAAGGGTTTCTAAAGCCTTAAAATATATGTAAATACAAAAAAATATATATAGCATTCCTACTTTGCAGTTTTTGACTTATTGCAGGGGGTCTGTAACGTAACCGCCACAATGAACGAGGAACTACTGTATATCACTTCCTAGATTTTTACATGGTTATAAAGTTAATTATTTTGATATGTCCAATCCTTTTTTGTTCAAATGTTCTATGCTGACACATTCATTATCTTTAGAGTTATAATTTTTCTTATATCCTATAAATGTAGCACACCCTCCTCCACTATTGCCATTTGTTTTATATTTCCTTACTGTTCAAAATCTGTGTATTTTAAAGTCTAGAAGGAGTTTTAACCAGGTCTCCTGTACACAAATTACATCTGGAACAACTTCTGATTCATATGCTGTTTTTTTTTTTGTTTTTTTTTTAAGTTTGTATCCAATGGCAATTAAACTCTTAGACTTCCACTAAAGTATACAAAAACCTACTTTTAATTGTTTCCTTGGACATTTCCTGTTGTTTCAGCTGAATTTAATAATGTATGGATGTGGTCTACTTCTATTTCTTTCATGTTCAGATACTTTCCTGCTGCTACCACAATTGCCTTTATTTTATCACTTGTCTTCTTCATTTAGATTTAATCATTAACAACATGATATATGAATTAGGGATGCACTGATCCACTTTTTTTTACTTCCGATCCGATCCTGATACATAAATCTGGATATCGGCCGATACTGATCCAGTTCTGATATTATGATCATCATTGATTTTATATGAGGCCGTAATAATCTCCTCTCAAGTACAATTGGTACAAATATATGCATGCATGTCCAAAAAGTCAACTTGAGGTAAGTTTTATTAATGTTGGATAAGTTTTAAAGTTAGAACTAAATTCTACTAACACAAAACACTTTTTTAAGGTTGGTTAACAACATTTCTCTTTGTATAATTATTTTGCACACAATTCTTTTCATACAGAGCTCCTAAAATATTCATAAACTCATCATATGATCTGTTCACATCATCAACATAAACATCTTTCCAGCTTTGTTTATGTAAATCATCTTTTAATTTGTCCATTGCTTTTTTTGATGTGTTTATTGTTTTTTCCTTAATTGTGATTTCTTTTGTAATGCTTTGATCATTTTTATAAATCATGCAAACTGGTAAATGATCACTCAAATCATTCGTTAAAATACCTCCCATCACATCCCCATTTGTTACATTTGTGAAAATATTATCGATTATTGTAGCACTATGAGTTGTAATTCTTGTTGGTTTTGATATTAACGGATAAAGATTTAAACTATACAATGAATTTGTAAATGTACTGATGTTATTTGAATCTGTTTTATTTCCCAGGTCAATATAAAAGTCTCCACAGAAAAAAAATGATTTTATTAAAACTCGTGTCCAATAGTTGTACAATTTTATCAGTGAATATTTCTATATTTGATCCTGGAGAGCGATATACACAACTTATCAATATGTTTTTATCATTCTTGTTTATTATTTCTATTATTTTTTTCATGATATTATCAACAATTATTGACATTTCATTAATTAATTTACATTTTATTTCATTTTTAACAAATAGAGCCACTCCACCACCTCTTTTGTTGCTTCTGTTCACATGATATAATTCATACCCTTCCATGTGAACATAAGTTGTGTTTTCATCGTTGAGCCACGTCCATGACAGTGCTATTATTGTAAAAGTTCTGTTTAGCTGTTTTAAATAATCTGTTATTTTGGATATGTTTGCATTTAAACTTCTACTATTAAAGTGAATAATAGAGAGACCTCCATTTGTTATATTGATGTCATTAAACTGTTCTTCATTGTAATATTCACAGTCTTTTATTTCAGGGAAAAAACTTGTATCAATCACATCTTCAACATTGTATTTTTTAAACTTTAAGTCTTCGTATGTTGCCATGTTTTAATGTATTTGTTTATTTTATATTTTGTTAATTTCTTGTTTGTGATGTTGTGTCAATGATTTATCATCTGTCCTCTCCTGAGCTCATTTTAGTTTTTCCAGATCCTTCAGGTCTTTTATTATTTTGGCCTGAGATCCTTCCTGTATTTTGATCCAGATGTTTCCATTTCTTGTCCAAGTTGATGCTATTTTTTTCTGTTTGTTCAACAACCTTGTTTCACGTGCAATATTTCCATTTTTTTAGTTAGATGTTCATTTATGTAAACATTTGTTCCCTTCAGTTTTTTTGCTTGCATTATTACCTTGTTTCTTGATTTCCTGCTAACGAACTTGATGACTATGGATGGTTTGGCTTTATCAGATTTGTTGGGCAGGGTGTGACAGATTGAAATGTCCTCATATTCGATGTCAATGTCTTTGTTTTGTAAAAAAAATCACTACTTGCTCCTCCAGAGTCTGTAGTTCTTCCTGTGGTGCGTCTTTTGTAGTGTTAGCACCAGTAACAACTCTTGCATATGTCTGGCTTCTAACTGCCAGTCCAGTGATCACCAAGTTGTCTATTTTTGTGCATTGTTCCATGTCGTCTACTTTTTGTTCCAGTTTCGTTATTGTTCTGTCTTTGTTACTTATCAGCTCTTTCAATCGGCTCGGGGCTCACCATGATACCTCATGGTAAATAATGGACAGCTGGCAAACCTATTCCTTGAAACTTTGCCAAACCTTGTGATTTTTCTTGTTCCTTTTAAATCCTGCTCCTCTGAGTCTTCTCAGACCTTCTTGCTTCTTGTGATCTCGCCCTATCATCTTGTTCCTGCAATTACCAAATATCAACCTGGATCAGAAACTATCGAGCACCTTCAGCCTGTTCCTCTGAAACGATACTCGCCTCCTCTGGATCACCTTCCCTCCTCCTCTGGAAACCTTGGACCCGTTCTCTCCCTCCTCTCCAATATGACCTACAACACAAACACAAGTAAGAAAAACTGCTTACAAACAAAATCCTTTCAGAAAATTACAAATACTCACCTTGTGCCTTTTTTCCCTTTCAGCCCTGTATAAATACCGGCACGTGTAATAAAGCACTTACTTTTTGTATGCCTGACTTTGTCTCCTCATCAGTCTGCTGACTTGGGTTAACTTAAAATCATGTTAGCTACCCTCTCTGATTTGGTTCAGTTAATAAGTTGCAAAGAGGGAAAATATACTGGCAGGTATTGTTTTGAATAGTGTGATGCAAAATAACTTTTGTATTATGCTGGTGAAGATTCTCAGTCATCCAGGACATGATAAAATCAAAAAACGTTCAATACAAAAACAACTGGACTGTATTTGTAACATTATTATTTGTAACTTTTGTATTCTACTCTTTGCAGCTACATTCCATCAAAATGTTAGCCTGTAAACAGTGTGTTAAATTCATGTTTTTTTTGGTAGGTTGTCAGAGATTGAACAACAAACAGAGGTTGTATGTACCCTGTTTTCTGTATGTCACTAGTAATCTTATTGAAGTTGCTCGAGACATGCCTTGCTTAAGAGCTTCCACTTGTCCATTGTAAAGTGACAGGATGTCTTGTTCACTTAGTCTGCCTTTGTTCACTGGTTTTGAAATGCAGCCCAAACTCTGTTGACAAAAACTTTTTTGTACTCGAATGGTTTCCTATGCCTCTAACCCTTTCTGGGGAAAAAAAAAAAAACCTCTGTTTTACACCTTTACTCTCCACTAAACATTTCTGCTTTAGCTTTTTAAACCTGCAGTGGGTATTGCAGTCAGTTGGCCTGCCTGTTAAGATTGTAGTGTGCTGGCTTGGAGTAAAAGCATTAGCATTTAAATTCAAGTGCCTGAAGGGATCATAGATCAGAGTCCTGGATCTGCCTGTTTGGAAGTTTGGGAGAGATTTTACATTACCATCTGCAAGGCTATTGAAGTAACACATTAAGTTCTTTTCAGAACTAAAGTATTCAAATTTATGAAAATGTAAAGTAATGCATTGCATCTGGACTTGGAGACACATTTGGAAAGTTTTATGCTTTAATGACTTATGTATTAAGGGCAGCAGTGTAGGGCAGTTGAACTGTTGCCTCTCAGTGAGAAGATCGCTGGACTGAGTCCCAGCTTGGGGGAATTTCTGGGTGGAGTTTGTATATTCTCCCTGTGTATACATGGGTTTTCTCCATGTACACTGGTTTCCTCCCACAGACTAAAAACATGAATATTAGACTGATTCGTAACTCTAAATTGTCCTTAGGTGTAAGTGAGAGTTTGAATGGTTGTTTGTCTCATTTGTCTCTGTGTGTCCCTTTTTTATTTTTTAAGAACCTTGTATTAACAACATATATACACAGAACACTGCTAGCACTACACTGGGGCCGCCCCACTTCTACACAGGGTCGCCCAGCTTCAACTGGCAGCTCTATCTTTTTTTTTTTTTTTTTTGCTGAGTCAGATCCTCAAGGCCACCCGCCAATCAGTTCATTCATTCTTTCAACCTTTTTTTTTTATACAGGTTAGTGTCATTGAGCCTTGAGGACTCATTTACAAGAGAGACCTGTTTTAAACAAAGAAGACAGATGAGGTACAGACAACAATAGACAATCATATAAAAAGCATATGAAATGAAAAGTAAATAGAAGAAATAATACAAAAACAAAACAAAAGCAACTACATGTAGCAATGCAAAATACCAAAAACAGGAACATGTCTGCATTGTTTTTTGCCAAGAATTTAAAAGTTATTTAAAATCCCTTAGAGTGGTCAAAGTTGACAAATTCAGAACTTTTTGCAAGGAATTCAAGGTTACAGGGGTGGATTAAGAGAAGGCCCTTTTGCCAGATTTGTTCTACATTGTGGGTACACTGCAGGTAATCGTGTCTTGAGAGTGCACGCTGTAGCTGCACTGATGAAGTGAAATATAGGAGGAGATATATGAAGGCAACAGACAAAGAAATTATTTAAAGATGAAAATGTACCAGTGTGAGAGTCTGTGTGAAGTTGATGACCAACTGATCAGTGAATACAGGGTGCAGTGATGGTACGGTAGTTACAGACAGTTATAAATCTTAGTGCACTGTGATACACAGTGTCTAACATCTGCAAAGTGCTTGCAAGAGCATTCATGTAAATAAAATCACCATAGTCAATGGAGGGAAGGAAAGTAGCAGTTACAAGGTGTTTCCTAGCATTCAGAGTTGGACAGGATCTATTTCTAAAAAAGAAACCCAGTTTTACTTTCAATTTATTTAACAAGTTTTTGACATGAGGCTTAAAAGGGAGATACAAATCTACCAAAATGCCCAAGTATATATAAGATTCGACAAACTCGATAGGGACACTATTTGAAGATAAAATAAAAGGAAGGACTGCTGGTACCAATTTCCTAGTTGAATACAACACGCATTCAGTTTTATCTGCATTTAGCACAAGTTTGAGATGGAACAAATCTGACTGGATTATGTCAAATGCAGACTGTGTAAGCTGGAAAAACTTAGCAACTGTTCTAGCTCGACAATAAACAACTGTGCCGTCGGCACAGAAATGTAAGGATGCATCAATAATTATCTGACTTAAATTACTTATGTAGATTGTGAAAATGATTGGTCCTAAGACTGAACCTTGTGGTGCACCGTTGTCAACAGTTAGATAGCTGGAAGAAGTAACATTACGTTGAACACATTGCCTCCGACCTGAAATATAAATAGAGAACCAACCAATAGTGTGATCTGATAAATGAATTTCTGAGAGCTTGTGACATAATATGTCATGGTCTACAGTGTCCAACGCTTTAGACAGGTCTAAATAAAGTGCAGCGCAATAGTCCTTAGCATCCAATGCTTAAACAATATCATTGAAAACTTTCAGTGAAGCAGTCGTTGTGCTGTGTTGTTTCCTGAAACCAGAATGATGGTGAGATAATAAGTTAAAATAATCCAAATACTTCTTGACTTGAGAGTTCATTTTTTTTTTCTAAAACCTTAGTTAGAATACAGAGTTTAGAGATTGCTTGATAGTTGTTCAGTGTAATGGGGTCTCCTCCCTTCAATAAAAGTAGGACAAAAGCTGTTTTCCAAGCGTTTGGAACAATATTTTGGTTTATGGACAGATTAAAGATGTGAGACACCAGTTCTGTAATGTTGTGTGCGGTTTGCTTAAGAAATAAGGAGGAAGGTCATCAGGGCCTACAAATTTTTTAGAATCTATAGACATTTTAACAATTTGTTAACCTCACTAACAGACAATAGCATAGGTGTCTCAACCATTATATGTGAAGGGGACAAGTACCCCCCCCATATTAAAAACGTTCATTTTGACCCCCCCCCCACACACACACACACACACTTTTACTATAAAACATTAGTTCAGACGGTGCAGTTTTTCTTTCTTCGAGAATTAATCCATTCCACTTGATTAATAGGATAATACTCAAGCCACTAAAACTCCAGTCCAGGTTTTCCTGGTTACCTCCAACTCTCCACCGTCCCTTCCTGCCTCTTGCCTCGGCAGAAAACGCGCACAGGTGAAGGAAGTGGAGGTACCTGTGTTACTAGCTCGCCAGTTTGCGAGCTTAGTGTGGGCCGTGGTTGACCAGGAGGTTGATCATAAACATATTCATGTTAGGAGGATGTTTGAGAGAAGCGCTACATCTGTAGCATATTAGCTTAGCAGTAACTGTGATGCTGTAAGACGTTACAGGTGTCAGAGATGCTGTGTGTTCAGGTGCATTAAAGTTGAAATGGAGCGGAGTAGGAGAAGGCCCTTTTGCCTAGGTCAGTCCGCACTGAGGGAACACAGCAGGTAATAATGCCCTGAGAGCGCACGCTGTAGCTGCACTCATGCAGAGACATGTAGGAGGAGATGTATGAAGGCAGCAGACCAAGAAGTGATTTAAAGATGAAAATGTACCAGTGAGAGAGTCTGTGTGAAGTTAATGATGTCCAGTTAACCAGTGAATACAGGGTGCAGTGGTGGTACGATAATCACAGCCAGTTATGAATCTTAGTGCACCATGATAGACAGCATCCAACATCTGCAGGGTGCTTGTAGGGTTATTGGCCTCAATCTTCATGAGAAACATCATTTAGATGAGGAGTGTTGAAAACAAATTAAAAAAGTCCAGTGGTGATGTTTTTTATTTCTCTATAAAGACAAATAGTGCCGATCTGATGCTCTGTATTAAAGTGTATTAAAGTTAAAATTATTTTAAATCCACAGCTGAATTTACACAAACTTGGTGAGAAACATGCTTCAAATGTGTGGAATTAAAGGAAATCTAGGTGAAATGTTGCTTTTTTGTTCACTAGTGAACACCTTTTTTGACGTGCACACACACGTGCACACGTGCGCGCACACACACACCTACACACATCATTGTGTGTCCCCCACATACAGATTCTTCTGACGCCCTTGGACAATAGTGAAAACGAAAAGGTGTGGTTTATTGAAGATTGACTTGTAGGAGAGATTTCATTTGTAGATGTTTTGCATAAAGGAGAAGTAGCTGGTTTTCCATTAGTAACT
Source organism: Nematolebias whitei (assembly GCF_014905685.2). Taxonomy (NCBI): domain Eukaryota; kingdom Metazoa; phylum Chordata; class Actinopteri; order Cyprinodontiformes; family Rivulidae; genus Nematolebias; species Nematolebias whitei. Next base: position 72,435,962 of record NC_056498.1, on the reverse strand, counting down.
GTGGCAAACAAGAAACTAGAAGAGATAAAATGTCTGTTGAAACAGTTTAGGATCTACAGTAATGCTTATTTGACACAGGAACATATTTAGCAAGTAGTTGTGGTGGCAGTTCAGATGAATGGGAGCTGCCGAAAAGTGATTTGATGGTTTTCCAGAATCTTTTAGGGTCATTTAGATCTTTGGAGGTCGGAGATAAGAAGTATTTACATTTTACAGCTTTGATGAAAGCTGTACAATGATTCTGCAGCTGTTGAAAATGCATCCAATCAGTGTCTGAGCCAGAATGTCTTGCTGTTGCCCAAAGCTGATCTCTCCTGTGTAGACCGTCAGCTAACTCTGGAGTAAACAAGGGACTACCTCATCTTTTTATTCTGAACTGGTGAAAAGGGACATGTTTATTTACAAAGTAGATTAAACTGTTCTGAAAGTACAAAGCAAGGATCACATCATCAGTTTGGAGAACATGTTGCCAGTCAAAATTAAACAGGTCCCCAAGAAAGGCCTGTTCATTAAAACACTTCATGTCCCATTTTTCAATTAGTCTGGGCTTGATATGAGGCAGTTTAGTGTCTCTGATCAAACTGACAACACAGTGGTCACTCATATCATCAGCAAAAACACCCACTCCAGGAAATTTACAAGGCATATTTGTTAAAAAGAGTTCCAAAATAAACGATCTTCCAGGGCATATTTTTGTTTGGGCAGGCAGGGGTGTCAATGATTTGAGATTGAATGACACAACATTTTTAAATTCTACAGATATTGGAGACGTCCAGTCTAGGTTAAAGTCACCAACAAGGACAATTTCACTGAAATGTAGGAAGTCAGTTAAAGACAATATGTCATCAGAAGTTGGGGAGCTGTAACAGCCCACAACAGTTAAAAGTCTGGCCTCCGTGCAAATCATTGTTTATTGCCATGATTTCAAACTGATTTGGGGGTGTTTTAGCAGACACCAGGTGAAAATCCAGACTTGATCTGATATAGATAGAGACCCCACCTTCCTTTGATGAATAGAGCAATAGAAATTAAATTAATCAAATGAGACATCGTTATCCCAAATTGATTTGGATAATCAAGTTTCAGAGATAACAGTTACGTAAGCACCAGGTGAACAGACCCAAATCCTCAACATGTCAATTTTACAAAGGAGGCTGCATGCAGTAATGTGCAAAAAGTGTATTCCTGACATGCTTTTAAAATGTTTTGTTGTGCTGTAATGTGCGGGAGGTCCAGGATTAGGTTGTATCCCAGACAGCAGTAAGAGCATTACTATTAAACATTTCCTTGTGTTTTATTGAAACAGATGTATAATTACAAGAGTTAATATTGTGGCACTTGGCCCCCATAATTGATCCATGACAAGAATAATTTATAAATAAATGGTTACTTAGACCAAAAAAGCAATGAAGATGGCAGGGATGGGCAAATTCAGATTCATTAACATAATTCAACAATTCCAAATAGACACATTTCTTGAAATGCTGAGGATTGGGATGGATAAATTTCAGGCCCACAGAGTTCTGGATCCACGCACATAGAGCTGAGCAATTTCAGGCCAAACAACTGCCTGGTTAGAGTGGACCAACGGGTACGGCATGCAGGACCGTCTACAGTTTGGCAAAAAAAAAAAGTTCTCATAATTGGGGCAGTTTCTAAAAAATGCTTTCATCCACAGAGAAAGCAACCCAAACTATTCAAGGCCTTATACAGTATGGCACTGCAACACTGCTAAAAACATACACCAAAAGCAGAAAAGAATATGTGAAGAAGAGTGTAAACACAAGAATAAAGCCCCCAGTATACTGCCGCATACGTCCGTTCATGCATAGGTACGCATGTACCAGATCAGGGATGAAGAAGGGGAATTTAATACATTGGTGTCGCATACAAAACAGTCCGTCGCTGGGCAGTTTATTGTGCGACACCGCGTACGCGTATGCAGTCGTAAAAATTTGAGCTTTGCATGGACATGCCCTGGGGGTACGCTCGTACCTCCGCGTACGTACTTGCGTACCTCTGCGTATGGACGTACACGGGAGTATACTGGGGGCTTTAGTACTACGCTAAATGTATCCCAATTGCTGAGGGATTTAAAAAGTGAATGTCGCAGGATTAATGTTTATCTTTATTAGAATTGAACAGAGAATGCAAATAGACCTTATTGTAGCAGTGCAAAATAATAGTTTGTGCATTAGAAACAGAGGTAATGTTTTTATTTATTTATTTAGTTAGTTATTTACCTTGTCTGGGGCAGCATCAAGTGATGAATCCTGACAATGGCAAGCTGAAGGAGCAATTTTATCCTCCACCAGGTGCAATGGCAGAGCCAGAATAGGGCCAGTGTTGGCCTTGACCACCATCTTCTGCTATCCCAAAAATTTTAACCTAAAGTTTTAGGCAATATAAAAACTAGAAAGCAGAGTTTGCTCAAATGACTGGGGTGGCCAGTTTACATATATATGGTCATCTTGGCCATACTGGTTTTTGATGTGGCAACTCAATATTCAGTAGTGACCTTTATTACACTCAGATGTAGCTACACACCAGTTCTGTTGAATTAAGTTTATTTATATAGAGCCAAGTCACAACAGAAGTCGTCTTAGGGCACTGAACAGAAACATTCTCATACATAAAAAGCCAATTAGTAAAGTTCTTTAAGGAAGCAGATTGCGTGGAATCTTCACTTTGTTGCAGTCTCCCTTTCTGAGCAAACACAAAGGTAACAGTGGAAAGGAAAAACTCCCTTTTAGCAGGAAGAAACCTCCAGTAGAACCAGGCTCAGGACGAGCACCAAATGGAACTATTCAAGGAAATGATCTTATTCATGTAGTGAACCAGATGACCTGATGATCTGACCCTCATCTGACCCTGATGACCTCAAATCTACCAGATGGACAGAGACTGTTATTTTCATTGATCTGAATAAGTCTGAGCCATCTGATGACTTTCTTTCTTGAATTAATCAAGCAGAAAAGACAATCCTTTATAATCATTACTGTTTTACAAATGTTTGATAATCAAATTGTGTTAGTTTCACTCAATGCTTACAGGTTGAAAAGAACTACTCATTTTTATTTTACATAAACAGTAAGTAATGATTTTTATTCCTCATTCAAAGGAGAAATCAGGTTAATATGCATTTCTTGATTTTCTGTCTGAAATGAGCCAAGTCGTAAGTATGTGAAAGTTGAAGCTTCGGTCAACTAAATGTTTACTGAAGAAGAAATGTCATGTTTAACTATTTGAGAAGATATCAGAGTGGAGACTCCACGAAGTCTGCTTTTCTGCAATAATCTCTCTGTCAGTTGTTAAACAAATTTCATTCTCTGACCTCGACTTTTGATAAACACCTTACGTCAAAACCACTCCTCTTTCTGGTCCATCCACGAATCAGAAAGCTCTGAAGTAAACTCGGAAGTAAACTCATTTAAAATGGGACAACTTCCCGGTTCTGGCAGAGTGCAGTTAGTTCTCAAGGAGTTCTGGAGAGAATTCATGGGAATTCAGAGAGGGCAGTCGGTTCCAAGAGATTCCAGAGAACTAGAGTTATGGAGAGTTTTGGAGTTAGAGTCTGAGAAGATCTGAAAGAGTCTGAGAGCTGCTGACAATGAAGAGTCAGAGTTGCCGAGAATCCAGAGACGTTTTGGGATTATAATTCTGTTTTGAACTAACCACGCACGACTCTCCAAGGATTTTAGCTGTTCTCAACGGAGACGCTGATATCAGTCTGAAGGATTCTTACTGAGGTGATCTATCGTCAACAAGGTAACGGTTTCTTCTTCGACTAAAGTGTACCTGGGATAAGCTGAGATACCTGATGGGAGCGTGCAATTTCTGGTCAACAGATATTAATTCCCTCACATATTTCTCTGTAAGATAAATCTCAATTTCCTCTTAAACTCACCTCTCTCTCATAAATCAGTACAGATATTTTTAGAAATATCTGAAGCAAAGTCCTCAAATCACCGCCGAGTGATTTGAAGTTCAATATTTGTGAAACTGTCTGTTATTATTTTCATATTTTGCCAAATTAATGTAAATGTTTGATGTTAAACTTTGATTCTGAAAATAAATGACTCCATTCATTTTGGTGGGTCAAAGGTAAATAACGTCTCTCGTTACATTTCTGTCAAATTCAATACACGACAATACACAGTCAGAAAGATGAGGAACTCGTGAAAAAGTATGCATATAAACGGGGATATATTGTCATACTACAACTAGTGACACGTACCTACGTGACTCACTACAAACTGGTGGCCCGTTAACGTGCTCATGAATGACTGTAAAAACGTGTAAGATTGATTTAAATGTTGGCATGTTGAAAAAGTAACAGTTTATCAGCTGTGATTGAACGCAGTTGGAGCTGCGCCTTTCAAGCAAACGCTGCATGTTCTAAGCGTTGGGCTGGCAATGTTTTAAGAGCTGAAATTGTGTGTCATATGTCTTTTTAAAGCTGAAATTGTACGTCTGTTACGTGTAACTAAAAGCTGATGAGCTGTGGAAGACGTTATTCTGTTTAAAAGTACGAGGTTCTGCTAAGACCCGGCTGTGGGTTCGGTTCTGTTCAGTTTGAACGAGTATTTTGAATAGATGGATAAAC
>NC_056498.1:72430489-72431346 GCF_014905685.2 Nematolebias whitei | reverse complement strand
AATGCTACGGCAGAAGATAAAATCAGTCTGATACGACTCACTTCGGACAGAGAGGTGTTCACCTTCATCGAGCGTCTACCTGATGCAACGAGAAAGGATTACAAACTTCTGTGTGAAGCTCTGATCAAAGAGTATGATTCCTGCACAGGACCTGCTGGTTTTCCAGCCGCTGACAAGGTCACGCAGGGCAAGAATGAACATCCAAAAGTTTATTACAAAAGAATCTTCCAAGCTTATTTTGGTAACAGAAATGAGACCGGAATGGAAGAAGATGATGGTTTTAAGTTTGTTTTCAGCAAAAATCTCCATTCTGATTTTAAAAAATCAGTACAAATGATGGCAAATTTCAGAGAAAAATCCATCAGTGAGATTAAACAGTGTGCTGTGAATGTGTTTGAAGCATGTTCTCATGATAAGACGCCCATTGAAGTGTTTCCAAGTGTAAAGGTTAAACCCCACTCCCTAGAATTAGAAGGAAAGCGTGCTTCGCCACCTCCTCCTAAGAAAGAGAGAAAACAGTCTGTTCAAAATAACAAACCACGTAATGAAGGTGCACGTTGGGACAAAAATGCTCCTCTTTCAGAGGATGAACGTGATTATCGTAAATGGGGTGAGCGTAGGACGCAACGATATGGGAAACCATATCATCAGGGGCAGTACGTAAAGGAACCCCCGAAAGACGTACCTGACCGTCCCCCACCTCGGACGAAACGAACCGAGGCGAAAAAATCACAAAAGTTCCAGAAACAAGGCCCTACACCTCTGAACTCGGAAGAGACAGAGAAAATACGCAGGTTGTTAGAAACTTTGAAACACACTGACACGGGAACCCAACCAGGAGCACTTTGCAGTGATGT
>NC_056498.1:72413266-72415489 GCF_014905685.2 Nematolebias whitei | reverse complement strand
GGACCGCACTCGCTTGTCGATCGACGGGCGGACGGACGCGGCCCCGGCTCCGCCCCAGCGCGGGGAGCCGGGCGAGAGCGCCTGCCGAAGGCCGGGCCCAGCGGCCGCGCTCGGCCGCCGGACGCCCTGCCGCGGAAGCTCCGGAGAGCCTAAGAACCGGCCGACGCCGCGCGCTGGAAAGCCCCACCCGAGGACTCCCTTCCCGGGCACGCGGCGTCCGAACGGGCCCCGGGCGCGCGCCGGAGCTCCGCTTCGGACGACCAGAACCGCGCGCCCACGAGACCCACGGACCCAACCCGGGCCCGGTGACGTGCGGGTGGGTGCCTGCTCGCCGCTGCCGGCCGGCCGAGTTCCGGACGTGAGCCTCGACGCGCAAACGACCATCTTTTCCGTTCGCCGAAACCTTCCGAGTCCGACAGAAACCTAGCACGGGGCGGATCACCCGTTACGACAAGTCCCTTGGCGTCTCTGGAGGTCAAACACTTAGTCTCTGAGCGAAAACCGGCAAGCGTTTTTTTCTAAGTGTCTTAAAAACTAGGTTTCTGAAATCGTTCCGATGGCTGTTTTCGGGTTTGGCCAAACCTCCCCTACGGCTCCACTTTAACTTTTTCTCAGGCCAAAGTTTGACGTTTCTCAGCTCTGAGAAACGTCAAATTTTGACGTTTCTCAGAGCTGAGAAATTTGACGTTTCTCAGAGAGAGAAGGTTTGAGCTGAGAAACGTCAGGCAGGCTGAAACTTTGATTCTTCAGCCTGCCTCAGCAATGCCAAACCACCACCTTTCAACATCAGTAGAGAGGAGAGGGATGCACTCACCACTCTTAGCAAGAACAAAAACATCAAAAGAAAAAAAAAAAAAAAAACATCATCATTCTCCCAGCAGACAAAGGAAGGTGCACAGTGATTTTGAACCAGAAAGACTATCATGAGAAAGTTATGACACTCCTTAGTGACTTAAACACTTATGAACCTCTGAAAAGAGATCCAGGAAGTGGTTACAAAAAAAGTTAATAGATTGCCTGAAAATTTTGGAGCAGGACAAGGCTATTGACCGTTTTCTGTACCACAGACTGTACCCAGGGGAGGCCACACCTAGTCTGTATGGTTTACCTAAAATCCACAAACAAGGTGTACCTTTAAGACCAATTGTTAGTATGATTAACTCTGTCACTTACAATGTTTCCAAATATCTGGCGTCTGTACTCATCCCTTTAGTTGGCAGCTCAGAACACCACATACAGAACACCATGGACTTTGTGGACAAGGTGAGGGATGTCATCATGGAGACTGATGAAACAATGGTCTCTTTTGATGTCACATCACTCTTTACGTGCATTCCTGTTGATGATGCAGTAGAGGTGGTCAGTTTAAAATTAAAATCAGACACCACTCTGAGCAGCAGGACCACACTTTCTACAGAACAACTGTGTCAACTCTTGAAACTGTGCCTGCAGTCAACCTACTTCACATATGGGGAGCAATATTATAGGCAGAAACATGGGTGTGCTATGGGGTCTCCAGTTTCTCCTATTGTTGCCAACCTGTACATGGAGGAGGTAGAAAAGAGAGCCTTGACGTCCTTTTCAGGGACACCACCAAGTCATTGGTTCAGGTATGTTGACGACACCTGGGTTAAAATCAAATCTCAGGAAGTCCAACATTTTACTGACCACATCAACTCTGTGGATAAATACATCAAGTTCACACGAGAAGATGTAAAAAATGGCAGGTTGGCTTTCTTGGACTGTGAGGTCTCAGTCTCTGATAGAGGACATTTGCAAACTGAGGTGTACCGCAAACCCACACACAGACCAGTATTTGCAGTTTGACTCCCATCACCCTTTGGAGCACAAGTTAGGAGTCATCAGGACTCTGTATCACAGAGCAGACAGCGTCCCCACTAGCTCAGGAGCCAGGCAAAAGGAGAAATCCCACACAAGACAGGCTCTAGAGCAATGTGGATATCCTAACTGGGCCTTCCTGAAAGCAGAGAAGAAACCCAAACAGGACTCCAGTCAGCCAACAGGTGAAAAGGAGGAACCCAGACCCAGACCAGTGGTCATTCCATATGTTGAGGGAGTATCAGAGAAACTGAGACGTTTATTTTCTAAACATAACGTCCCAGTGGCTTTTAAACCCCAAAATACATTACGGCAAAGACTGGTTCATCCCAAAGATCCAGTCCCCCGGCACAAACAGAGCAATGTTGTGTATGCTGTTCAGTG
>NC_056498.1:72400682-72413166 GCF_014905685.2 Nematolebias whitei | reverse complement strand
TCAGTCTTACATCGGGGAAACAAAACAGCCACTGGCCAAAAGGATGGCCCAGCACAGAAGATCAACATCATCAGGCCAGGACTCTGCGGTCTACACTCATCTCCAGGCCAGCGGTCACTCTTTCAGGGATGAAGATGTTCACATCCTGGACAGAGAGGAACGATGGTTTGAGAGAGGAGTAAAGGAGGCCATCTTTGTGAAAAGAAACCGTCCATCATTAAACAGGGGTGGAGGCCTCTGGGTTCAACTGTCCCCCTCTTACAATGCTGTGATTGCTAGTATCACTCAGCCCTCTGTGAACAGTAAACAGCCATCAGTGTGCTAATGATCCATTGTTAGGCTGATGGTCCTTCTTGAGCATGTGATCAGCTGGTTTTGGTTGTCAGTAGCAAAACTGCTTGATCCACCCTGAGACGGTGCTATTTAAGAGACTGAGCTGAATACAGCACCTCAGACTGAGGAAGTCTCTCGGATGAGAGACGAAACGTTTCTACATTTTTTTGTTGATTTGCTTTGTTTTTGTTTTTTTTTAATGTCCAGAGGACCAGATTTAACTTTTTTAGATTTTTCTACCTGGATTATTGAGCATGCATCAGGAGTTTTTGATGCACTTGAAAAGATTTCAGAAATAGGATGATTCTTTAACTTTTTGCACATAATGAAGAAAAATATTTAAATTCAAAATAATTTATTAATCCTTTAAAATTCAAAAGAGCTGAACTTAATACCATAGTGGTTCAAAAATCTAGTTTAATCTGTTTGTCCATCTCCCTAGAATTTTAAAAGAGATATAGATGTTTCAGTAGAAACTAAATGATAAAAAATAAGTACTGTATAATGTTTCTTTTAATAAGAACTAATGTAGCCACTGTGGTAAAAAGCAACAGTTTTTGGTAAAATAGGAAACAAACTTGACATTTAAACTACGTAAAAATAAAAACTACATCAGAGCAGCTCATAAACAGCTTCTGATTGATAAGTTTTAATCAGTCCATGTGTAGATGGGAATCTCCTGAAATCTCCTTAAATGTCCATGACAGCTCTGATCACCTCTTATTTTCATTGCCCGTTGGCATGCAGCTGAAAGATTTCCTTTGTACTTTAAGACCTACCTTTAATTCGTTATGTACCGGTTTCACTCAATAGTCTAACAGGAAAGTTACGTATGTAACTACGGTTCTATGAAACCCGGAAGACCGATAGCGGGCAGTTCTGAAAGCACTGAATGTTCCCTTCGTGCATGCACTGTTCGAGTAGTAATACCAATGAAGTCACAAGTGTGACAGGGATGACCAATCAGAGGCTATAAAGCCTGGCTTCATCCATGGCTCTGTTCCTACAGAATCTTCTCGCAGGAATGCAAGGATTCTGAGTGACAGAGAAACTCTGGAGGTCATCCGGGATTCATAGAACCGTAGTTACATATGTAACTTTCATTCTATTTTATCCCTCCTGACCACCAGAGGGCGGTGCTGAAAGCACTGAATGACTAATATGAATGATGTCACAAGGAATCCTGAGCACACACCTCACTGAGGAGGCAGAGAGGACCCCTGCAGAAGACCCTGGCCCAGGGGAAAGGGGGTGGTCACGTTAACTCTGTAAAATCTGGTGACGTGCTTGGGGAAGCCCATGATGTGGCGGCACATATTGCTTTCATCGGAACCCCTCTCAGGGCAGTCCAGGAAGTTGACATACTCCTGGTAGAATATGCCTTCACGCCGACCGGCAGGGTGCCCTGCCTTGCGGCGTAAGCGTAGCAGATGACATCCACGATCCAGTGGGAGAGGTCCTGTTTGGAAAGAAGATAGCCTAACTTAGGCCCTCTGTAACACACAGACAGCTGGTCTGAACATTGTATAACGGCAGTAACTACAACGTATACCTCCAGTGCTCTCACTAGGCACAATAATCCATGCCCCTCATCAGGTGTAGGCTGAAAACATGCCAGCCTCAATGGTTGGTTACAGTTAGAGTGAGATAACACCTTTGGTACAAATGCAGTGTTTGGCCACAAGGTAACGTAAGAGCCCTTGGGGTCCTGTTACGACCCGGCTCAGCTAGGAGAAGGGGAGGCAACATTAGAAACACAGATGGAACAGGTTTGAATAAAAGTAATAATTTAATTGGTCAGTTTAAAACAAAATTTAACATTAACAAAGAGGAGGGGTACTTTCAAAATACAAATTACAATAAAGTTTTCACAACCAAGTCAATAACACAATTAAGGTTAACCAAGTGAACGAATACTCAAACCAAATTTACAATGAGTCAAAACAAAAAGTAAACAAGTAAGCCTTCTAACTGTTTTCAGGGGCTTACAAACAACACCAACTAACAACAGCAACTGCAGGGTTTAACTGTTGGCCAAAGCCAAACAATTCACGTCAAGAGACTCAAGTCCAAAGACACAGAAACCCATACTAATAGCGAGCTGCTCTAAACAACAGCCACCCTGAATGGCAGGAGAGCTGGGTTTAAATAGGCAGGCCTCTTCTGTGGTTGGAGGAGCAGGAGGTGAAGAAGCCAACCAGGATGCATATTGATGTCCATTGGGGATGATTCAGGAAGTGAAGCAGCCAATCCCAGATGGGCCACAGCACAGCTGAGTCAGCAATCAACCTGCAAACACTTTTGCTCAACCAAATGGCCTCAGGCCGTAACAGTCCCACCTGAGACATGAGGAGCGGAGAGAGAGAATGTAGCTCACCGACCCTCTTGCTGAGGCCATAGCCAACAAAGAGGTCATCTTACACGAAAACCACTTGAGGTCTGCCTGCGTCAGCGGTTCAAATGGAGGGCAGCACAGAGCTTCGAGAACCAAAGGCAGATCCCAGCCTCATGCTTGTGGAGCTGTCGGCGGGTGCAACTTTTTGTGGAACTTTTGTGTGAAATATTTTTATCTTTTTATCTGTTGCTGCTGATACAATGGAATTTCCCATCCGTGGGACAATAAAGGCTGTTTATATTCTATTCTAATCTACAGGCACCATGTAGAAAAAAAAGACTAGATTATGGCTCCCCACCGTACGGCCATCGATGCCAACGTGATTAGATGATATTGCCACTACATAATCTGTAAGCGTTGAAGGAGAGCGATCCTTACCAAGGAAAGACTGGAGAAACTCCAGAATGGGGGGTACTGTACAGGAGACTGGATCCTCATTGTGATCAGAACACCATTGGAAAAACAAATGCTATGTGTTTTCTTACTGCTAATGAGTAGAGGGTGCCCCGACGTCCATGATGGTGCATCTGACGGGGTTCGAAACTCCAATCAGCTGCATTTCTAACCTTGCAGTGACCACACCCACAGCCGAAAACGTTGAGGATTGGGGTGTCATATCAGTCCCACCAACTGAGATAGCAAGTCCCTTCTGGTCAGAAAACATCATGGGACACCCTGACATAGACTCCATAGCAGTGGGAACCATGGTCATGCTGACCAATACAGAGCCACCAGCAGCATCCTGTGGCCCTCCTCGAAGACTCCTTGAAGGGTCGGCCAAATTAGAGAAATTACTGGAAAGGCATATAGGAGGACCCTTGGCCAAGGATGGGCCAATGTGTCCTGACCCAGCGCACCTGCCGCCCCGGTAGGGGAGTACCATAGGGGACACTGAGTCGACTCCTCTGTTGCAAACAGGTCTACCTCTGCCTGACCAAAACAGTTCCAGATCATCAGCACTATGTCACTGTGGAGGGACCACTCTCCCAGAGCAGACCCCTGGCGGGAGAGAAAGTTTGTGACCTGACTGTGTTGCCCTAGTAAGTATGCTGCCAACAGGGTGGACAAGCAAAGAGAGACCCATTCCAAGGGCTCTCTGTACACTCTCAGAAGTTGTGCTGACCTGGTGCCCCCTTGGCGGTTGATGTGGTAGATGACAGATGTGTTGTCTGATCGAATGAGAACATGCCCCCCTTCCAGGTGGGGAAGGAGGTACCTGAGTGCCAAATTCACTGCACGCAGCTCCAGCACCTTTACAGGTATATATATATATATATATATATAGTTTAATTTGATCATTTTAATCATTTGTATTCTTTTTATTTCCCAGAAACTTCAACATAAATTCTCACCCTGTATATGAAAACTGTCTCAAGTTTAAATCATCATAATCAATGATTATGAGCTAAATCCAGATTTAATCCAATCCGTGGGTGTGACAGTAATAATCTGACATGAATTGTGTTTTATCTGGACAAATTCTGAAGCTTCCAGGTTAACCCTTCTATTGTCTGCTAACTTAATGAGCATTTGTGACACTTAGGGAAAAATCAACCACCTTATTTAACTGCATAAAATACTGTTTATTTTATTTTATTCACAAAATAAAATAATTAATCAGTCTTTAAAAGAGAGAGCTAACTCAACCTGAAAACATCAAATTTAAATGATATTATAACTCTTCAGGCCATTATTATTATTATTTCATCCATCCATCCATCCTTCCGTCCATCTATCCATCCATCCAGTGTTTGGGAAGAGTGGTGAAGGCTGCACAGAAGTCTGTTGGAGTCAGTCTCTCCACCATCATAGACATTTACACCTGTAGATGCAGGAAGAGGGCCACCTGCATCATGAAGGACCCCACTCACCCAGCACACACACTTTTTGCCTCGCTACCCTCAGGAAGGAGGTTAAGGAGCATTAAGTGTAGAACCACTAGACTGAGGAACAGCTGCTACCCTGAGGCTGTTAGACTCATGAATGTCTAACCAAGATAATCACTGTGAAAAAATCACATCATGTTGCTGCTGATCTGTTTCATGTTGCTGCTGATCTGTTTCATGTTGCTGTGTTCATGCGTGCTTATCTGCTCACAAAGACTTATGTTTGTGCTGCTGTTCGACGTCATGTTTTTATGCTATTAGTGCATGTATAGCTGATGTTTTTCTTAGTTCATATCTTAGATCGTATTAGTGTTTTTCTTTTACATTTTATTGTTGATGTAACTGGGACCCTGGCACATAATTTCGTTCCACCACATGTACCGCATGAGATGCGAAAGACAAATAAATCTCTCAGACTGAAGTGTATATTTTAATACATCTTTATTGTCAACATCTATACTGAAATGAAACAACATTGGTTTAGGGCATTGAAGGTAACAGCCACTCTCCTCTTCACACATCGTATGCTGTCGCTTGAGAGCTGGACGTAAACAGACTGTAGGTCTGCTGCAATTATTTTGCTGCAGAATCATCTGAAACACACATACAACATATATTACTAAACCGTACTTAATCAACATTTACATACTTTTACACTTGGCTCCCTATAGCAGATTAGCAATAACTTACCATCACTCGTTGTCTAGCTTGCGTCTTTATGGCTTCCCACACTCTTCTGTACTTCTCCAAAGTCTTTCGCCTCACTGCCTGCAGCCTTTTCGGGGTCTCTTCTCTTTGTCATTTGACAAAAAGTCACAGACTGAGAAGAATGTTCAACAAAGCTATGAGATCCTCCATTTTTGTTGTGTATGTTTTCAGGGTCTTCTTCTGATAAGTAGTGTTGGTTAGTAAATAGAATAATGGAGCACTACTGCCACCAGCTGGTAAGGCATGTTGGATTTTGGACCCACCCACTAGAACTGGTACAGAAGTGTATATGGAAAAGCAACATTTACCGAGCTGAACCTAGATGAGCTGAGTTGAACCGTTCTGAGCCGTTGCTATGGAAGAGCAGCATATGTGTCTCAGCTGCCCTGGGAATGCCTAGACATCCTCCCAGAATAGCTGGAAGAGGTGGCTGTGGAAAAACATGTACGTACCTCTCTGCTCAAGCTGCCGTCTCACAACCTGACTCCAGAAAAAGACAAAAGTAATGGATGGATGGACAGTTAGTGACAGATGACTAAGTCAGGGGTCATAAAGAGAACAACCGTTTAATTATAATCATTGATATTGAATAGTGACATATTCAGTATCAAAGTTGTTTCCCAGTGATTGATAATGAATATCCAATATCAATCACTGGGAAATAAATACATAAATATCACTGTTTTACTGCGAGGGTCTCAACAGCATCAAATGATTGGCGCTAATAACTTCTCATGCTGATGAATTTATGATAGTAAATAAAGTGTTAATGAGCAAAGAGACAACTGTTGCTGATATACAGTAAGCCTTAACTGCATTAGTACAGTCAAAAGAGAGCACATTACTCCAGTTCTGGCATACCTGCACTGGCTCCCGGTGCATTTTCAAATTCAGTTCAAAATCCTTCTGTATGTTTTCAAATCTCTGAAAATGTATGCCCCCTCTTATCTTGCTGATCTGCTGCAGCCATATGTCCCACAGCACTCTCTGAGGTCAGCTGATCAGATGCTCCTATTGGTTCCAGGAACCCGTCTTAAGCTCAGAGATGACAGTGCCTTCCCAGTTGCAGAGCCAAAACTGTGGAATGATTTACCACTACATGTCAAGCAGGCTCCCTCACTTACTGTTTTTAAGTCTCACTTAAAAACCCGTATACCCTGGCTTTTGACACCATAATTTGTTTTTAACTTGTCTGTATTCTACAATATTAGCCATTTAGTTATTATCTTTTCCCTTTTGGATTTATGTTTTTTTCCTGTGTCCATTGCTGGTTTGTTTTTGCTGTTTTGCTGTATATAAACACACTTTTTTTTTGTTGGGGGGATGGGGGTGTTAGGTGTGATTTTAATTATTTTTTTCTGTCTCATTTAGGCTACTTCGTGGATATTTCGGCCATGCAGTTTGTAGGTCACTATTTATGAGGGATGGCTCAGACAGCTTAATACAATTCTGAGCTTTTAGTTTGAACAACGTCAGGCTTCACTGAAAGCTCTGATCAGCGTCAGAATATCAAGCACGCTGAAAATGTGGTGTCACGGTGGGTTGACGTTTTTGTGAACCATATCAAATAGCTGACCAGTGCTGAAACAAAATATGTTTTCCGCTAATTGTCTCATGCACATCTCATCAGATTGATTTCATGCTTTTTAATGAAACTCTAGCAACTTGAAATCTGCATGAATGTAATCATAGCTGTTCGCTGACACCATCTGCTTATAGTACACAGCACAAGTAGCTCTGACAGGCAGAACTAAGGCTTCACTTTTATTCTTAGTTTGCACACATAATAATCAGTCTATGTTCCTCTGTGTTGTGCTAAGAATAGTTGTAAAATAACTTCTGTATGAAAAAGTCTACACTAAATGATTACCACATATTTTAGTATTTTGAACATTTAATACTAATGTTTATTTTGCAGCTGTTACATGCAGATGTCTAAAAGTAATATGCAGTTTTTGTATGAAAGGAGTTTTTTTTTTTGTGACACATGTTTCATATTCTCATATACAACTTTTACATCCATCCATCCATCCATCCATTTTCTTCCGCTTATCCGGGGTCGGGTCGCGGGGGTAGCAGCCTAAGTAGGGAGGCCCAGACTTCCCTCTCCCCAGCCACTTGGGCCAGCTCTTCCGGGGGAATCCCGAGGCGTTCCCAGGCCAGCCGAGAAACGTAGTCCCTCCAGCGTGTCCTGGGTCTTCCCCTGGGCCTCCTTCCGGTGGGACGTGTCCGGAACACCTCACCAGGGAGGTGTCCAGAAGGCATCCTAAACAGATGCCCAAGCCACCTCAACTGGCTCCTCTCGACGTGGAGAAGCAGCGGCTCTACTCCGAGTCCCTCCCGGATGATCGAGCTTCTCACCCTGTCTCTAAAGGAGAGCCCAGACACCCTGCAGAGAAAACTCATTTCGGCAGCTTGTATCCGAGATCTCATTCTTTCGGTCACAACCCAAAGCTCGTGACCATAGATGAGGATGGGAACGTAGATTGATCGGTAAATTGAGAGCTTCGCCTTTTGACTCAGCTCTCTCTTCACCACGACAGACCTGTACAGCGCCCGCTTCACTGCAGACGCTGCACCTATCCGCCTATCGATCTCACGCTCCATTTTTCCCTCATTCGTGAACAAGACCCCAAGATACTTGAACTCCTCCACATGGGGTATGACCTCCTCTCTGACCCAGAGAGGGCACTCTACCCTTTTCCGGCTCAAGACCATGGCCTCGGATTTGGAGGAACTGATCTTCATCCCGGCCGCATCGCATTCGGCTGCGAACCGCTCCAGCGAAAGCTGTAGATCACGATCTGATGAAGCCAATAAGACCACATCATCTGCAAAAAGCAGAGAGGCAATTCTGAGGCCACCTAAACGGATCCCCTCAACACCTTGGCTGCGCCTAGAAATTCTGTCCATAAAAGTTATGAACAGAATCGGTGACAAAGGGCAACCTTGGCGGAGTCCAACTCTCACCGGGAACAAGCCCGACTTACTGCCGGCGATGCGGACCAGGCTCTGACACCGGTCATACAGGGACCTAACAGCCCGTATCAAAGGGCCTGGTACCCCATACTCCCAGAGTACCCCCCACAGGGCCCCCCGAGGGACGCGGTTGAACGCCTTCTCCAAGTCCACAAAGCACATGTAGACTGGTTGGGCAAACTCCCACGCACCCTCCAGGACCCTGCTGAGAGTGTAGAGCTGGTCCAGTGTTCCACGGCCAGGACGAAAACCGCACTGTTCCTCCTGAATCCGAGGTTCGACTATCCGACGGACCCTCCTCTCCAGAACCCCCGAATAGATCTTACCAGGGAGGCTTAAGAGCGTGATTCCCCTGTAGTTGGAACACACTCTACGGTCCCCCTTTTTGAATAGGGGGACCACCACCCCGGTCTGCCAATCCAGGGGAACTTCCCCCGATGCCCACGCAACATTGCAGAGTCGCGTAAGCCAACACAACCCTACAACATCCAGAGCCTTAAGGAACTCTGGGCGGATCTCATCCACCCCTGGGGCCCTGCCACTGAGGAGCTTTTTAACCACCTCGGTGACCTCAGCACCAGAGATTGGAGGGCCCGACCCAGAGTCCCCAGGCTCCGCTTCCTCAGTGGAAGACGTGCCGGTGGGATTGAGGAGGTCTTCAAAGTATTCCGCCCACCGACCCACAACATCCCAAGTTGAGGTCAGTAGCACACCACTCCCACTATAAACAGTGTTGGTGGCATACCGCTTCCCCCCCCCTGAGACGCCGGATGGTAGACCAGAAACGTCTCGAAGCCGTGCGGAAGTCGTTCTCCATGGCCTCTCCGAACTCCTCCCATGCCCAAGTTTTTGCCTCAGCAACCACCCGAGCCGCATGTCGCTTGGACTGCTGGTACCCATCAGCTGCTTCCGGGGTCCCACAGGCCAAAAAGGCCCGATAGGACTCCTTCTTCAGCCTGACAGCATCCCTCACCGACGGTGTCCACCATCGGGTTCGAGGGTTGCCGCCGCGACAGGCACCGACAACCTTGCGGCCGCAGCTCTGGTAAGCCGCCTCGACAATAGAGGCACGAAACATGGTCCACTCAGACTCAATGTCCCCCACCTCCCTTGGAACATGTTCAAAGTTCTCCCGGAGGTGGGAGTTGAAACTCCGTCTCACAGGAGACTCTGCTAGACGTTCCCAGCAAACCCTCACAATACGTTTGGGCCTACCAGGTCTGACCGGCATCCTCCCCCACCATCAGAGCCAACTCACCACCAGGTAGTGATCAGTTGACAGCTCCGCCCCTCTCTTCACCCGAGTGTCCAAGACATGTGGCCGCAGATCAGATGAGACGATGACAAAGTCGATCATCGAACTGCGGCCTAGGGTGTCCTGGTGCCAAGAGCACATATGGACACTCTTATGCTTGAACAAGGTGTTCGTTATTGACAATCCATGACGAGCACAGAAGTCCAACAACAGAACACCACTCTGGTTCAGATCGGGGGGGCGTTCCTCCCAACCACACCCCTCCAGGTCTCACTGTCATTGCCCACATGAGCATTGAAGTTCCCCAGCAGAACAAGGGAGTCCCCAGAAGGTGCACTTTCCAGTACCCCCTCTAAGGACTCCAGAAAGGGTGGATAATCTGAACTGCCGTTTGGTGCATAAGCACAAACGACAGTCAGAACCCGTCCCCCAACACGTAGGCGGAGAGAGGCCACCCTCTCATTCACCGGGGTGAACCCCAATACACAGGCACCAAGTTGGGAGGCAATTAGTATGCCCACGCCTGCTCGGCGCCTCTCACCAGGGGCAACTCCAGAGTGAAAGAGTGTCCAGCCCCTCTCAAGGAAACTGGTTCCAGAGCCCGAGCCATGCGTAGAGGTGAGTCCGACTATTTCTAGCCGGAACCTCTCAGCCTCACACACCAGCTCAGGCTCCTTCCCCACCAGTGAGGTGACATTCCACGTCCCAATAGCCAGCTTCTGTAGCCGAGGATCAGACCGCCAGGGTCCCCGCCCTCGGCCACCACCCATCCCACATTGCACCCGACCCCTTTGGCCCCTCCCACAGGTGGTGAGCCCATGGGAAGGGGGACCCACGTCTCCTCTTCGGGCTGTGCCCGGCCGAGCTCCATGGGTAAAAGCCCGGCCACCAGGCGCTCGCCCACGTGCCCCACCTCCAGGCCTGGCTCCAGAGTGGGGCCCCGGTGACCCACGTCCGGGCAAGGGAACACTAGGTCCATTTGTGTTTTTCATCATAGGGGTGTGTTTGGGCTGCACTTTGTCTGGTCCCTCACCTAGGACCTGTCTGCCATGGGTGACCCTACTAGGGGCATAAAGCCCCTGACAGCATAGCTCCTAGGATCATTGGGACACTCAAACCCCTCCACCACGGTAAGGTGGCAGCCCAGGGAGGGGCAACTTTTACATACAAAGTTAATACTTATTATTGTGCATTTTACTTGTTTCATTGGTACATATCCACAGTCTGAAAGGTTCGACTGAAGTGTTACACATAAAAGTTATTCTGAGTCAGTTGTGCTCAATGTGAATCAGATTTAATGTGAGAAAACCAAATACTGTATTTTTAATGTTTTTCATGTATAATTTTATTCAGCTCAGATAAAAAAAAAATATTATCTTTGTGGATTCTTATAAAGAATAAATTAAAGTTTCCATCTCTTATTAAGTGTGTGTGTTTGGATATATGTGCACTGTAAAACCTTCCCTGAGGAAGTGATCTTTAAATATTGTGCGCATGTGTTTAAATCAGGATGAGCGAGTTTGCTGCTTTTATGTGCCTGGTAGTCCCAAATTATTTCCTCACTTGATTTTTGTGATTTTTTTTTTCTTTTCTAAACTGCATATTTCCCCACAGGCAGTGCCTAATGCTCATCCAGTGATAGCTGTGTTGCTCTTTCTAACATTGCAAAATGTTACAGAGTGGGTCGATGCATGCTGGTATAAATGGGTGTGATTTGGACAGAAGGCATTGAGATCTCATGTCTAGTTGTGCTTTTTTTTTTACGCTTCACTGCTTTGATTCTGATGAAGCCTCTTAGATCAGCTTGCCTGAGCACTTAGATCTCATCTCAAGAAATCATTATGGAAGATGGAATTATTATCACTTCTCATGGGAAATTCAACACTTTATGAAATCTACTGTTATTGTGGGCCTTCAATTTAACTTGACTTTATGTGTTTACTGGAAATGCTTTTCGTTTTAATAAGCATTATCAATTCTTTTCAGAAGTAAAATTCAGAACTTGTGATTATTATTCAGTACGGTAGAAGAAAATAAACAAATACATTTTATATTAGAAATGTTTGCATGAGCTCATGTATGAACCAGGCAGAAGTTTTCAATGTTAAAAAAATAAAATAAAATACATTGCAAGTCTGTTAAAAACTGCACCATAAAAAGTATTGTGAATGGTAACTATTACCCCGAAAAGTTGTTTGATTTTTAACAATGCATTTTTGTTAGTAAATTTAATTGAAAAAATTTCATAAATTTGAACTAAATTAAGTATTTGTTTTCAGCAACAACTGCAGCCCTCAACATTTGATTAAAATTTAAAAAGAAATATTAAATATGCACTACAACTTATGTATTTGATAGACATATGATTATGCTATAAAACTGAGGCCGCCAAACTGTTAAGTTTTCTGTTATAAATTTACTTTATTAATTTTACACAGATGCTGTTATGTTGTTTATGCTGCAATGCAATACACTAGGTACATGACAATACATAGGTTTCTCTGGAGCAAGATCAATTTGCAAGAAGCTTACACATTATTTCCCATGATATTAAATATTCACTTTAAACTGGAGTACATTGACAGAGAGGAGAATGTAAAAATGATTCAGCCTGCCACTTAAAATGAGGAAGACTAACCAAGTGAATAGTTGGCCAATACATTTTAAGTTTGTGCTGTTGCTTGCAAATGTCAAGCATAAGAGAGAGCTTGTGCTGCAAAGAGCTTTGCTTTCTATCACATATACATACATATATGTACATACATACATATATACACACACATATATACATACATACATATATGTACATACATACATATATACACACACATATGTATATATATATATATATATATATATATATATATATATATATATATATATATACATACATATACATATATATATATATACATATACATATACATA
>NC_056498.1:72381015-72400282 GCF_014905685.2 Nematolebias whitei | reverse complement strand
TTTTTTTTGAATGTCCAGAGGACCAGATTTAACTTTTTTAGATTTTTCTACCTGGATTATTGAGCATGCATCAGGAGTATTTTAAGTTATTACTGTAGGTGTTTAAAAGTCAGAAAACAACAACTTTTAGTTAAATAGGGAAACACCGTATTGAGGCCAACAGGTGTATTATGTCTGAGATCCTTGCAACATTTTGAGTCAGTTAATTTGTCATCTGGAGTATTCGACATAACAGTAAGTTCAAGTTAGGAACAGCCTCTGCTTTAATTAGCACTTGTGTGTACTCCAAGCACACAATGTTCACTGCTCCTCTAACTAAAACATTGTGTGGCAGTTTTATAATAATACAATAGTTTTGATGCAGTTTATTGTGCATTTTACACAGATATTAATCTAAAATGTTTAACAAGGGGAAACAACATTTATGACATGGATATATTTTAATTTCTAGTGTGATTTAGAGATTGGGCTTGATTAATGTTGAAACAGTGATTTCATTTTATAAATAAGACACAATATTTTAAAAAGTGCTAAAATGTCTTATTCCTGTCTTATTTTTTTCCACAGTTATCTTCATTAACAAGCGAGTGAGAGACAGTGTGGGTCAGTTTTCCAAAGAAAATCCAAATATCAAGCAACTGAAATAAGTAATGGATCCATATCCTATTGGAAATATAATGATGACATCTCTGTTTACAAGTGGTATGCATTTGCAAAGACTGTAATTTTACAAAATCAAAATAATTAAATCTTCTGTAGCATTACAGGTAACATTATGAACATTTTCAAATAAAGCAGTTAATACTTTGTCTGCCTTCTCATTATGCTTGCACTCCTAAGACATTGGGGCTCTGCATAACACAACTGTCCTATTATCAACCCAAAACAGGAATTTAAAGCCAGCTTCTCACCTTCTCAAGAAGGTCAAGGTCCTTCTCATCAAGGCTGACATTCCAGCAAAACTAACATGAAACATGGGAACAAAGAGGCACGGAGGAAAACGGAGCACAAACAGCTGTGGGGAGCACAATCCATGGACAACCAGAAACCACAAAGACAGAATTTATAAGGAGGCTGACAACACAAAATGACAAACACCTGGTGTGATTAGGATTGAAGAAAGGTGAGACAGGAGGAGAACAACAAGGAAGAAAAACACGGGATGGCAGATCAGATAATATGATAAAACACAAAGATCTCAAGACAAACATTCTCACAAACACAGTTTTTCATAGTCTCAAGCATAAGCTATAATTAACCACTTCAACACTTGCTCTTGTCAAGTGCAGACGTCTTCTCCTCCTCTCCCTCCCTGCTTTGCTTTGCTCTGTCCTGTCTGTGATACTGCTTAGAGCCTCTCTTCTACAAATCTTCCAAATCATAATTATGGACTTGGATTTGGTCAGTTGGTCCCTCAACACAATTGATAACATTTCTTTGAAGAGAAGACAGGTTTTAGGTGAGCCGATTTGCCCTGTTGACATGAACGCAGCTGGAAACCTCATTGACTTGGAAAACTTGATGTTGAGTCTATCTCTGCTGTCATTGATGGCTTTTAAGGGCACATATATTATTGGATTTATGATAACTGGTTCCTGCTTTTTGGATTCGGCTGGTTCCTGGTTTATCTACAATCAAGGAAATTGTCAGCAGCAAATTTTGACCTGTTCAGGCTGCTTGACTTATGATGGCTTGGTTCGTGCCTTGAGCACCCAGACTCAAATGCTTTTGGCAGAATGGATCAGATCTCAGGGATTACAGGTTCTTCTCAAAAATTTCATGAGCTGTATGCCATAATCATCAGTATTAAAACAATTAAAGACCTAAAATATTTCAGTTGGTGTGCAATGAATCTGAAATATATGAAAGTTAAATTTTTATCATTACATTATGGAAAATAATGACCTTTATCACAATATGCACATTTTTTGAGAAGGACCTGTACTCTCGGGCACGGTCCACTGGTGTGACCATTTAATTTGGACGTTTCGGAATCGAGTGGACCAACACATACTCAAGGTAGATGTCATTAAAGTTCTGCCTGTCCCCAAGAAAATCACGTTTATCTGAATTTGGCTCCCTGACTGGCCTTGACAGACCATCTTATCTTAATTTGCCTGGAAGTTTTGTACTCCTGAAGCCCTGCCCCTCCCTCCCCTCCTACCGAGGAATTCCATGGACATTTCAGAGGGGCCCAGCATCATTTCAGGATTCTCTGGATTTGTCTCTGGTCATCCTCGGCACCCCCCGAGTGTGTACGGATCTCTCCAGAGGGAACTATTTGAACTGAGTGATTTTATCTGAACTCTGCAGTTCCTCTGTATGTTGTCTCTGGACTGCTTACCGTCCTTGCGTTCCCCCCGTTGACTGTCGGCATCATTATGTACTTATGTGGGAGATTTTTTTTTTATTATCACGCCATTACTCTTCAACGAAAAATTAAGTGTGTGTTAGGATTTTTTTTTTTCCGTCTCCAAACCCTATGTGTCATTTTTCAGCACTTTTTTATTGTCTGTCCAAACACGTCTCACATGTAAATGAGTCTCTGAGGCTCAATGTGACTTATCTATTTAACTAAAGGTTGAATTGGAAAAAAAAACTTTTTTCAGTGAAAACTACTGTAATGCTACTCTTGAAGAGGTTGAGAACTTGAATAAACCTATCATCAAAGCTGACAACTGAGAAATGAAGCACCTGAAGGCAGTGGCAATCGAGATTGGAGTAGAACAACACAAAGGACTGAATTCAGTTGAGAAGAGTTTGAGTCGGACAGTGAAGTGTGTGTGTGTGTGTTGTGGGGGGGGGTGGCGCTTGACAGAATCGGAGCTGCTTTATTCACTGCTCACAAAAATAGTAATTTCAATTCAACCTTTATTTATTCAGGTTGTTAGTCTCATTGAGCCTCAGGACTCATTTACAAGAGAGACTTGTTTTTAATCAATTTAATCAAATGTTAATCAATTCGTTAAAATACACCAAAATGCAGGAAAGGACATCTGTTTTATTCCAAATTTTCCGGGGGAGGACCCACCTACCTACCTATAAATCACAAGTAAAGCTTTCATGTCCTGATGAGCTTTCATAAAATAATCTGGTCCATCGAAACCAAAGAGACAGAGCAGAACTCTGCTGTGCTGAAGCAGAGAGATGCATTCAGTGTGTCAGACGTTTCCCTCGTGTCATTTATGAATTAACTCACTGTGACTGTCCTCTTTGTGGTTAACTCCTTTTATAAACTTAACTACAAAGTTGCTGTGCATCATCATCAATATTCCCTCAGTAATATATCTGCTTGTATTAAAATAAAAATGTGTGAAATGTGTGAGAGGGACACCTCCCAGAGACAGTGTGAGCATTGCAAAGAATGCTGTGTAGGGATTATGTGTGCATTGTTGCTGTTTACGATGTTTCTGAGTGTGGAAATGGGTATTTCATGTTATTTTCCTGTCTGGTTTGGTTTGGCATTAATGCTAAAGCCTCTGTTATTGACTGTAAACTGACACCATGAGTCAGAGACTGTTTGCAGTAGGTATGATGGGGAAAGGTACTGTGAGAGTAATAACATCAACAAGTGGCGCTGAGCTCTGCATAGTATAGCATTGATCCATGTAAATCACCAATCACCTGTACACTAGTGTTGTTCGATACCAGGATTTCTGGTATCGATAGGATACTGGACAAAATACTGACCAGTATCGGTGTACATATTTTGAGATTTTTTGCAAGTCATCCATTGATGGAGAAGATATCAATGGTCTCACATGCGTGATCGGTTGTGGGGGTGTTACTCTGCCCGTTTGTGTAGGTGTTAGGATGGGTCTGAAAACACCGGGTGAGTAAAGAGGTCATGGAGGTTTTGGTGTATTACCCCGACTCTGTTCAGGGTCTGGTTTGGATTCCAGGTCACCTTGCCCCACATTCTGACCTTTTTCTGTTGCTGCTATTAGTTTCGCCTCACATTTTTTTAAATGTTCCTGGGATGTATAATAGTCATCTTTTAAACGCATATATAGCTCTTGTGCAAGTTGTTTATCTATTCTGAGTTCTTCCAGCTTTTTGTTAAGCACATCTATTTTGCTATTCAGTGAATCAATTTCTGCATTTGCATTTTGCTGTGATTGAAACATCTGTTCAGAATGTTTTCTTGTGAGGATTTCGTGTTCACTTTTAAATTGAAGGAAGTGTTCTTCAATTCTCTGAACCACCTCTTTTTCACTGTTTAACCTTATTGCAAGGTAATCAGCTTTCTCAACAACCGTATAGAATGATTCTTTCAGCAAAATTGCAATTTTAGCCAGCTTTTCATAGTTTGGCATTGTAATTTCTGTAGAGGTCACACTTTCTGCAACCTTCTTCAGATTGTCCAATAACTCTTTTGGGTTCATGCGCTCTGCCTGTTTATCATATGGATGTAAGGAATCTGTCAGAAGCTTCAACGCTTTCTCCAAGCAGTCCGTCATCCCTTTTGGATCAAAGTCTTTTTCTAACACACCTGTCATGTTTTTCACTGTGTAACAATTTATCTGTTTAAAAACAGTTGCAAGCTTCAGATATTTTACAGGTAAATATTTGTATTCGAGTCAATGAGTTTTCACACTTATTAGCTTTTTGGGTTTACACAGAAGTACTGTTATAAGTCAACTTATTCAAATGTGGGTACCTTTCTCAGGTTTTACCCCAATTCATGAATATTTAAGTAAATGCTCTTCTGGCAGTGTTACTTTTATGTGCTTATTTTTCAACAGATATCAGTTACCAAACGCTTTTTAGTGTATTTTACTCTAAAGCACTGAATTTTTAATAAACCGGCAATTTTTTCTTTAGTCTCACAGCAACATTAGTTTAAAACGTTTTTTAAACCGTTCTGTTCCAGAAATTTGCTATTTTAACAGTTACTCATAGAACTAAGTGGTGAAAAGAAAAAAGAACAGTTGATGTATCAGGAATAATCAGTCCTTCCTTCAGAAAAACTGTTATTCCTGTTCTCCTGTCTCATCCTCTATTTAAAATTAAATAGGAAGATGTATTTGTTTAGGTGGCAACTTAAACAGAAAAATCTCTTTTTCCTGATAAGTTTACTCTTATTTAGTGATTTTGTAATTAAACGTGTATTATCTTTCAAGCAAAATGAGTAAACTTTTCAACTCTGTGAATATTTGAACCGTTTCTATTTTTTTTAAAAAGTTCCTAACTTTATTTTGTACCTATTTAACAGTGAATAAAGTCTCTTTGGTAAATGCTCTTTGCATAAATACCTTTACTTTTTAAAATGCAAGATAACAGTGTTTATTCAGCTTTGAGGAAGTTTTTTAACTCAAAAATGCCTTACAGGAATAAAAAGAACGTTTAATTTCACTCTTTACCTAAAACTGAAGTGAAACTGCGATCTAAGTTTCTCCAGGAGGGTGCAGTGTTTAGCTTTTTACCAGCAGGAGTCTATGACAACTTCCTGTGACGTTCGGTTGACATCCTGTTGTTAGCCGCTTAGCTTAAAGTTAGCTTCGGCTAAACTCGGTTAAAATCAACATTTCTGAACGAATTTAAGCGTAAACGTGGCGTAATTTCAACAAGCACGACTGTTATGCATGAACACGAGTTTTATGGGACATATGCAGCTTTATTTAGTGATTTTAAGCACGGCAAAGCTCATTTCCGACATGGGGGAGTGACGTGACACGTCATTCATCCAGTCGTTAGCTGTTAGCTTAAAATTAGCATCGCTAGCGTTGTTTAAAAACATCATTTAATGACGAATTTTAAACTCTAACGTGGCAAAATTTCAGCGAGTATGCTTCGAAGCACTTAGCCAGCGTATCAAAATCACTTTAAAGGCGCTTTTCAGCTTTAAAAAGCAGATTTTATTTCCCTATGAAAACGAATTATCACATCCGGGTCACGTGACTGAAATCACCAATGACAGAGCAGCGCAGGGGTGAGGGGAGATGACGTAGGCACATCAGTCAACCTTCTCAGCAAATCAGAGCGCTCCACACAGCAATATTCAACCAATCAGGAAAGCGTTTTAGCCAGCATGTTAGGTTAGCGTGAACATGAGTTCGTCAACTTTTTCGTCTTGTAAACTGTCAAAATGCACTTTTTCTGTTAAAATTTGTAACGATTAACTCTGAGCTGCCCGGAGTCTGCAACTCCGGTCTCAAAACGTCTTTCTAGCTATCCAAACAACTCGTCCCAAGTTTTTCCAGAAACGAGCCGGTCCACAGAACCGGGTCTTGCAGCAGAACCTCCGTACTTTTAAACAGAATCAACGTTTCCCACAGCTCATAAGCTTAGCTACACATAGCAGTCGTACAAATTCAGCTTTCATAAAGCCTTAATGTCACAATTTCAGCTTTCTGTGAGCTTCCTGAGCATCACAGACCAACACGCTTAAACATGCAGCGTAACAGCTCCGGCTACGTTTCAATCACAGCTGATAAACTGTTATTTTATCAACATGCCAACATGTATAAAATCAATCTTACACGTTTTTACAGTCATTTATGAGCACGTTACGGGGCCACCAATATGTAGTAGTACATATACGAGATATATGCATACAATTTCACGAGTTCCTCATCTTTCTGACTGTGTAATGTCGTGCATTGAATTTTAACAGAAATGTAACGAGAGACGTTATTTATCTTTGACCCATCAAAATGAATGCGGCCATTTATTTTCAGAATCAAAGTTTAACATCAAACATTTACATTAATTTGGCAAAATATGAAAATAATAACAGACAAGTTTCACAGAAAATGAGCTTCAATCACGCGGCGGTGATTGAGGACTTTGCTTCAGATATTTCTAAAATATCTGTACTGAATTTAAGAGAAAGCAGAGTTTAAGATGAAGTGGAGATTTATCTTACAGAGAGATATGTGAGGGAATTAATCTGTTATGACCAGAACGTGCACGCTCCATCAGATCTCAGCTTGCTTCCGGTACACTTTAGTCGAAGAAGAAACTGTTACCTGGTTGACGATGACTCAATGTCGGTATAGAATCCTTCAGACTTTTTCAGCGTCTCCGTTGAGAGCAGCTGAAATCCTTCGAGAGTCGTGCGTGGTGTTCAAACAGAAATTATAATTCCAAAACGTCTCTGGATCATCCTGAACGCGTCTGCATCCAAGAGCTCTAACTCCATCACTCTGTGCGCTCTCTAGTTGAACTCATTTCTGAGTGCAGCAACACAGCAACCAACAAACTCCAGCAACTCAGCGTCTCAGCTTCTTGCAACTCCTTCAACTCTCTGCATGAACTGGGAAGTTGCCACATTTTAAATGGGTCGACTTCCGGGTCATTTGAGAGCTTTTGATTGGTCGATGGACCAGGAATAGAGGTGTGGTGTATGATGTAAGATGTTATTAAAAATCAAGGATTGTTTAGTAACGAACAGAAAGATTATTGTAGGACTTCAGACTTCGTGGAGTCTCACACTTATAATCTTCTGCAAAAGTTTAAACATGACATCTTTCTCGGTAAACATTTTAGTTGACCGAAAACCGACCTTTAACATACTTACAGACTTGACAGAAAAATCAAGAAATGCATATTAACCTGATTTCTTCTTTGAATGAGGAATAAAAATCATTACTTACTGTTTATGTAAAATAAAAATGAGTAGTTCTCTTCAACCTGTAAACATTGAGTGAACTAACACAATTTGATTATCAAACATTTGTAAAACAGTGATGATTATAAAAATTGTCTTTTCTGCTTGATTAATTCAAGAAAGAGAGTCACCAGATGGCTCAAACTGTATTCAGATCAATGAAATAACAGTCTCTGTCCATCTGATAGATTTGAGGTCATCAGGGTCAGATCAGGGTCAGATCAGGTTCACTACAGTGGTAACGATGCCGATACCAATACTCTGAGCAAATACACCTAAGTAAACCTAAAAAAAGCAGTGTATTTCAAATCAAAGCTGCATAAAGAACACAATACATCAAAGTAACTATTTATTTTAAACTCTGAAGTCTAACAATATAGCTAAGTGTATACAACAACAGAAATCTAGATACAATCATATAAAATATGTGTAAATGGTGTTTCAAACACACACACACACGAAGGAAAATAATAATAATACAGCAGTCCCTCGTTTATAATGGGTGTTAGGTTCCTGCCTGCACCGTGATAAGTGAAAAACTGTGAAGTAGGGACGCTGTTTATTTTAATATTTATTGTACTATTAAAATAAAATATTGTTTAATTATCAAAAATTACTATAAAATGAAAATATTTATATTTTGGGTGAAGAGCTCTCGCAAATTCTTGGAAACCTTGATCTTCCACTATGGACAGAGGCTGGAGATACTTCATAATCATCTCTCCCAGGCATCTTGTGAGTGTTGATGCTCTTGGGGAGTAATTTATATATATATATATATATATATATATAATTAGTTTGATTCAACTATGTATGTAGTCCCTTCAAATAGCATACAATTAGGGGATACAAACACTTTCTCTTTCATAATACTGGAAAACTCAAATTGAAATTGCCAGTTATTTATTTTTTTATTTTTTTATTAAATAAATAAATGCCACAATAATTGCATAGTAATGGAAATAAAATAAATTAAAATTGTAAATAATAGATGTTTTTAAGACTATTTTTTTTATCTATATTTTCTACTACTGTATATATTTTTCAGAGTTCTCCAAGCAAGGCTGTTTTATCATCATTGCTCTGTATAATTTGATGAAACCTGGTCTATGTAATCCACTTTAAATCATCAATTCTGTAGGAAACCTTACCTGAATAAATATTGTTTTGCCCATGTGAGATTATCTCAGTTATAAACATATTATTACTCCAAACTGAACTCATGCAAACTATTTGTTTGAGCATTAATTTATAGTGTTACTTATTTCATAAGCATATGCCACAGCTTTTTACAGTTTTTCCACAAACTTCACAAAAAGGTTATTTGTTGTTTTTGGAGCTGAAATATCTGCACATGTGACTTTGTGTACACTCCGCCATTGTTTATGCTTACAGTCTGACTGACTGACTGACCACGACGAGCAGTGTGCCGCTCCGCTTACATGCATTACGCATCACTGGCGAAAGAAAAAGTAGTTCCCACCAACCGTGTATCATTTAGACAAGATCTCAAGAGTTTACTTTCCAATACCTTCCTGTTAATGACATGCATTACCTGAAACGACTGAAGTATCAAAACTATCGATAGTTTGAGTTAGGAATCGATTCTAGAGCACATCAGTCTGGTATCGATAGTATCAATATTTTAATATCGATCCGTACATCACTACTGTACACATTTAGACTGGATGACTGTCTAAAAATAATAGTGTACTTGAATGTACCGGATTTAAATTTAGCAGAAGCTAATTCAGCTAAAGATTTTGAAAGTTAGCGAAAACGCTTATCCGCTAAACAGAAAGTTATTTCAGCTAGAACTGTACCCACCACTGGTATGTGGCTATACTGTAACTAAGTTTAAGAGGTCCCTAGAATTTTACAAAGCAAGCTAGTTTTTAAAGTTATTTTTTGCCACATTTCTAAATATTTTCAACCAAATTCACTAATCTTTATGAAGTAAATGTATATTACCTTAATGCCAATATATTACGGACACGTTAGGATAGAAAATATGTTCTTGAAAATGCTTTAATACTCATGAATTTGTATATGTTTATTACATTTTTTATTTAAGGAATTAGCCAAAATTTTGCTGATGCAATGCATTTTGGGGCATTGTGTAAATAGGTTACAGTCTAGACTAAAACAAAAGGAATCAGGGCTAAAAAGTCATGTATGACAATAAAGTTATGTTTTCTCTTGGTCCTTATTCTGTCATATGGGTCAAAACAATAAAATGTGATTATTATTATGATTAGTATTATTGAGCATGGACTTTGGAATAAAATGTGATCATGTGTAGTATATTAGTTCTAAAGTTAACACTTATAGCTCTGGAGAAGGATAAAGCTGAGATGCTTTTCATGAACTAGTTCTGCTGTACTGCAGCCTCAGGGCAGCAGCTGTCATGCATGTGCACTTGTGGTGATTAATGTGTGGTTCCGTGCTAAGTGTTGTGTATTGCTTTGTGGTACTTGGTGGAATGAAGTTTGGCTTTACATCGGATCCAGCATCTTGCGACCCATCTATTTAGTATTTATCATTTTCAGTTCCAGGCTTAGTCATTTCTTCATTCTCATTGCTGTCAACGCGCTCCGGTTCAAATAAAACGGAGTAAACGTGAAACAATGTCCAAAATTAATGTTCAAGCTGAAAGAAGCTTGCAAAGGAGAAACCAGTCTGTCATTTATACAGAATGCAGAGTAAAAAATGACATGGCGTTGTCATTGTACCATTAATAAAATATTTAAAAAATTGAAAACTAAACAGCAATATTTTTACAGTCTTGTTTTTATAGCTGAAGTACATGTTTATCAGAAAGATCTATTGTTCTGACTAGATGGGGATCCTTTGAAAGAGAGCAGTCTTTAACAGTTATTGAAAGGTGATTTTTGGTTAGAGGTTATGAAAAAGGAGGAGTCCTTCACGCTAACATTTTTATAATCCCTCTTATGTTGGTTTTTCATCTTGCTTGGTACTCTGAACCCTGGGTAAAAATTTAAACGTCATTTTGACAATTATTAAAATGTGTCAGAGCTGACTTAAATTTATTTTAAAACATGATTTAGCTGTTACACTTGGGCAATTTTAACTCACAAATGGTGGTTAAAATTGACCCAATTCAAAAAAGTACAAATTATTACACAAATTTTACTGCATGAAATTTCAGTTTGTTTTAACAGTGAAACAGGCAAAATAAACCATAAATTATATTCAGAAAATTGCAGATTAAAACAAATAGGTACATTAAAACAGGTATTAAAAAAAATAAAGAAAAATAGAAAATGCCACAACATAAAAGAGTTGAAAGTCAAACTGAATTGAAATTAAATGTCATTGTAAAAAAAAGTTTTCAGGCCTCTTTTTTAAAGATACTCCAGTCTCAAGGGCAAATGGATCATCAAGCTGTTTTATCTATGAGTTCATTGATAATGTTGATTGGTTACAAAGGTTTTGGAACTTGTAAAAATATATAGTAAAACAGAAATTCCTCATTGTAAACATCTATCAGTTCAGAAAAAATGGCATACAAATAATTATGGTCATGATGATTAGCAAACTGCAGCATTATGGTACTATTTATATTTAACTCAGTACCAAGACTCCTTTGTTTCTGGCTTGTTCTTCAGACCATCATTCAAGCCATGTCTTCAAGCTTTTTCTCGAGGGAATCCTCCAGCTCTCAAAGCCTGAAGAGATTTGTAATTCCTTCACTGTTACAGACAGGTCTGTGCCTTCTCCTTGTTAAATGTGTTCAAAATATTTTCACAATAAAGCATCCTGGAGGCATTCTAATCAGATGCTCACACCTCAGCTGAATTCCTTAATTGATATGGAGCAGCAGATAGACTCCAGTGCCCTGCCCTGCTGCTAAGAAAGTGTCAAGAAACCAAGAGGGAAAAAGCTCATGGCAGTTGTTGAAAACTTAAAAGTTGATCAACTGAAGAGTTCAAAGTTTTCTCTTTTACATTTGCTTGCTCCTCACTCCAGTACATTGTACTCAAACTCATTGATACTGGAGAGCTTTGAGACAGAGCAGTGAACCCAGAGTTCACCATTCTGTGATTATGAGTAGAGAAATCTCTCAAAAAATGTAGAAAAGCAAGATACAGATCTTTATATTCAAATGCAAAAAATAAAGAAGCGTGTTGTGTTTATTTCTGGTGGACACTTATCCCTTGAAAAATCTCACCAGGAATTTACCCATCCATCCATCCATCCATCCATCCATCCATCCATCCATCCATCCATCCATCCATCCATCCATCCATCCATCCATCCATCCATCCATCCATCCATCCATCCATCCATCCATCCATTATCTTTACTTGCTTCTTCCATTTTGGGTCACGGGGCTCGCCGGTGCCCATGTCCAGCAATCACTGTGTGAGAGGCGGGGTACACCCTGGACATGTCTCCAGTCCATCACAGAGACACATAGAAACAAACGAGACAAACAACCATTCACTCTCTCACTCACAACATGCAAACTCCACCCAGAAAGGCCCCTGGACCGGGGTTTGAACCAAGGACCTGCTCAATGAGAGGCAGCAGCTCTACCAGTTGCGTCACCGTGCTGCCCACCAGGAATTCAATTCAATTCAATTTAAAAATACTTTATTAATCCCAAAGGGAAATTAATTGTTGTTGTAACTCATCATTCTAGTTCCATTAGAGTTTTTATAGATGTTGATGGTTTTGGGCAAAAAGGATCTGCAGCAGTCCATCCCACAGCGGATCTGAAGACACTGGCTGCAGATGTCGAGCCATCCACCCAGACCCAGCAGACCTGTCTCTTGGTCCTCTTGGGCAGCAGGGCTGCCTGAATGCCGTGTAGAACTCCTCCCCGAATGATGGTCATTTCTCCCAGCGGCCTGCTGAGCCCCTCGTCGCCTCAGACTTAACTTCAGGTGCCAGGGTACGATCTCGGACCTCCCGCGGTCACGAGTCACGCCTCCCACTACCTCCAAGATCCCGGCAGTCAGACACTCGATCACAGCCTCCAGGTAGACGTCGGGAATGCATCCAAAGTTTTCCAAAGCATGCAGCCACTTTGAGCGGCGCAAAATCTGGAACAATAATAATAGAATAATAAATAAAGAATAATCAATCACATATTTATTTTTTTGTTTGTGGCACTATCGTTAAACAAGTGTTCCTGAAAAAACATCAAAGTTCATGCTCAATAATCCAGGTAAAAAAACATCCAACAAAGTTAAATCAGGTCATCTGGATGTTTTTTTTTTTTATTTATTTTGTCCTTCATGCAAAGGACTTCATCAGTCCGAGGAGCCACAAACAAACAGTCCCACAAGCAGCACACTCACATAGTGAGCCTGCCAGTTTGCTGGTGATAAGATGGATTCTGGAGACCACCCTCTCCTCTGAGGCTGAGACTCTGAGCAGTCGATGAGTGAGAGGGTGGTCTCTATAAACCATGACTCACCTCTCATGTTTAAATGAAGAACATTATAGACGACCCTCAGCATCCTCTTCATCAGACTGTCCTGCAACAACAGTGTCTTCAGTCAGAGGCTTCTTCACATCTGTTGCAAGACAGACGCTACAAGAGATCCTTCCACAGCCATCAGCATCTAGAGCAACTCTTTAATGAAACCAGGATGATGAGTTGCAACATTTCATTTTCCTTTGGGATTAATAATCTTTGAATTTTGAAATTGAATATAAATCAACAATATTGTAATTACTTTGTTCACCCATAAGTTTAACACGTCTCAGCAAGTGTAGGCAGAATATTTTTCATTACAGTGAATTTTCAATCACAATAAATTATTAGAGAATGAGTTTGCCCTTTCAAAATAAAATAAAATTGTGAACATTTGTTTAAAAAAATTACTACATCAAAATTTAAATCAGCAAAAAAATTAATTAATTTGAAAAAAAACAAACAAAAAAAAACAATTGAGATGTGTTAACAGTTCACACAGTACATATATAAATTATCATTCAAAATTTGAAAGCATTTGTAATGTTGGCACCAAGTTGAAATAAATATTTTATCTTCACGATTGTATCTCATTTATATTTTTATACTTTTGTATTTCATGGTTAATTTGTAGTTATTATTGTCTTTACATTTTTATGACTACAAGATAAGTTGTATTTCTTGGGAGAAATACAGCATCATTTCTGTTCTGAAAAGTTATACAAAATGGCTTCTTCAGAGTAGTAAACATCTGGCTCTAGTTTCTTACGCGCTTACCTCAAACAACAGACAAAGCAAAGTTGATCTTACATTCCAGAGTATTAGGCTGATAGACCGAGGGCTGGTGGTCAGGCGATGAGAATAGAGATGCTTCCAGCCCTCTAGTTTGTTGCTATGACGATCACTTCCTGGAGGTGTTGACCAAGCCCTGAAGATACTGTCACTCAGACCAGAGGTCAGGGCCACTTCTTTTAGAGACCACCAATGTTGACTGGTGGCTCTGTGGCCCAGTGCTGTCCTTTGTACTCTCCATGTGTAAAACACATTTTTAAACTGATAAGTAGTTTGTTTCAAAGGAGCCTGATTTAAATTAACCAATTTGAACAAGTTTAATAAATGAATTTTCTAAATTATTTTAACCGATTCAAACTGTAACATGATTATAACCAGGACTTAAAAGATAATACCTTATTTAAAGCAGAAGGAAATTTCATCCAGGCGGCACAGTGGTAGAGTGGATACCTCTCAGTGAGAAGGTCTCTGCGTTGAATTACGTTCGGGGGCCTTACTGGGTAAAATGTGGATGGGCTCTCCATGAAGGTGTGGGTTTTCTCCAGGTACACCAGTTT
This sequence comes from Nematolebias whitei, assembly GCF_014905685.2. Classification (NCBI taxonomy): domain Eukaryota; kingdom Metazoa; phylum Chordata; class Actinopteri; order Cyprinodontiformes; family Rivulidae; genus Nematolebias; species Nematolebias whitei. The sequence goes on along the minus strand of NC_056498.1, from coordinate 72,385,875 downwards.
CCTCTCACAGACCAAAAACATGCATGTTAGGCTGATTGGTAACTAAATTGTCTCTGAGTGAGAGAGTGAATGGTTGGTTGTCTTTTTTGTCTCTTTGTGTCCCAGTGATAGACTGGAGACCTGTCCAGGGTGTCCCCCACCTTCCATGCAATGACTGCTGGACCTGGGCACCAGTGACTCCACAACCCGAAAGGAAGAAATGGATAAAGATAATGGATGGAACTTTCATCCATATTTTCTCATTAGTTTGAAATCAGTCACGCACAGTACGAATGTTTGTAGTCAATAGTATTTGTATATCAACAAAAAATATGCCAAATATCTGAGTGCTGCTTGTGCTGCTCACTCTTACATTTGTTTAGTCTCTGACACCAGACGATGTTGCTGTACCATCTCTTGTGTCTGTGGAGATACATTTGACACATTCTACAGTTATGGTTCATCCTAACGTACTGTACATGTCCTGGTCGTTTTTGATGTAGCTGTTTTAAATCTCAAGATTGAAGTATCTGTATGCATGAGCGTGACTTTGAAATAAAAAATAAATAAATAAATCACAGCATTAGCTAGTCACCTTGCATGGAAACTAGAGCATATTCATAGTTGTTGTTTTTTTTTGTGGTGTTGTCCAAAGAAAGATCGCAATCACGCCATTACTGCATGAGTGTGTAAATATTCTACAGTCGACACCAGAGATTCTCTGTAGTTTTCAGAGTTATTTCAAGTATAAACAGCGTCTCAGGATTTATGTTCCGTTGTAAGTTTTAGTAAAGTGAAATCTGAGACCTCCCCTCTTGTCAAAGTTGCTTTTTCTAGTTTAAGGTAAAAGGCTTTCTTCTCCCCCGTCTCAAACCATCTGTCTTCTGTCCAAAATATGAACATTGTGATAGTAGAAAGTGTGTCCCTTATGCTTGAGACGTAAGTGCACAGCTGCATCTTGTCCTGAAGACAGGGCTTAATTAGAGCCGGATCCTGCTGCAACAAGATCCGGGAACTCTCTTACTTTGACAGGGTGTGTTCCGGTAACTGTTTGCTCGTATCGAGTAACTCTCAGGCTTACTAATAATACATTTATTAACATATTTGACTGCCTTGAACAAATAAAACCTATACTGGATATGTAAACTGAAAATAATGACATAAACACTCATTTTGAGCTTTTAATATCACATCTGAGATGTTCCTTTATATTTCCACTTCTGCTCTTAAAACAAATCTCTGCATCTAAAAGTCATGGGCAATTTGATTAAAAAACACAAAAATATAATTAAAGTTTTGCGCTATGCATAAGTTCCTGCGCTTTTGTCAACAATCTGATGTATGAATCACTGCAGGAGTTATCTGAACTGCATAAAAGAGATGATGATCTCAGCTCATAAAGCTCTTTGTCGTGCAGTCAGAGTATTTGAAGAGATGTTGGAGCGACCAGGACGCTTTTCTGAATTGAGAAAGAGGATTGAGAGCAACTAATTTCTAAGCCAGTGATAAAGTTCTAAATATTAGGCTTTTTTTTTCTAAGTGTGGCCAAAAACTTTGAGCAGCACTTGTTGCCCCACAGTGCGGAGTAGGGAGGAGGACAAGGAGACGCACCTGACCGCGGTGTGGGTTAAACTAACTAGTAAGGTAAGAAATGATTCTACACTTAATACACTTGTAAATCAAAGCACTTAAAAGTAAATTATAAATATGAACGGGCTTCAGTGGCAATTTTAGCCTCTTTTTGAGGGTGCTCAAGTGTCTCTAAATTTTAACGCAGCACCCCTGAAAAATTAAGAAACCATCAATATATTTTTTTGTAAATATGTTTTTTACACTGTAAACAGTCTAAATAAAGTTTAAGGGATGATATATCTGCATTTAGAAAATACGTCGGCATATGCACACACATGCACAACATAGTTTAGGTTTTACTCTTCTCAACCTCTACCAATGAGGCATTTGCTGCACTGCTGTACATATTTGTTTCTTTGCAGTAACATCTGAATTATAATGTACTATCCATCCATCCATTAGCTTCAGCTTATTCTGTCGGTTCGTGGGGGCAGCAGCTTGAGCAGGGAGGCCCAGACATATTTTTTCCACGGCCACCTCTTTCAGTTCTTATGTGATAATGGACTATGTATTACTCATATGACCTGGATCATGTCAGGGCCTGATGTCATTTTCTCAGCTGCTCTTGTGAGCAGTTTCCCAAAGGCATTGTGACCCTTTGTTGCTTTGCTCTCTAAGGGGTACACATAATCTCAGAAGCAAAACGTAATGTAAAAGGGTCTTTGCCAGCCATCATCCTAATAGGATTTATACAAGCTAAATTGATTTCACAAGTGATCCCCTTGTAATGCAGCTAAGATGATTGTCAAAGAAAGTGTTATCTAAAACACTGTATGTTGTTTTACTTTAGGTTGCTCCCCTCTGCAGGAGTCACCACAGAGTGCAAACTTGCATGCAAGATTTGTTTTATACGCCTTGCACTTTCTGAAAAAATCCAGGCCTAAACCTGCAGCGTTAGGAATAAAAGACCATGGAACTGACCACTGTGCTACCACAGTCCCATCCAAAATACTGCATAAACTTGTTAACCTATACTCCAGTGATCAAGATAATTTTTATTCCAGCTCCTCTCCTGTGATGTGACACCTCTCAGCTTTCTCTCTTTGAAATGCAGTAGGGGAGGGAAAAGCACACACACACTTGGATAAGTTTCACACTGTTGATCCCTTTGAAATTTGCACACATATATGCCTCGCAGCCCACTAAGCCTGGTTGAATCTTGGTGGGTTGAGATATGGCCAGTGTTATCTGATCCACTCTTATCTTAAAAGTGAGCTTCGGTAAGTGTGACTAGTTTTGTAACTGATAAGTGTTTCTTTAGCCCCCCGTTCGCCTACGCTGTCAAGCTGGGCCTGCGATGCCTTTGTCCTGCATTTGGGCAACGTGCAAAATGACCAGCGGTGAGTGTGGAGAGGTTGAAGAGACTGTCTTTGCAACTGTTTTCCAGATTCAAAAGAACAAAAACCAATGAATTCCAAAACTAAAATAAGATAAAACTGAGGTTGTCATTTAGCTTTATATGGTTAGTATCATTACTTTTTCTAAATTCACAGTTAACTACTGATGTGACATGACAGCATAGTTAGCAGACTATAGGATCACTGGCCTTTCTGTGAAGTTTACATTTTCCCCACAAGTGTGTGTTTTTTTTTTTTTTTTTTTACAGCTACTGGTTTCCTTCTGAAAACACACGTTAGATTATTTAGGGCAGCTGTGGATCAGTGGTTAAAACAGTAGTCCTCCAATTAGAGAGTCAGAGACCTGAGCTGGCTACCCTAACCTACGAGATGGTGTGTTGAACTGAACCAAGTCAGAGATATAAGAAGGCACTTGTTCAAGGATTCAAAAATTCAAGGTTCTTTATTTGTCATTTGCACCCCATGTGGTACAAGTGGCGGAACAAAATTATGTACACAGGGTCCCAGTTACATCCAACAATAAAATGTAAAAGAAAAATAGCAATATGATCTAAGACATGAACTAAGAAAAACATCAATTAAATATACACTAAGCACTAGAAGCATAAAAACATTATGCCAAACAGCAACAAGAACATGAGTCTGTGTGAGCAGATGAGCACGAATAAACATCAACATTGAAACAGATCAGCAACAACATGAAACAGATCAGCAGCAACATGAAACAGATCAGCAGCACCATGATGTGATTTTTTTCACAGTGATTATTCTGGTTAGAGATTCATGAGTCTAACAGCCTCAGGGTAAAAGCTGTTCCTCATTCTAGTGGTTCTACACTTAATGCTCCTCAACCTCCTTCCTGAGGGTAGCGGGGAAAAAAGTGTGTGTGCTGGGTGAGTGGGGTCCTTCATGATGCAGGTGGCCCTCTTCCTACATCTAGAGGTGTACATGTATGTGATGGGGGGGAGACTGACACCAACAGTCTTCTGTGCAGCCTTCACCACTCTGCAAATATTTTATTTCTGCAGCTGTGCAGCCTCCATGCCATTTGTTCATGCAAAGCTCTAAAATTTAAAAGTATAATTTAAAATTTATTCTAAAATGAACAGGGAACAAGTGAAGTGGCGCTAAAGCAGGTGTGATTTGTGCTTGTTTGTTCGTGCAACCGAGTTCTGTACTTGTTTTTCTGATAGTGTGGAATCTTTTCTACATGTTCGTGCCATCACATGTTTGACCACATGGCATCACGTTATAGACATGTTCAATTCTTTTTTTTTTCTTAAAGAACTATGAATATTAATTGTTCTGATTATTTTTGTATGAATAACTACATTAATTTCTGTTTTTTTCTTGATTGTGTATTAATTATTCAACCAACTAGGTGTTTCAGGTTATAAATAGAGTATGATTATGAATTGGATAATTAAAACAGTAAAACTTGTATCAATTCAGAGTCCAAATTAGAAATAGATAGATAGATATTGATAGATACAAAACAAAATAAATTCTTCAATTTGAGTTCAACGTAGTAACTGTCGGTCTCTGAGTGTAACAACTCAACCTGATAAAGAGCTTTAAAGCAATGAAGAGAGCAGAGAGAAACAGACCGTCAGATCAGGAGGAGGTCATATAAACCAGACTGGCAGCTGTCCATCCAGTGTTTATTTAGCGGAGCGACTGGGTCCTGCTGATGACAGACTGGAAGTAGGAGAAAGAAAGTTGTGACTGCAGGGAGCTTCTGGGGAGTAAAAGGCATTATTAGGGTAGTGGTGGATGAAAGGGACCCCAGGGACAGACATAGATGAGGGAATGTCTGTGGTGGGAGTTAAAGAAAATGAACATGATGTGTGTGTGTGTGTGTGTGTGTGTGTGTGTGTGTGTGTGTGTGTGT
>NC_056498.1:72380500-72381005 GCF_014905685.2 Nematolebias whitei | reverse complement strand
GTGTGTGTGTGTGTGTGTGTGTGTGTGTGTGTGTGTGTGTGTGTGTGGTTGTGTGTGTGGAAAAGGAGGGGGAGAAAAGAAAATAAGAAAAGTAGACAGGGGGAAGAAAAAATAGATTGAGAGACCAGACTGTAGATGTGAAGCAGTCTTTGTTTGATGCTTGCTAATAGAGGGCTAAAAATACTGCTAATACTGCCTGGATACAAGTGTGTGTGTGTGTGTGTGTGTGTAGGGGATAAAATCAACTAAATTTGTGATTATTTTGGCATATCTGTGTGTATTAATTGATTTGATGCCCTTTAAACAAGAGAAAATCATTCACGTTTCAGTTTACATTAATTTGGGGTTAAATGAGAGACTGATTTTTCCTCTAAAGCAGAGGTGGTGCCTACACACAACGAGGTTATTTGCATAATAAATGCATATCTTATTAGCTTAACTCATAAATGATAATTTACAATATACAAAGTATATCCAGCCCCATATCACCCTACTGTACATATAT
>NC_056498.1:72367098-72380100 GCF_014905685.2 Nematolebias whitei | reverse complement strand
TATGTTTATTTTTTTATGAAATCATTGGTGGGCCAGACTAAAATCAACAACAGGCCGGAAATGACCCGCGGACCGCCAGTTGAATAGTCATGGTTTCAGGTAAGGGTCAGGGTTAGGCTATAGCAATAAATGAGAAATGAATGGAAGTCTGTTCAGGTTGCTGTTTAATATGCCATATTATTTTACAATTGTATGTTTTATAATATTATATTATAACTATACATAGATTTAGCTATAGACTTGTAGATTTGGTATTGCTATGGGCAACATGGTGGCATGACTGGTAGAGCTGCTGTCTCTCAGCGAGCAGGTTACCCTGATTCAATTCAATTCAAAAATACTTTATTAATCCCAAAGGGAAATTATTTTGTTGTTGTAACTCCTTATCCTCATTTCATTAAGAGATGTTATAGATACTGATGGCTGTAGACAGGAAGGATCTCTTGTAAAGGTCCATCCCACAGTGGATCCTAAGAAACTGGCTGCAGATGCCGTCCGATCCATCCACCCAGACTCGGCTGGCCTCTCGGTTCCCCTGCACTGTAGGACTGCTTGAATGCTGGGCAGAACTCCTCCCAGAGCGATGGCCACTCCTCCCAGCAGTCTGCCGAGCTCCTCACAGCCGCGGACAGCCAACTGCAGGTGCCTAGGGACGACCCCGTCTATCCGCTGTCGTGAGCTGCGTCTCCTGCCAGCTCCAGGACCCCAGCGATCAGGCACCCTAGCACAGCCGGCCGGTAGATGAGAATGCGTCCACAGAACATTCTTTTCAACTCATTTGAGAGTTGGGGCCATAGTTGAGATATTATTTGAGCTTTAGAGATGTTATTCAGCTGCTGTTGTTGTAGAAAACTGCCTTGTTGCCATGGTTACGCATCATAACAAATGTCCAAAACCAAAAAAGTTTCAGTAAAAAATTTTCCGGCTGCACAGCATCTGAAACCAGAGGAAACAATCATCCAAAAAATGTGATTTACATCCAGAAAACCAGGAATTAAAGTTTCCAAAAGCAAAATCTCAGAATGAAAGTAACAGAGCTGCGCCAACATGCAGCCACCTTGAGCGGAGCAAATATTCAAATCCTGGTCCGGGTGCCTTTATGGGTGGAGTTTGCATGTTCTCTCCGTGCATGCGTGGGTTTTCTCTGGGTACTCCAGTTTCCTCCCACAGACTAAAAACATGCATGTTAGACTGATAGGTAACTCTAAATTGACCCTAGGTGTGAGTGAGAGAGAGAGAGAATGGTTGTTTGTCTCGTTTGTCTCCATGTGTCCCTGTGATGGATTTGTGACCTGTCCAGTGTGTACCCTGCCTCTTGCACATTGATTGCTCGACATGGGCACCGGCGACCCCCGTGACCCAAAAAAGGAGGAAGCTGGTAAAGATAATGGATGGATGGATGGATGGATGGTATAGCTATTTAGATCTTTTATCGTATCATTTAGCGTATATATGTGTATATCTTAGATCCTAATATACTGTTTATTTTTATACTCTATTATATTTTTGCTATTTTCAGGTGTAACTGGGACCTTGAGTACACAATTTTGTTCCACCTCTTGTACCACATGTGAAGCAAATGACAAAGAACCTTGAACTTTGAATTCAATGCAAACTCCCTGTAAAGATAGAAAGGCAAACTTGTGTGTGTGTGTGGGTGGGTGGGTGGGGGGTGTTACATATCATATTTCTCCATGATTAAGATTTGGGATCACCTTCAAGGGTCAAATCACCTTCTTAAAAAAGCCATCCACACCAGACATACACACTTAAGCACCCCAACAGATACACATTAACACACATGACCTCTGACATTAAACCACCCCTCTGGGCTCATACTCTAGTTTTCAACCATTTCTTTGAAGTGTGTCTAAATAGGAAGGATTAGTGTAATAGTCTAATGTTACCCTGACATATTTCTCTCTGCTACTTGCCATTGTATATCGTGCAGCGCTCCCCTGTTGCTCTGGCACCATAAAACCCAGATGTGAAACTATAAACATTGCTGTTGGAAAATATACATACACATTATAGTCTTGAGAAGTTTTTACATTTATTTCTACTAATTAAAAAAAACCCACCAACTTTCATTTATTTCTGAGGGAAGGAGGTTTTTCCCCAAAATCTCACAATACATGGCCCCGCTCATCCTCTCCTTAATACAGGGCAGTCGTCCTGTCCCATGAGCAGAAAAACACCCCCAAAACATGATGCTTCCACCCACATGCTTCACAGTAGGGATGGTGTTTTTGGGATGGTACTCGTATTCTTTGTCCTCCAAACACGGCGAGTGGAATTAAGACCAAAAAGTTCTATTTTGGTCTCATCTGTAGAACTTTCTCCCATGACTCCTCTGGATCTTCCAAATGGTCATGAGCAAACTTAAGACGGGTCTGGACGTGTTTTGATTTAAGCAGGGGAAACTTCCATGCCATGCATGATTTTAAACTATGATGTCTTAGTGTATTGTGCCAGCTCTCTTCAGGTCATTGAGCAGCTCCTCCCGTGTAGTTCTGGGCTGGTTCCTCACCTTTCTTAGGATCATCGATACGCCACAAGGCGAGATCTTGCATGGAGCCCCAGTCCGAGGGAGATTGCCAGCCATGTTTAGCTTCTTCCATTTTCTAATAATTGCTCCAACAGTTGATTTTCATCACCAAGCTGCTTGGCAATTGCCCCATAGCCCTTTCCAGCCTTGTTGAGGTCCACAATTTTGTCTCTGGTGTCTTTGGACAGCTCTTTGGTTTTAGTCATGTTAGTAGTTGGAGTCTTATTGATTGTGTGGGGTGGACAGGTGTCTTTATGCAGCAACCTCAAATAGGTGCTTCTAATTTAGAATAATAAGTGGAGTGGAGTGGAGGTGGACATTTTAGAGGCGGACTAACAGGTTTTTGAGGGCCAGAATTGTTGCGGATTTTCACGTGCTCAAATACTTATTTGCAGCAATAACATAAAAAAAGAAAAAAAAAATCATACATTGTGATTTCTGATTTATTTATTTATTCTTTTAGATTATGTTTCTCACAGCGGACATGCACCTAAGATGAAAATTTCAAACCCCTCAATGATTTCTAAGGGAGAGAACTTGCAAAGTTGCAGGGTGTTCAAATACTTATGTTCCTCACTGTATGTATATATATATATATATATATAATAAGTAATCAAAATACATACCTTTTAAGTGAAATGGATTTTTCAAACATACAAATTGCATTTCAAAGTAAACCTTTCCAATCCTTGAATCCTTGTGTGGACAGCTTGACCTTCCACACGTCACCTGTTCAGTTTGTGTATAAAGCACAGTCAGTGCAGGTTTGGGGTTAATCACACAGTACATATATTGAATGGTGAACTAAAGGGAAATCAGTTTTTTTTTTTTTTTTTTTTTTGAGGAGTCATGTTATTCTGTCTGATCTGACATCTGCAGGAGGATGTGAGGAGAAGAGGTGGATACAGAGAAAAGAGGGGGAGGACAAGAACAGCTAGAGAAGCCTATGCAGCACATGCACACCAGTAGAATAAGAAAGAAAACAAGACAGCTGTAACAAGGGGACAAACAGAGACAGATAGGAAGAGAATAAAATAACCTTGTATAGAAGAAGAGGGTGGATGAAGGAGGAGGGAGGGTTGTAATGTAGACACTGAGATAACTAGAAGAAACCAAAAAGAGAACGATAATGCCTTGAAAGAGCATAAAGGTTTCAGAAGCACATGATTCAACTCAGCAGGGGTAACTCCCTGCTTCTCTACCCAGAAAAGCAGCTATCCAGGGGAGAAGCCCTGTACAGATCAATAATGCATGCACCCCCCCCCCCCCCCCCACACACACACACACACACACACAAACATAGTTCTGCCCTCACATAAATATTCACAGAAACCCAGTCAAAACCATTCGTTATTGTTACATGCATATTAAAAGCTGATCTTCTAATAGCAGAAAGATATTTTCATGTGCAGAATGCCTAATGAAGAAACCCAGGTGGAATCTATATTTATTGCTTCGAAACAGTACATCAGTCACCATAGGCCAAATTTAACAGAATAAGTAGTGCAAATATGTATGGTGTAGAAGCTCTCTGAAAAAGAGGAGCAGGAAGAAAAGAGCATTTCAGACTCGTCTGTCATACAGTACTGAAACCATGTAATCAGCCGTAAGTGACAAGATTCCTTTTATGCGCTTCTTATAATGTTCAGCAACAGTGACAAGCTAATGTGGCTGTAAAGGCCCAGGGTTGTTTATTTAGATTAAATATCCAGCCAGCAAGCTAAATTTGTAATTTGCAGTAAAATTGAAGAGCAGTCTAAGTGTAACGCAAATTAAACCTTAATGTTTTTGTTGCAATATATTCAAGTGGATAAGAGTTACACTCTGGCAAAGAAAAGTGGGAGAGTTTTGTTTGTTTGTTTGTTTGTTTTGCTTGTGTGAATCACAGAGTGACAGATCCTTGTGAGTCGAGGGAGCAATTTTATTCACATCCAGGTGCAATGGCAGAACCAGGAGGTGGGCAATGATGGCCTTGGCAGCCATAACTAAATATATGAAAGAGCATAAAGAGCACGCCCAGTCATTTGAGTAAACTATACTTTTAAGCATTATAAAAACTAACAATCATTGTTTTCTCAAATGATTGGGGTGGTCGTTTTACATGTTAGTTAGTGGCCATCTTAGATGTTAATTTGAGAATCCAATTTTTGAGTGACTTTTCTTACTCTTAGGGGCAGCAAACAACAAAATGGAAGTTGGCATGTTGTTTCTTACCGTATTTTCTGCAGTATACGTCGTTCTGGAGTATAGGTTGCATCAGTAAAAAAAAAGCATCATGAAGAGGAAAATAACATATATAAGTCGTATTTATTTAAAATAAAAGTGTATTTCACAAAGTGCAAGAACAGACATTTAATCTGAAATAACAATAACACACAGGGGCTGACTGACCGTGGGGATCGCAGGGACATTTCCCAGTGGCGTGGTGTTCAGTGGTTGCTGAGGGACACGAATAAAGGCTCGATTCAGGTTGCGCTTTATTATTTTAAATAAACAAGTCGCTATTGCCTGGTCTGACTCATGTCTCACTAAAGCTTGCATTGTAACAATCAGGCAAGACAGAACCCCCCCCCCCCCCCCCCTTTTCTGTGTGTGTCTGTCAAAGCGAACTCGGGTTGCGCTTGCGCCCACCCCCTCCCTTACTTTTCTTAGTCTGTATCTATCCTGGACTTAAGTTCCTTATGTGTTCATGGGCAGAGCTCATGCACATAACATACCTGGGATCCTGAGCAGGGCCAACAAGTCCGACAAGGCAGTTACCATCATCTGTGTTGCTTCTTCTGAACAACTCTGCCAACTCTGTAGGAAGATGGGGGTAGAGCGGTAGCAGAAGAGGAGCAACACATAGTTGTCAAAAGCCTAAAGGGCCCTCTCGTGGCTGCAAAGCTGGTTCATGTCAGTATGAATGAACAATTAATGTGCCAGTCAAAAATTGTATCATGAATAGAGAAAACAACATATAAGTCGCTTCGGACTATACGTCACAGGACTGGCCAAATTATGATTAAAAACAGTGACTTATAATTAGAAAAATATGGTATTCAAGTTATTCAGCTTACAAGATGGACTGACAAATATGGTGGCAGCCATCCATGATCCATGATTCTTTCGGTCCCAACCCAAAGCTCATGACTGTAGATGAGAGTAGGAACGTAGAACGACCAGTAAATTGAGAGCTTCGCCTTTTGACTCAGCTCTCTCTTTACCACAACAGACCTGTACAGCGCCTGCTTCACTGCAGATACCACAACTATCCACCTATTGATCTCTTGCTCCATTTTTCCCTCATTCGTGAGCAAGACCCTGAGATACTTAAACTCTTCCACTTGGGGCAGGACCTCATCCCCAACATGGAGAAGGCACTCAACCCTTTTACGGCTTAAGACCATGGCCTCGGATTTGAAGGAACTGATCCTCATCACGGCCGCGTCACACTCGGCTGCGAACCTCTCAAGCGAAAGCTGTAGAGCATGACCTGATGAAGCCAATAAGACCACATATTCTGCAAAAAACAGAGATGCGATCCTAAGACCACCAAAACGGATTCCCTCAACATCTTGGCTGCTCCTACAAATTATGTCCATAAAAGTTATGAACAGAATCTGTGACAAAGGGCAACCTTGGTAGAGTCCAATTCTCACTGGAAACGAGCCCAACTTACTGCTGGCGATGTGAACCAAGCTCTGACACTGGTCACACAATATTGCAGAGTCGTGTAAGCCAACACAATCCCACAACACCCAGAGCTTTATGGAACCCCAGGCATATCTCATCCATCCCTGGGGCCCTGCCACTGAGGAGCTTTTTAACCACCTTGGTGACCGCAGTATCAGAGATTGGAGAGCCCAACCCAAAGTCCTCAATCTCTGCTTCCTCAGTGGAAGATGTGCTGGTGGGATTGAAGAGGTCTTTGAAGTACTCTGCCCACGAACCCACGACATCTTGAGTTGAGGTCAGCAGCACACCACCACTTTCACTATAAACAGTGTTGGTGTTGTACCACCCCCTGACAGCATTTCTCACCGCCGGTGTCCACCACCAGCTACGAGGGTTGCCGCTGTGACAGGCACCGACAACCTTGCGGCCGCTGCTCCAATAAGCTACCTCAACAACTGAGGTACGGAACATGGCCCACTCGGACTCAATGTCCTCCATCTCCCCCAGAATGTGTCTGAAGTTCTTCCAGAGGTGGGAGTTAAAGCTCTGTCTTTTTTTTTTTTTTTTTCATATTCAATCAAGACATTAGCTATGCATACATAGACATAAGTAATCAAATTAAATGTCCATATGGAAAAAAATTGCATAATGTAAACACCTCATTCGGATTATTCTGAGCTGATTCAGATCGATCTGAATGAATTTATAATCAGAATGAGAGGGGTGGTTTATGCGATTCATAATCCGAATGGTGTGCATGTAAACACTTAATCTGATCATTTTCTCCTGATTGTGGAAAACTGACCTGACTACACATGTGTGACCTGTCAACCTCACATATGTCCGCCTGGCTAGATGCTAATGTGCCGGGGAAGCAAACTGGTTGGTGAGTGATACAACAGTTCCGAAACTTTGAAAGAGCTCAAAATGATCTATATTACCTGTAGCTCAATCAGGGAGTGCAGTAACGTCTCCACAGTCATTAAAACCTGGCATGGGTTCATTTTGGGTGCTCAGGTTTGTTTATGTTCATCACGTAAATTGAACTTCTTATTCTGTGTTTTTTTTAAGGAAAGTTTACCACTCTGTGCATGTTAGTTCTTTTTCTTTCTTTTTTCAACCTTTATTTAGACAGGTAAATCCCACTAAGCCTCGAGGACACAAGAGAGACCTGATTTCAACAAAGAATGATGACAACAATGGACAACAGCGACAACAATAGACAGTTATAAAAAGGCATACAATTTTTTTAAACAAATGGGATGGCTAAAAAAAGAAAAGTAACAAAAAACAGCTAGATTCTAAAGTAAATGTAGAAAACTAAAAACAGGAACATGTCTGCATTGGCAGCACGGTGGCGCAACTGGTAGAGCTGCTGCCTCTCAGCGAGCAGGTCCCTGGATCAAACCCCGGTCCAGGGGCCTTTCTGGGTGGAGTTTGCATGTTCTCTTCGTGCATGTGTGGGTTTTCTCCGGGTACTCCGGTTTCCTCCCACAGACCAAAAACATGCATGTTAGGCCAATTGGTAACTCTAAATTGTCCCTAGGTGTGAGTGAGAGAGTGAATGGTTGTTTGTCTTGTTTGTCTCTATGTGGCCCTGTGATGGACTTGCGACCCGTCCAGGGTGTACCCCGCCCCTCGCACAGTGATTGCTGGACATGGGCACCGGCGACCCCCGTGACCCAAAATGGAATAAACGGGTAAAGAAAATGGATGGATGGATGTCTGCATTGGTCCCTGCCAGGAGTCCAACAGATTCTTAAAGCCACTTAGAGAGGTCAAGGTTGAGAGGTTCAAATCTTTTTGTAAGATATTCCAGGAAACAGGAGCGGAGTAGGAGAAGGCCCTTTTGCCAAGTTCAGTCCGCACTGAGGGAACACTGCAGGTAATAATGTCCTCAGAGTGCACGCTGTAACTGCACTCACGCAGAGACATGTAGTGTAAGGGTCCCACTGCCTGCAGCCTGCCTTGCTGATGGCAGCTGATTAACAACTTCTGGCGGTCATCAGCCTGATGAGCCTCTCCATCTACAAAAGGCTGCAGCCCAGTGTGACTCATCGCTGGAGCATATCACCTCTCATGGTATAGTACTGTTGAGCTAGATATGTCTAGGTGAAAATAATTTGTTCACCTGTGTTCTCTTTTCCAGTTTCCTGGTTCCTCGTGTTTTTGGATTCTCCTCGTGACCTGATCTGGATCCCTCGGCCTGTCAGGTATCCCTCGTGCCATTTTTGCCTCCAGTTGCCAGCCTTCCTCGTTCCCTTGGACCCTCGTTGGATTCTCCTCTGTTGCTCTCTCCCTGGACTGAAGGACCAGCTCCCCTCCTTCGGGTTTGGACTGTAAGGACAAGAATCTCCTTCAAATAACCACTCAGGTCTTCCCCTCTGGACCAACATTAACCTGTCGTCCATCTTTCCAGGAGTTGCTGAGAAGCAGTGTGTCGACCTTCACTGTACATAATAAACACTGTTCTTTTTGTACTTCCCCTGTGTCTGCCTCGTTCTGGGTCTCAAACTATCTGGGTTCCCCACGTAATCTTAACATGTAGGAGGAGATGTATGAAGGCAGCAGACCAAGAAGTGATTTAAAGATGAAAATGTACTAATGAGAGAGTCTGCGTGAAGTTAATGATATCCAGTTAACCAATGAATACAGGGTGCAGTGGTGGATACGATAATCACAGCCGGTTATGAATCTTAGTGCACCATGATAGACAGCATCCAACATCCACAGGGTGCTTGTAAGAGCGTTTGTGTAAATAATATCACCGTAATCAATGGAGGGAAGGACGGTCACAGACACAAGGCGTTTCCTAGCATTCAGAGTTAGACAGGATCTGTTTCTGAAAAAGAAACCCAGTTTAACTTTCAGTTCCTTTACCAAGTTTTCCACATGGAGCTTAAAAGAGAGATGCGAGTCGACCAAGATACCCAAATATTTATAGGAATCAACAAACTCAATCGGGACACCATTTGAGGATGAAATCAGAGGAAGAACTGCTGGAACCAACTTCCTATTTGAAAAAAAAAGCATCCCTTTGGTTTTGTCAGTATTTAGGACAAGTTTGAGATGGAACAAATCTGTCTGGATATAGTTGAATGCAGATTCCAAAAGCTGAAAAGCCTTTTCAACTGTTTTAGCTCAACAATAAACAACTGTGTCATCAGCATAGAAATGTATGGATGCATCAGGGATGTTTTTACCTACATTACGTATGTAGATTGTAAAGAGGGTGGGTCCTAAGACTGAGCCTTGTGGTACACCATTGTTGACTGTTAAATAACTGGAGGAAGTACCATTATGTTGAACACATTGCCTCTGGTCTGAGAGATAGTTAGAGAATCAACCAATGCTGTGTTCTGAGAAACCGATTTCTGAGAGTTTATGACACAAGATGTTATGATCCACAGTGTCAAAAGCTTTAGACAGGTCTAAGAAAAGTGCAGCACAATAATCCTTAGCATCCAGTGCTTCAACAATGTCATTAAGAACCTTCAGTGAAGCAGTGGTTGTGCTGTGTTGTTTCCTGAAACCAGATTGAAGGTGAGGTAAGATGTTAAATAAGTACAGGTAATTTTTGATTTGAGAGTGTATCAGTTTTTCGAGAACCTTATCTAAAATGCAGAGTTTAGAGATTGGTTGATAGTTGTTCAGTGAGATGGAGTCACCTCCCTTCAGCAAAGGAAGAACAAAGGCTGTTTTCCAAGCATCTGGAATAGTTTTGGCTTATGGAGAGATTAAAGATGTGGGTCACAGGGACTGTGATGATATAAGCGGCCAGCCTTAAGAAATAAGGTGGAATCAATCAACCTTTATTTATACAGGTAAATCCCATTGAGCCTCGAGGACTCATTTACAAGAGAGACCTGATTTCAACAAAGAAAGATGACAACAATGGACAACAGCAACAACAATAAGCAGTTATAAAAACTCATACTACAGTTTTTTTTTTTTTTTTTTTTTTTTTTTTTTACAAATAGGATGGCTAAAAGGAAAAAGGTAACAAAACCAAAAAAACTGCTAGATTCCGAGACAAATGTATAAAACTAAAAACAGGAACATGTCTGCATTGGTCCCTGCCAGGAGTCCAACAGATTCTTAAAGCCACTTAGAGAGGTCAAGGTCGAGAGCTTCAAATCTTTTTGTAAGATATTCCAGGAAACAGGAGCGGAGTAGGAGAAGGCCTACGGCCTAAATAAGGTGGAAGTTCATCTGGACCTGCAGATTTTTTATGATCAAGATCTTTTAACAGTTTATTGACCTCACTAACGGAGAACGGAGAAAAAGAGAAGGTGTGATTAACTGAGGATTGACTTGTAAGAGGGATTTTATTTGTAGAAGTTTGGTTATTAAGTGAAGTGGCTGATTTTCCATTAGTAACTGTGTCAAATAAAGAACTAGAAGTGACAAAATGTTTGTTGAAACAGTTCAGGATCTCGTGCTTATTTGACACAGGAACAGAGTTAACGAGAAGTTGTGATGGGAGGTCAGATGATTGGGGGCTGCCTGAGAGAGATTTGATGGTTTTCCAGAATCTGTTAGGGTCACTTAGATTTTTGGAGGTCTGAGATAAGAAATAGTTGTGTTTTGCTGCTTTGATGGCAGTTGTGCATTTATTCCTCATCTGTCGAAAACTCAACCAATCAGTATCTGAGTCAGATTTTCTCGCTGCGGCCCAAAGATGATCTCCCCTGTGCAGGAGGTCAGCTATCTCAGGAGTAAAGTACTTCTATTCTGAATAAAAGCCCACTGCATGTAAACGCTCATCATGAACAAATGTGCCCATGTAAATGATACATTAGGATTATTTAATGCAAACACATTTTAATCCGATCAAAGAATGTTGCGTATGTAAACATAGCTATTGTTTCTGTGTGTGAGTGTGTGAACAGTTGTTTTAAGAAAATGCATGTCTGGATCTGTGCTTTACTTAGTTTTGTTCACAACTTGTCATGTTTTGTGGTTGATTTTAATCAATGTTTTGTGATATCTGTGTTTAGTTTTCTTGTGTTTTCATTCTTTCAGCCTCCTTGTGTTTCTCTGTGCCATCGTTCACTCTCCTTCAGCTCAGATTCTGCTTTCAGTCAGTCTGATACACCCACTCTCACCTGTTCCCAGTCAGCATTCAGCTCAAGTATCTCCACTTCCTCACCAGCCCTGTTCCATATACCTGTCTGTTCTCCACACATCAGCAGATAGCTCTGGCTCTGTGCCAGTCTGGGTTATTTCCTTGTCTCGTCTTGTGCCTCCTTGCGATTTCTCAAGAGTTTTTGTAACTTTGCTATCATGCTAGCATTTTGTTTTACTTTTTGAAATTAAAAAGTTTTTTTTTTTCTTTTTTTTTTCTCTCCTTGTGTTTATTTGCAGTTTGGGGCCAAAAACTCCTACAAACTGTGACATTAAAAAGAAAAATAACGATGACCAAAATGAGATTATAAAATAAGCCTCATTGGGCAGAAACTATAACTGTTAAAAGGGAAATGGTTTGGTGAGAAACTGAAGTCATGATTTGTTCAAACCAAAAGATTTCCATGTTAAATGGTTCTTTTTTTTTCTTATTTTACTTTTTATTTTATTTTATTTTTTTGTATATTTATTTGTGCCAGTTGTGATTTTTGGTCTTTTTGCTTCAGATTTAGACCTTTTTTTTTTTTTTACTTTTTTCCTACTGTGCAAAAAGTATCATTCTTTTAACATCAGGGGTATGATTTTTATTAATTTATTTATTTATTACAAAACATTCTGTGCTTTATCTTCTTTCATTGCTTCTTCCATTTATTTCTTTTCAGATGTAATGAATGCAATAATCTGCAGGGAAAGATTAATTCATCTAGCACCTTTAACTGCTGGACCAAGTATGAAAGCCTGGTCTGAGCTTCCAACATGGCATTCCCACTGGGACACTGTTACAAACACGGTCCATTTGGCTCTCCACATAAATTGCTTTTTGGACTATCCAAACAAGGTCTTGATTTGCAGAGCACTACAGTCAGTTGTTAATGGTGGAAGAAGTGTGATACTGTTGGGAAATATTATCTAATCTGATGCATGAACATTTTTTTTCTTCTTCTTTCAGCTGCTCCCTTTTTTAGGGGTCACCACAGCGAACTAAGTCGCACAGAGATTTGGCTGCTGCATGAACACTTGAAATGGGCTATTTCAAATGAATTACATACTATTTTCGTGTTTTGTTAAAAAAAAAGTCCATTATAGTGAATAATTTGCTTTAGTTGCAAAATCTGACCGAAGTAAATTGTCCAACAATTTATATAATTTAAATTTTCTGAGGGTTATATAGACACACAGACCTTTACCTAGGATGGTTGAAACATAATTGTCTTACAGTTATACATGTATATTAGAAATATAAGAGACATTGTAAAACATTTACCTCTTCTACTCATGAGAAGTTATACCATATGCATATAGAATAAGGCATGAAAAAAATGCACATTGTATTTTTAAAGTGCATTGATTTGGGTGTCACAAAACTAATTCTGGAAATTGCAGCCCATGTTCTTTGACTAAAATGTCAAAGCTTTAAAGAGGGCAAGAATTTGTGAATGGGAAAACAGGCACAAACCAGGCTGTAAATACCAATTTGAGCAAAACTGAGAAACAGTTTTGGAACCTGAGCCCCAGGGCATTTTAAGGTTGCATTCAATGTTTCATTAGTTTGCAACTCGGAAAACATTATCCTGGCACAGAGACTTAATGTAGTGATTTGTGATTTTAAGTGAGGTTCAGTTAGAAAATGTAGTGGATAAATGATAAATGGTCATACAAAGTACATATAT
>NC_056498.1:72361787-72366998 GCF_014905685.2 Nematolebias whitei | reverse complement strand
TAGCAACCCAGTTTTTGATTGTGACCTTTCTTACACTTAAATGCAACCACACACTAAAATGGATATTGGTTATCCATACTTTTATTTCATGTTAGTCAGCTCACAAGATGGGCGGATATTTATGGTGGCAGCCATTTAGGATTTTTGGTGTTGCAACCCATCTTTTCGAAAAGAACCGTCTATGCAGCCACACACCAAAATAAGTCAATACACACTTGTTCTTTCAAGTTGTAAGGATGGTACCATTTGGTGGATTCGGTTTGTGTCTGTGTTTCCCTTGTGTGTTCTCTTCAGTTTAATTGGTGTCACCCTTGTCTTGTCACAGCTGTTTGTAATCACGTCTCGTTTTGTCCTTGTATAAAAGCTGTCTGTTCTGTCTTGTTCCTCGTCGCGTCGTATTCGTTTGGGTCTTCAGTGTTCTCCTGTGTCTCGTGAGTTTTCCTGAGCTTCCTGAGTCCCGTCTGAGTATCCCTCCTGAGTCGTCTAGTTTAAGTAAGTGTTGCTGCCACGTCAGCTTATTGTTTTGTACTTTTTTCATCATTAAAGTATTTGGTTTTGTAATCTGCCGAGTTGAGTCCTGTCTGCACTACTGGGTTCGTTCCTGTCCACCAAACCCTGACACAAGTTTTTGTGGGATTCCAGTGTTTTCTGTACCGAAAAATCATTCTTGCAGCTCCAGAGTGGATGGGAAAAGCCAAATCACCTCCAACTTATCCTGAACCTGGCTGTTGAATGCTTGGTGTATTTAAGGATCTTTGGATCAGTATTTCTCTGCTGCGAATTTGTGATACCTACTGGTAAACCAGTGACAGTTTAGTACAACTTATCAGAGATCAGATTTGTAGGACTGAGTATTTCCTTGTGCCCTCATAGTCCTGACTCCATGGTTCATCATCGAGGAACCCAGTCTACTTATGTCGGTGAAGCAGAACATCTCCGTGGAATCTCCTCGTGAACACCACCAACATTCTTGCAGTCAGCCCAAGATAACACCACTGAATCAGCATCTGAGTACAACCCTGCCACTCTCCAGCATTTTCAACTAATCTTCCTCCTGCTGGCCACCTGAAATCCTGCACGCTCCTCTCCAAGCCTGCCAAGCAAAAAGAAACAGTTAAGAAACATACTGTACTTTGGACTTTACACTATGGATTACATCTACTACCAAGATACTTACCTATTACATGTTCCCTTCCTATCTGAGTCCCCAGAGCACAGTAAATGAAACCACTTACCTTTTACTTTGAATTTGTTGAATCTCTCTCTGACAGTCCACACAATTCTGGGAGTAAAAATATCAGTACTCATGAAAATCATGCTCAAAACATGCACAGACGGACAGATGAAGGGTGTGTCCAGTTCATTTTGTTCAAAGAACTTTAACTGAGTAGCATTTTTTTTTCTGGAATAACTTATCATTACAAAATGTTATCCATATGAATTTAATCACCAAAACCATTAAAGCAGGGAATCCAATATATATTCACTTTACCTTGATTTCATTTCTGCAAAACTTCCTTCTTTACTTCAGTTGCTCAATATGTTAATACAATTTACTTCCATGTTTGGATATGACATTAAGATCATATTAAGTGAAAAATGGACCACACAAGTTTGCATGTTGCAACTCAAAATTCACCGCTGAACATGTTTTGATAAAGTAGAGTGCAGCAGGATGACAGGAACAAGTGTAAAAATATTACACAGGGCATGCTGACTATGAAGGATAAAGTGCTGTTTTCATGTCATTGCCACTCGTTAGTGAGCTGCATCCTAGTCATGTTAATGTAATTTTACATGAATGGAGCTGCTTGCATGTGAATATTTGAGTTTTTGATGGCTGAATTAAAAAAAACAAACAAAAAAAAAAACAGTAGAATTTGTGTTTCTGTTTGTACCTGAGTGAGAATGCTGTTATGGAAAAAAATATTTGTATACATTA
This sequence comes from Nematolebias whitei, assembly GCF_014905685.2. Lineage (NCBI taxonomy): Eukaryota > Metazoa > Chordata > Actinopteri > Cyprinodontiformes > Rivulidae > Nematolebias > Nematolebias whitei. The sequence continues at coordinate 72,365,056 of NC_056498.1, read as the reverse complement.
TTCAACACTCAGGGTTTTTTTTTTTTTTTTTTTTTTCAGCACTTTTAAAGGCAAGTGATCATGTAATTGAGTATGTTTGTTTATCTGTTTGTCTACTAGCAAAATATCTCATGAGTTTCTGGACAGATTTTAATGAAACTCTCAGAATAGAATCACTGGCTGCACATCTCATTAGCTTTAGGAGTCAAAATGGCCACCACAGCTATTTGATTTGAGCAAATACAAAAACATGACTATAACTCAGTTGTATTTAAAATGATTTAGTTAAACTTGTTGGTAGTAGCCAAGACTTGGTAACAACACATACTATGAGCAGACTGTTGTTTGATCCTTGTTTAAATTAATCATTGCTTTGCTTTTTTAAAATTATTATTATTTAGTTTATTTTTTTAAGGCCCTTTGAGGAATGCATTTAATTCTTAGTTTTCTTTTGTGTGTGTGTGTGTGTGTGTGTGTGTGTGTGTGTGTGTGTGTGTGTCAAGAAACATTAGAAAAAAAAAACATGTACTGTTTGTTCACTGTCTAGGTGTTCCAAGTGTGGATGCACGAGAAGTAAAAATAAAGAATTAATTAATTAATTGCACAAGTTAACATTGAGCTGGATTCCAAACAATGACAGTAAATTTTCACTTGATAAGGTTCCGTATCATTGTGAAAATTGCATTTAGTTTGTTTGTTTGTTTTTTCTGTTCAAAATTATCATTACTTTTTTTTTGCTTTTGCTGGTTCAACAGGTTGTTTGGGAAAGAGCAGATTAGTTTGAACTGAAATGTTGAAGTTTTCCTCAGGAGTATTGATGATCTCTGAGCAGCATGCCTGGGGAAAACAGTCTCAGAAATTATTTCATGAATTTTTTTTATCAGGCGGCTAAATGCTGTCAGTATTAAATCTGAGTCCATACATTTCATTATTTACTTGTCAGTGACCCTGGTTTTTGTAAGTTTATTTTTCTGAGTCTGCATGTACTAAAGTCCTGTTTCTGTTCTTTTTTCAAATCGTACATGCATCTGGTGTTACTGATAAAACAACAAATGGAAACAAATGTTTCTTGCATGAACAAATGCATGGTCATTATTTTGATCCCGCATGCAAATACAAAATTAAAAAAATCAAAAAAAAAATCCTTGATGTACAATTATTATTGACACAGTCTATCATAAAGATAATCTTCCCTGTAGCAAACACAAATGTACAACAAAGGGCCAACTATTTATCATCATGAATGCACAGAGACCTTCACAAAAATCAAAAAGTCCAGGAATAAAAGCTTTTGAACATAAAAAAATAAATTGAAAGGTTTTGAAAGCTTGCCTAACACTACAGGATTCCCTGCAGAACATCTGGGGACAGTTGGATTATGTGGGCATGTTTTGGCAAAATCATTACAGAAACAGAAAATCATTATTTGTTGACATTCATTCAATATTTTTCTTCCCTATCACAGGGCAAATAGGGGAAATTGGAAATACCCTCTGTCTGTCCTTCCATGCATGCATGGTGTGAGCATGATAACTTGAAACACAAATGAGGTACCGACTTCCACATCTAAACGTAAGAAAAGTTCATTTTGAAAATTGTGTTGCCATGACAAAATCCAAGCTGACTAACCCTAGTCCTTCCCTTAAACATATGTAAACCGACCACCCCTATCCATCACAGGGACACATAGAGACAAACGAGACAACCATTCATTCTCTCACTCACACCTAGAGACAATTTAGAGTTACCAATCAGCCTAACATGCATGTTTTTGGTCTGTGGCAGGAAATCTGAGTATATGGAGAAAATCTATACATGCACAGAGAGAACATGTATACTCCACCCAGAAAGGACCCAGCTGGGATTTGATCCACTGACCTTCTTGCTGAGAGGCAATAGCTCTACCAACCGTGCCACTGTGCCATCCCAAGTTTTGAGAAAGAAAAAGAAAAAAAGATTAAGAAAGCAGTGAAAATGTATGAAACTTTCATTAAAAAGCATATATTTAATAAGTTATTTAAATAATAATTGACAGTATTGAGGTGAAACATGAACACAGAAACGGAAGCATATACACCAAAACTCAAGAGGTCCAATGAGTGCCCTGACCACAAATTGCTTTATCCCAAAGTCACTGATGCATGCACACATTCACACACTCCCCAAGACACACCCAAACACTCGTCCTGCCTCCTAAATACTTTACCCACCTGGCAACCCCATCGCTCTGTTAGTTAAAAGCTTTGCGATTAGATGTCCACGTATCCCATTTCACTATAAAGAGCCTGCGGGAAGCAACGCCGCTCGACATCGGCGGGAAAACATCACGCTAGTATTCCGGGAACGTCGGAGAGAATGAGGCGATGACCGGCAGAAGAGATGGATGGATATAGACTGAAGCAGTGAGAGTGCAGGAAGAGAGAGCTGTTATAATTAGTTTATGTAATATCACTTTGCCTCATCTCTGCCGTGCGCTTTTAACCTCCCGTCGTTCATTGCTCTCTTCCATCATTTGAACTATTTTCCTCGCCTTCAAAAAGATTTTGTTTAATTTTAATCAAACTTTCTGCAAATCTCAATAACTTTCTTTTCTGTTTATCTTGCCACCAATCAATTGTATGGCTTTCTCAACCCTGCCTCTCACCTACCAGCCTCTGTAATCTTTCCTCCTTTTTTCCATTCATCTTACACTGTTCACCCTCCTCTTCTCAACCTATCTATTGTTTCCTTGCCTCTTTTATTTAATCCATTCATCCGTTTGTACATTCATTCGTCCATCCAGTGTAATGTGCCTCTAAGTAAGTTATCTGGAGAAACAAAGTGGATCCCATCACTGTAGTGATTACATCACTGACCAGAGCTTAAGGACACAGTTGTTTATACTCTCATGTAAAAGAAACAGACATGGACCCTGTGTAGGAGCGTCACTGTTCATATGAATGCTGAGTTATTCAGTTTGTTATTTATCAATTCCAGTGGCTCCTTTGACTCATTATGTTAATAATCTACAAGACTTTTCTGTTGTGCCTTGCTCAACGTCTGATGTCTGAAAACAGGTATAACACAAGTTTCCATCCTAATATAATGTTACTGAGAGCTACTTTTACAAAAATTAAACTATTTGTGTTTTATAACATTTTGTACAAAACATTGGTGTCCTCAACTCACATTGTAACACACAAGGACAATATGTGGCCCAGGGGCCAAAAGTGTCCCATGGACAATCTCCACCCACCTGAAATTCTTAATTATACATACATACATGTATATATATATATATATATATATAT
>NC_056498.1:72357667-72361687 GCF_014905685.2 Nematolebias whitei | reverse complement strand
TGTTAAAAAAAACAGCCAGTTCACATAAACTAAATGTTACATACTAATATACACTATCTTATAGTACTAAAGTGTATTGGGGAGGGTTTTAAGCATACTAACTTGATAGAAGAAAGAAGCCTGAAAAAAAAAAATTCCAGATCTTCAAGGTAATTTGTTTTTCAATTCTCCAAGCAGACCTTCATTTGCATCAAATTTCTTGATTGATCCTTTGGGGAAAAATGTTATCCAACCCTGATTGAAAACATTATGAAAATTATTGAATTCACATAAATGTATTGAGGTAAATTTATAAAAAATATTGTTTTTCCTTTAAGAATGTATGCATTTTAGAGTATTTCATATTAATATTTAAGGTTTGAGATAATATAAGTTTCCTTGAAGGATAATGTGGCTCACAATGAGCAGTGGAAACTTTTAAACATTGTTTAAACTAGTAAAAAAAAAGTGTTTTTAAACAGATTATTTCATATTCACTTGTCATTTTATTATTTGTCTATGTGTCACTGCATTTACAAGTGTAGTTGTATGTGTGAGATGTCTTTTTTTTTTTTTTTTTAATATATCAGTGCTTTTTTTTAGCTTCATGAAAAAACTGACATGGAGTCAGGAAGCGAGCTGAATGACAGAGTGTTCCCAGTTATTTTCCTTCTTATGGAGTCATTTAAATGTTCATCTGTCAGTCTTTTTTTTTTACTTGGATTTCAGGACATTCAGGTTAGAAAAGTCTGACTCAGAGGTAGGTAGACCCAAACAGTGCAGATATTTTAAGAATTGCCTGAAAAAAGTTTTTCTAATTGTCTGCCTCTAGGTTCCAGAAATACTGAGAATGCTGTTGGGACTTTAACTGCACAATATTTTGGAGAGTTATAACCTCAATCTCCATTTCTACTGGATCAACACTAAAAAGTTCAGCCATTTGTCCAGAAATCTCATTTATTTCAACATCCATAAAGGTGTTGGCCATAAACATCAAAAAGGCTTGACTTTCTCAGTCTGTGATTCTGTCTGCAAACTCCTTCCCAGTCTTCACACATGGGCACAATATCTTGAAACAATTTAAACCCCAGCTGCACCTGCATGACTTTCCAACATCTTTGAGACAGAGGATAAGTGCTGAAACTTTTTTTTTCACTTGCTGAATGCACAGTGACAACATTACACTGAATATCTTGACAACACTGATCATATTAGATGTTTTTATATTTTCCTTGTAACCGCAAGTTATATATATATATATAGATATCTCTCTCTCTCTCTATATATATATATATATATATATATATATATATATATATATATATAAATATAGATATCCATCCATCCATCCATCCATCCATCCATTATCTTTACCTGCTTATTCCATTTTGGGTCACGGGGGTCGCCGGTGCCCATGTCCAGCAATCACTGTGCGAGGGGCGGGTAACACCCTGGACGGGTCGCAACTCGCAAGTCCATCACAGGGCCACATAGAGACAAACAATCATTCACTCTCTCACTCACACCTAGGGACAATTTAGAGTTACCAATCAGCCTAACATGCATGTTTTTTGGTCTGTGGGAGGAAACCGGAGCACCCGGAGAAAACCCACGCATGCACAGAGAGAACATGCAAACTCCACCCAGAAAGGCCCCTGGACCGGGGTTTGAACCAAGGACCTGCTCGCTGAGAGGCAGCAGCTCTACCAGTTGCGCCACCGTGCTGCACTTATAGCCTTCATTTTATTTCAATTTTAAAAACAGTATATTTAAATTCTGATTTTTTGTTGTTTTTGTTTTTTACAGTTAATTATTGGAATTTAACATCTCATTCAATTTTACAAAGTGAAATTTACAATTTTGAATGATAATAAACTTATTGAATTGATTTGAAAATATAATGAGAAAGTCAGTGGCAAGGCATGCTCATCTCAACTGGGCCCTCTACACCACATATGTCAAACTCAAGGCCCGGGGGCCAAATGTGGCCCTCGTTGACATCTCATCTGGCCCCCGAGATGATATTATAAACATAAAATACTTTTTTCACTTGAGTGTTTTCAGTAATCTTTGATTATGATGTCAAAAGTGCAAAAGAGAACATCAAATGAGACCAATCAAACTTTTTTTGAGGAACCTGCAACCAAGAAAAGATGTTGGGTATCTAACTTCAGTTAATGTTGATTCTAAAACTGGCCCTTGGTTTGAAAAAATGTTTTAATTTTGGCCCCCTTTTGTAAGTGAGTTTGACACCCCTGCTCTACACTATCAACGCCCCACACCCACATACTGATAGTAGTGATGGTAGTATGAAACTAAAGCTTCAAAACATGCTTCGAACCCTGCAGTAAAATTACATTGGAGCACTGCTTCGGAGCCTGTTTTGGTGCGGAAAAAGTCACGTGACACGTGACGTCCGAAACACAAACTGTTTCGTTGTCAGAATGAATCGCTTGATTGGTTCATGGTCCAAAGAGCTGATTCCTTGGCACCGCCTCGTCTCGATTCTGACAGGTGACAGACAGGTTGAGACAGTTTTGAATTGAGAGCTCAACACTATAAAACAGCTGTAAAATGTTTGCAATGTGTTGGAGAGTAGGTGTATTTTGGTGTTAGTTGAAATTGAGTAATTATAGAACCAGCCAGGAAAAGAGGTTGTTCTAACATGTGGGAACACTTCTTTCTGCTCATGATGAGGTGGTTTTAAATGTCAAAAAAGTTATAGTAATGTTCAGCAGGGAATATATTATCGAACCCATTTAACCAATGTATTTGATATAATTACAGTAAAATGATGTGTGTTATTTTAATAATCACATCAGTATGGGCTCAAATTATATGTTATTTCATTGTTATTTTTAAGAATGATAAGACTCGGACTCTGCCACAGTTACACAAGCACAATGCCATTGCAACATTTTTATTAAATCTCTTCAATGCACATTTATCAATCTTTATTCAAAAACATGTAAGCATAAATAAATTGTCTAACCAGATAACATAGAAAGTTGATGAATTTTCAAAAAATCTGTTTTTACCCTAGTAAAGCAGTTTCTTTAACACTAGTCACTGAAGTTCTTTGGTGTGTGCCACTAAAAGCATAACAACGAATTTGACAGCAGTATTGCAAAATGCCACAAGAGGTCAGTGTAACTGAAGCTTCAACAAATGAACCTATTTTTGAAACAATTGGCCCAACTGGTTCAATGCTTCATAAAAGCTTAATTTGCTCATCACTAACTGATAGTCCAACTATCACGATCAGTGTTTTTCACAATATATTTTGTGTTTTGATGGAAGGGTTTTTAGGTTACTGTGTGTATTTTGCCTTGTGTTTTTCTCCTTTTGTAGGTCTGCTCATGCCCCACCCACTCACACCTGATCCCAGTTGACTCTTCACAGGTGTTTCTACTTTTGGTTCATTTGTTTGTCTTTATATTCCCCTTGATTTGGTTCTGTGTTATACACTGTATGTGTTTGTCCTGGCTCTGTGCTCATGTTTATCCACCAAGAGTTCTGTTTTCAGTTGTGCTGCCACATCATCTTGTTTATTTGTAGACAAATCAGTTTTGCCATTTTGAAGACTCGTGTCCAGCACAATCTGTCCACACACTGGGTTTCTTACAACCACACACCCTGATGCCAGTTTATTTGTATATTTTTGGTAAAGAAAGAAAAATACATAAAGGTCACAGAAACAACTTGAAACTGATACAAAGAACATAAAATGAGTATCTAAATTAAAAAATAAATCATTCATTAGTTCTAATTTTGATTCACCAGACTTTGGAGGGGGAAAAAAATGACAAGAAAGGATGTTTCTCTTTATTTAATGTTTTGTTGCAGCAATCAAACAATTTCTGTAACTCGCTGAGACTTCTTCACCGATCCACAGGTATTTTGGTCCACTCATGAATAAACCACTCCAGTTGTCTCAGGTTTGAAGTGTTCCCTCTCCTGAAGTTTCAGCTCCTTCAGCATACAGGTCCTTCTCAAAAAATTAGCATATTGTGATAAAGGTCATTATTTTCCATAATGTAA
>NC_056498.1:72351293-72357567 GCF_014905685.2 Nematolebias whitei | reverse complement strand
TTACATTATGGAAAATAATGACCTTTATCACAATATGCTAATTTTTTTAGAAGGACCTGTACATGTTCAGCAGGAGTTAGATTAGGGCCTCTTCAGAACAGAACAGTTCTGGGTGGCTCTGTGTGCTTCAGCTGGTGAGTTTACGTTTGTTAGCGTAACTGCAGCTTAACACGTACATCGCGGTGAAATAAATTATGATCCATGTAACGCTAACTTTAAGATATTAGTGTGTAAATTTATTTTATCTACGTAGCTAGCTAAACTCAGAAGCTAACTAAAGATTGACAGTAACATAAATCTTAGCTAGTAAAACTGCTCATCCATCCAGTCAGCTGTTTAAACAGTTCACTAATGTTCACGGTTTATGTTCATGTTCTCCTCACAGGAGGTTCTGACCCACCATTAGGATCATCATTAGGATTTTGTAAGGAAATTCAGTTCTCAAACTTGAGATTTACCAAGATATTGAATAAATATGGAATAAATGATGACAGTCTCAAACGGGCCAGTAAAATCTATGATTTTTTTTTTTTTTGCACAAGTCATGCCACCTGTCAATCAATCCAGTAGGCACATCAGCAACTGACCAATTGGTGACCTCAATTTGTTCTGAAGTGAACGCCCCTTACCTGCAGAGCTGCAACAGTTTTGCATTACTAACACTTTGCAGTCAGAGAGATTTCAATAACTGAGTTTACATTTTTTTGTTTTATGTTAATCTACTGTAACAAACAATACACCAGAATGCAGGAAATGGCATCTACTTTATTTAAAATTCTCTGGGGGAGGACTACCAGACACCCACCCCCCACCCCCTGCGCCCGCCTGCTATTTGCATTCTGGCAGCATTTGGTTTACAAATTAAGCTCTGATTTCTAGACAGAATTTTATGGACAAAAGAATACCCAGTGCCCATATCAGAAGGCCATGGCCATTCAAACAAATGAGAACATAGTTTTGAATAGACAGTTTGATCAACCAATCAAAACTGTAGTTATAGCAAGTAGGTTTTTTGCTTTGGACCCATAGACGATCAAATCCTATATTCAGTGGTTAATTTATATAGGTGTAGCAGGTATGTCACCTTCGGCTGCACTTAAAAGTGCAAAAGGTAGATATGAAATTATTTTCCCGGCTTTTTATTTGCAGCTTTTTACAAGATGAGTAAAGTTTAGACTTTTTAGAGAAATGCTGCTCAACATCCAAACATTTAGAGCTCCATCAACTTTTGATTTATTAGTTGTTTGGTTGGCAGCTGGGAATCAGAAAGGCTGAGACTGTTAGATATTTAATGAAAGTTGCAGAAAAAACTCACAGAATGTCATCCAAGGACAGTGACAGATACTTATGGCTAAGGATTTTTACTTAACATGTTTCTTAGTTCATATTGTCAATCTTATTACTGTTTTTCTTTCTCATTTTAATACTTTTGTTGGATGTAACTATGACCCTGTGTACACAATTGTGTTCCACCACATGTAGTGTATATGACAAATAAAGAACCTTGAATCCTTGAATGGTTTCTTTATTTTTCAGGAATGATGAGTTAAAATTTAGGGGTGCTTGAGCACCCACAAAAAGAGGCAAAATTGCCACTGAAGCCAGTTCATATTTATAATTTTACTTTTAAACACTTTATGCCTGATTTATAAGAGTATTAAGTGCAGGATTATTTCTTAGTTCTTTAGTAGCCTATATTCCACACTGAAATTATGAGTAGTGCAAGATGTTTAGTTATATTTTTGTGTTGTGTATATATATATATATATATATATATATATAAATAAAATTGCCCATGACTTTGAAATTTTATAGGATCAGAGATTTTTTTTTTAAGAACAGAAGCGAAAATGCGAAGTGACAGCTCTGATGTGATCATAGGAAGCTTGTTATGTTTAAAATTAATGTTTTGATATAATTATTTTCATCTTACATATCCAATATATGTTTTGTTCATTCATGGCAGTCAAATTAGTTTTATTATTATTAGGCCTGAGAGTTACCTGATCCAAACAAACAGTTACCAGAAAACACCCCGTCAAAATAAGAGTGTTCCTGGATGTTGATCCGGCAGGATCCAGCTCAAATTAAGCCCTGCTAGAAATAATGTTTTTATTTATTTATGTTTTACCCCACTCTGGAACCACTCCAAAGTTCAAGGTTTGGATATAAAGAAACAAGAAACAAAAATTGTTTTACATAATTTTATTACAATTGAGCAAGATTTATTTTTCCAAAAAATATATATTTTAAAAATTGGCATAAGTGTTTAGTGTTTTTATTTTTTAGATTGTTGTGCTTAGTCTAGGCCTTCACTAAATATCTTGAAAGCCTTAACGTTTTGTCACTAAAGAAAGTTTTCTGCCTCAAGCATTTAAGAATGTCATAGAACAGCATTTAGATTGAATTAACTTTTGCTAAATATTCATGGTTGCAAATGATTCAGTTAGACTCGTTTACAGTAAAGTCAGAAGGTCAGTCACACGTAAGCCCTGAATGTTAATGAATTCATTGCATTGAAGAAAAATCCCAGTGATATGTAAAGCTTTTCCATTACTAGGGTTTTTCTAAACACACCATAATGTTATGAAGATTGTATCATGTTTATAAAACTAGTGTTTTTTCAGCTATTGCTTATTTGGCACTAAAATAGATATTTTAAGTGTTTTGGCTGAAGAAGGCAGGCTGAATAAATTTATTAAAAGCTTGCATTAGAATGATTGATTAATTCCCTGCTATTTAGGCTGGTATTTAAATCTTGATTCATCCAGGATTAACATGGATCAGTAATGTCTCATATGGAGCTAAAGAGCACCAATAACAGATTAATCTTTCTTTGTGCTTTCTGAACCGAAGGAAAGGCCACTTCAATAAAGAACAATCAAACATCAACAAAACAACAGATGCTATTTAATTGTTGGCAAAAGTTGCAACATTAGCCTCAAAAACAAAAGTTTCACAAAAGACTGTGTCCACAATGGTCTGTTTTAATTCTTAGCGAGCTATGTGGGAAGATGGAAGGATCAGATCAGGTCTTCACATTCCTGAAGATTTATGATACAAACTTTCATAAAAGTTAAAGGCCCAGTGGTTCCAAGGCAGTTCTGATCAGAGCAGGTGTGAAACTGTTTTGGGATTTTCTGTTTTTACTGGACAGGTTGACAGTTTTGAGTGACAAGAAACATAAAGGGAGGAACAAGTCATGCACCAGAAACTTTCAGCCAAATTCAAACCAAAGGTGCTGTGCCTCAGTCTACTGACCCTTTGTCCACTTCACTTATACTTTTAATAGCTGTCAACGGACATGAAGGATCCTATTCCAGAGCAGTGACTGTAGAGTTGGTTAAACTGTGGAAGTGGGTCTGAGTCAGTAGCAGAACTTGCAATGAAGGGTCCGCTGTGAGAGTTATGCATGAATTGTAGAACTGTAACTATAGATTCAAAATTCCCTGATGCATGCTCAATAATCCAGGTAAATAAATCTAAAAAGGTTGATTCAGGTCCTATGGACGGACTCTTCTTGTTGAAACATGCTTGTCCTTTTTCCAAAAGACTTCTTCAGTCTTCTTCTTCAGTCAGACATTATATATATATATATATATATATATGTATGAATGTTCAGCGTCAAATTATGCCCCGTTTTTGTATCGAACCAAAACAAGTTTCTGCAGATGTGTGCCCTTAAATAAACTGAATTGAAATAAAGATGTGGCCATAGTACTGTGGAAGCTATATTCCGGCTCAGCAGTCGAGAAGTCAGAGTCGAGTACAGGAATACTGGTTTCTATTTCAAGTCGGTGTCAGAATTGTTTTGCAGTAGTTTTGTGCTGTAACACAGAGGCGGTGGGACACCCTGGACAGCTCCAAGTCCATCACAGGGCCATACAGAGACAAACATCCAAGTTCAAGTTATGTTAATTTGTCATTCACAAGGTTAACATGAGGTCAACAGTACAATGAAATGCTCAGGGTGAGAAGAACCGCTTTGACTTGCTAAAAAAAAAAAGAATATACTAAAGGATGCAATAAGGGTACAACATAAAATGCCAAAAAGTGAAAAAGCAATTATAATAATATTTTCAAGGTCCTAAAAAGAGATAGTAAACAACAACATGGTAGAATTTAACAATGCAAGTAGTATGGCTTTGAATGAATAAGCATTACAAGGAAGTAATATAAGCTAAAATGCACATGATATATATTGCACATAATTAAATGAACTACACAGGTTGTGTGGTGGGTTACTGCACAGGTAGTGAGTAACATTGAGATGGAATTATGATGGTAAGATTGATACATAGATGCTGTATCATAAATGAAACAGCCACATAGTGCAGCAGCAATAAACATATTAGTTGTCATAGATGTGGCTCGATGCAGTGTTATTACCAGTTGTTCAGTGTTTTTTATCAAGAGTTCAGTAATCTGACAGCTTGTGGATAATAGCTGTCCTTTAGGCTTTTTTGTACGTGATGGCAGACTCCTGTATCATCTGCCTGTACACGGAAGAGTCCTTGTGCTGGGTGGGTGTGGTCCTTAATGATGCTGCGTGCTTTATGCATTCACTCTCTCACTCACACCTAGGGACAATTTAGTTACCAATCAGCCTAACATGCATGCTTTTGGTCTGTGGAAGGAAACTGGAGTACCCGGAGAAAACCCTTGCATGCACGGAGAGAACATGCAAACTCCACCCAGAAAGGCCCCCTTCTGGGATTTGACCCAGGGCGACCTGCTTGCTGAGAGGTGGCAGCTCTTCCAAACATGCTATCATGCTACCTAACACAGACTTATTTAACATTATTGCTATTTATCAACAATATTCCTATTAAATTACCATTTTCCCCCATGAAGGGAAATTAAAAGAGATTGTGATCTAAATCAAACAAAAAGGGTTGCCACTCACTAGTCCCTCAAACTGTTAGTAATGGAATGGAGCTGTTTGGGAATGTGTTTGCTGGACTACCAGGGATGTTCCACAACACAAGTGTGCTGAGACTGTCTACACTGTGAAAACTAGCTGTTGGCTATTGCATCCTAGGAAACTTGTCTTATCACTTACAAGATTGGCTCTTAAAACAAATGGCACTCGATGAATGGCAACATAACAGCATACAGTATGTTTAACCAAAAATTCAGAGCACGTCTGGTTGTAGAGAATAGCCAAAACAAAAGTGTCTCAAACGTGATCTGTTTTAAAGTGTGTTATGACAGTAGCTGTGAGTCATTGTCAAGACGGATTCAAAGATATAACACAGCTTGCAAGAGTTTGCATTATTTTGTGCATTATGACTTTTAAACAATTTCATCAGAATGTCTAAAACTCAGAATTATCTTATAATAATGCATGCAATATGAATTTCTTCAAGTGATTATTAGACATTTCATACACAAAAATAAAATGAGGCATAATAAAAAAGAAAATGGTTAAGTTGTAGCAGGAGATTATTTTGCCATGCACAGAATGTCATTCCATTATCATTCGACATAATTGTTCACATAATCATCACTCGCTGGCTGTAACCAGCAGATGTAGAGACCCTATGCCTTGAAAAATAACAATGTCCAAAGAGGCTCACTGTTACCGACTTTATAAACCAATTTTAAAAAAAATAGGAAACTGAATCTCTCTTAGCAGCTCCTTGATATCACTCTCACATTGTACTTTTGACACTTTCACACACACACACGCAATCTTACTGTTACGCTATAACCTTAATCTTATTCATTTACTTCTCATCAGTGGGTGACGGGAAAAGAAACGGTTGCGTCACATGAGCACATACGGTTCCAGGAAACTCTATTAAAAGTGTGTTCAAATTTATTTTTCATCTCCGCTGCTGCTATTTACCTTAAGTATTCATAATCTATTTAGAGGGCTTTGGGATGTTCTGAAAGTGCTTTTTCTCCACATTACCACTCATTTATCAAGCAAGAGTTTATAAAAATCTCTGGAAAGTGTTTTGAATGCATGTTATCAGACACCTCTCAGTTGCAAATTAAATTGGGCCAAGCTGTATTTTGAATGCACATTTGAGCAGCATTTGATAAAGCTTCAACAGTTTGCAGTGATTAAGTTAGAGTTATTCATCTATAGCCATTTAACTGCTTCTTTGATTCTTGAATGAAGAAAAATGAGAACATTTATTCCTTTAGGATTTTTGCATAATTTCTATTGAGGTCATGGAGATTAAAGCTGGTCTGTTACTGACCCACCCAAGTTATTCAGCCAAATTGTCACACTAAATTAACTAAGTAAAAAAAAAATTATATA
>NC_056498.1:72333683-72351193 GCF_014905685.2 Nematolebias whitei | reverse complement strand
ATTATTATTTTATTTTTTTTTGGTTGGTTGTTGTTGTTTTTGTGTGGGGCTGTCAGGGAATTGCCTGGGACATGCAAGAAGCTCTGTCTCCTATTTACACACCATACTTTTTCACAAATTGTGTAACTTTGTGAACATGTAAATTATGATGAATGTCTGGTGTTTTAATGCAAAATGGGCTTCTCTAAGTAGGACAGGTTTTGTTCCAACTTTCCAAGATCAGTGAAATAAAGTTATCTGCTGCTTAATGTGAGGAGCATTAGAAGAAAAAAAAAGTTTAAAAGGACAAGTTTTACATAAATAAGAACTATTTTAGGCATTTGGATAAAGTTACTACCTAAATTGTACATCTTTCTTGACATATTTTTAAAGTTTTGTTTTTGTCATTATGCATGGGAGTTGCTGCATGTGTATATCTGTGTGCACACCCATCTGAATGTGCCTGTGTGTGTCACCTTTCCTGATAATGTTCACCACACTTACCCATCTGACAGCTTGTGATTGAGTGGCTGTTAAATGTGCTCTTCACACACATGTGCACACCCACACACACAGAAAAGCAAGTCCATTATCCATTTATCAGTAGCTCTGTCCTAATCGTAATGGGAGACAGATGTAAGGTGCTGGGGAGGACCAGTTTCTCACACCCCTAAAAACAGACTCACAGACACAATCTATAACACACACATACAGAAACAGACATAAGCTCAGACCTGCTCTGTTTCCTACTTTTAGAAATTTCACACAAACACAGTTCTCTCGATCTTAAATCACACACACACACACCTCCACACACACACATTTTGGTATCCACTTAAAGTGCTTAGCTGTAGTTGACAACAATGATCAGAAGTCTCCTTGAGAAGGGTTGGTAAGAAGGTGAGCTGTCTTCTCCACTAAAACCACTCATTACTCAAGTTGCTGTCTGGATGAATGGCCGTGGTGTGGTGTGTGTGTGTGTGTGTGTGTGTGTGGGTGGGGGGGGGGGTGCATGTATCTGTGTTTAGGATAAATGTAGGGATCAGAACATTGCCTGCACCACTATCTTCTTAAAGGGAAACAGCAAAGTGAATGGAGAATTAAATCAACTTAAAGTGAGCACTAAGGTGTGTTTTCTGCATGATGACAATATTGATTCCAGTTCAAACTACAGCAAATACAGCCTGCTGGGAAAAGTTCAGACACTGCGTGGTGTTTTGTTCGCTCGTTTTTTGACATGAGGAAACAATTCCCACAAGAAGAAAATTCTGATTAGATTTGAGTGAAAACTATATTTGCCCCTCACTTCTGTCAAATAAACACATACAGTACTATGCTTTATAAAACTGGAACGCACACACAAGAAATAGGTCTAAAATTTTACCTTATGAAAGTGTCTGGCAACAGAGATACTTCAACTGTGCCACCTACTTTGTTGGATGATTCACTGTGTTGTCCGATTAGATTTTGACTAATCTGTTGGCTCCTCATGTTTTGTGAGCTGCTGAGTATAACATCAAAAACAACTTGTTTGTAAAATTGAAAAAAAAAAAACACTATGCTGGACATTTAAGGGGCCGGGAGGTAGGGCGGCGGACTGGGGACCAGAAAA
The DNA here is from genome assembly GCF_014905685.2 of Nematolebias whitei. NCBI lineage: Eukaryota > Metazoa > Chordata > Actinopteri > Cyprinodontiformes > Rivulidae > Nematolebias > Nematolebias whitei. The sequence goes on along the minus strand of NC_056498.1, from coordinate 72,349,602 downwards.
TCGCAGGTTCAACTCTCCGCCATGCCCACATGCCATGGTGCTCTTTAGCAAGAAACACCATCTCTAATTGCTCCCCGGGCACCTACATAGCTGCCCACTGCCCCACCTGGGTGCATCTCATGTGTGATGGGTTAAATGCAGATAACTCATTTCATCATTGTATGTTCCCATAAAATGATGTCAACACATAGTACGTACTTAAATTAGCACAAAGATGGAGTGAGCTGGTTGTGGTTATTAGTTTAAGATCACTTGACTTGTTTGTAATATTTTTAATCACTGTTTGATCAACCTAGATGGATAAACTATGAAGCATGTTTTCACTAAATAAGCTATGTTGAGCTCAAGGCCAAAGTTTTAATAATTACGACTGAGGTTTTCTTTTACTGCAGTTAGATTGCCAAGGTAATAGAAGGTTAGCTCATAAAATGCTACGAGTTATGAGAGGAGTTCAGATTTTTGGGTAAATGAGTGAAAATCATTGCTTGTTATGTTCCCAATAGCAGAGTTTGTCTCTCCTTCCTGTCCTCTCAAACCAGCCGGTCAAAGCAGATGACCGCTTGTCCTGAGCCTGGTTCTGCTGGAGGTTTCTTCCTTTTAAAAATGAGTTTTTCCTTTCCACTGTTGCCACCGTGCTTGCTCAGGATGCGACTGCAACAAAGTGAAGATTCAACAAGTCTGCTAGCTTCCTTAGATAGAGAACTGTTCTATGTATATGAATGTTCCTGTAAAGTGTCCTGAGACAACTTTGTTGCGATTTGGCGCTATATAAGTAAACTGCCTTGAATTGAATTCAACAAGATCATCTAAGTCACTGTTCTCTGCTGTATTATTCTGCAAGACAGAGGAAAACGATGGAAGACAATCTTTAAATTTGGTTACAGGGTTTTCGGATAAGCACCTGCTAATACTAAATTTACTCTCAGTGGCTGTGTATTAATTTAATGTAACTCAAAGATTATTAAAAAATTCTACACCATGCTGGTAAGGCAAATACTGTACATATCCATCCATCCATCATCTTTACATGTGTCTTCTTTGTTTGGGTTGTGGGGGTCAATGTGCCCATATCCAGCTGTCAGTATACGAGAGACAGGGGACATCTGGGCAAGTATCCAGTCCATCACAGGACCACATAGAGACAAATGAAGCAAACACACATTCACTCTTTCACTCTCACCTAGGGACTTGCATGTTTTTTGGTCTGTGTGAGGAAACTGGAGTACCTGGAGAAAACCCACGTATGCATGGAGAGAATGTCTCATTCCATGCATTTTTCTTTTGTTTGTTAATTTACTACGAGCCATATAGTCAGTAACCAGGCTTTGAATGTATATCTGCCAACGTAAATACGACTAAGATTTGATTTATTTTTTAATAGCAGTGTTTGTGTGGAGATTTGGTGCAGTCAGTGTCTTACATGGCTTCTGCAGCTCCTGAGTGGCTGGGTGGAGCCAACCCCATCACACCTGTTGCTGAACCTGCTCTGATGGAGGACTGCTGTATTTAAGCTCCATGTGGGACAGCAGTTCAACACTGGATCATTGAAGTCCTTGGGTACATTGTGGCAGCTACTGCTACAAGTAACTTAATTCCTAGATAATACTAACCTGTGTTTTGTTTGTTTGTTTGTTTTTTTGTTCCTTCTTTTTATCAAGACCTGCTGGTTTTTCCACCCCTGTGAATACTCGCCTTCCTCGAGTCTCCTTGAGTCTGTTTGGAACCACTTACCTTTTGAGTCCTTGGAACAGCCTGAGATTAATCCCAACCATGGACACTGAAGCTAGTTTTCTAGTTTCGGCTCTGCCACACTCCTACAAATCACTCACCTATAATCCACTCCTCAGGAACCTCCACCCTCCTCTCCAAGCTACTCCACACTCCAACCTCTGTAAGACAAACAGACAAATGTAATTATTCAAAACGTGTTCCACAAATCCCCATGACATCCCTTTCCTTGCAGATAATTCCCAGTATAAATATCATTTTACAATAAACTTGTACTTAACTTTTCATCAAGTGTTGGGTCTTCTCTGTCAGTTTGTTTGTTCTGGGTTTTGAACTAGTCAGTTCCTGATTGTGCATAAACCCACTCTGATCTTTAAGTCCGTCTCAGAGATTAATGACATGCAGGTGTGAAAATCAAACTTCCCTGGTCAATAAAGACAACAAGATGGGGTCTTTTAATGATCCCTCTCTGCATTAGAAACTCTCCTTACTAATGACTCAGGCTTCATAATGACGAACTGATGATGTGGGTGGAACAAAGAGGAAAATGTTCGCCTCCTGGAGTGCTCAATACTTTTACGATTAGAGATAATATCCATTCAGTCAGCAAAAACAAATGATAAAAAAACAACCCATTGCATCTTAATGATCGAATGATGATGTGGGTGGAACAAAGGAAAAAATTGGACATTCAGTCAATACTTTATGACAGTTGAAAAATAAACTACATTTAGTAATTGTTTGTTTTTGCACATCAAACAAAAAAAAAAATCTTGACATCAATTGTAGATGGCTTTTGGTGCAGATTATTTAACTTGACCATGACTAATGATGCTAATCCTCAGTTTTTTACTACCATCACTCATTTCTATAGCTTGATTTTAAAGTTTAAAGATCCATCCATCCATTATCTTTTACCCGATTCTTCCATTTAGGGTCACGGGGGTCGCTGGTGCCCATATCCAGCAATCACTGTGTGAGAGGCAGGGTACTCCTTGGACAGGTCACAAAAGATTAAGAATTTTTTAATTTCCCACTCTTATCAGAAAAAACAAAACTATAATTGGGTTCAAACTGTATTCAATTAAAAACTAAAAGCAGTTGCCACTGCTCTGTTATGGAATCTAGTATCTAAGTTATGGGGGGCTGAGATGGTGTAGGGGCAGGGCAGCCGACTCAGGACCCAAAGGTCCTGGGCTTGATTCCCAGTCATTGCATATCTCGTGGTGTCTCTGATCAGGACACCCAACACATAACATCCATCCATCCATCCATTATCTTTACCCGCTTATTCCATTTTGGGTCACGGGGGTCGCTGGTGCCCATGTCCAGCAATCACTGTGCGAGGGGCGGGGTACACCCTGGACAGGTCGCAAGTCCATCACAGGGCCACATAGAGACAAACGAGACAAACAACCATTCACTCTCCCACTCAAACCTAGGGACAATTTAGAGTTACCAATCAGTCTAACATGCATGTTTTTGGTCTGTGGGAGGAAACCGGAGTACCCGGAGAAAACCCACGCATGCACGGAGAGAACATGCAAACTCCACCCAGAAGGCCCCTGGATTGGGGTTTGACAACACATAACACTTTATTATTATTATTATTTATTACTTATTATTTATGTCTTCAGTGTATCCGAGTGAGTGAATAAGTGCTATGTGTTGTCATCATTGTATGCTCCCATACAATGATGACATTAGTTCTCTGAATTCAACCCATCACACCTGAGATACACCCAGGTGGAGCAGTGGGCATATATTTAGGTGTCAGTGGAGCAATTAGGCATTAGGTGCCTTGCTCAAGGACACCACAACATGTGGGCATGGGAGGGAGTCGAACTGCGTCTTTCTTGTCCGAGTTGGCTGCCCTATCTCCTCACCATCTCTGCCCCATCATTTTCATTATTTAAATGATGGAAGTCTCCATCAGTCTGCAGTCTCTAACAAGCTCAGTCAACCACTAGGTATTTATTTAACCTTATATTTCTGACGTTATTCAATATTGTTAATCACAGTAACATCTATATAGTTTTAAAATCTTGAACTGATTAAAATTCCAGTGGAGTTTAGAATCAATACAATCATCAGGTTTTGACTATCAACTCAACATTATTTAATCTATCGTGAAATAAAAAGCTGTCACGATCCTGCAGAAAACCCACTGAAGTCTTTAATCATTTAATCAATGATAAGGATAACAGCTGCACACCGACAGGATGTCAATGAGAGACAAAGCATAGCAGGAAATGATTAAGTGAGAAACAAATAAATATTTGCTCTGCTAAAAACTCTTATTGGATGTCATTAAGATTATTTTACTTTCTAAAACTGAGATCCCCTTTATTGTGTTAAACTGATGGGAAATATGCGAGATTAACAACAACAGAAGTGAGATTGCATTCCTTTTACCCCAGGAGTCAGAACTCACACCTACTGTAACTTAAATATGCTACAGTATACAGTTTTTTATTATTATTATTTTTTGGTTGTGTAGTTAGCATGCTTGATAAGAAAAAAAATACTTGGGATGAGAGACTACAATGAAGTGAAGATTCATCACAATCTGCTGGCTTCCTTAGATATATATTTTTTTTCTTTCAGCTGCTCCCTTCTTCAGGGGTCGCCACAGCAAACTAACTCGTACAAAGACTTGGTGATTATTTTTACACCTCATTCACTTCCTGACACAACCACAGACCACCGAACTACCACAATCCTCTGTGTGGAGAGAGCTGACATCAAGGGTGTCTGCTTCCTTAGATGCATAACTTTTACTAATTGACTTTTATAAATGGTTCTTATACAGCACCTTTGTATCTTATCAAGATAATCAAAGCACTCTGCACTAGAATCTGTGCCCTCATTTGTCCATTCATACAGCACTTTACTAGATCTCTACAAAGACTAATCAGTGCTTTTAGATCACATTCATACATCAAGGTGACACACACCGGAGGCAATGTGAGGTTCAGTGTCTTGCCCAGGGACACTTCAGCATGTGACTGCTGGTGGACTCGAACCCCCAACTCTCCCACTGGAGGAAGACTGCTCTAACCACTCAGCCACAGCTGTCTATAATGCATGTTAATGTTTCTGTACAGTGCCCAGAAACAACTTATGTTGTGAATTGGTGCTGTATAACTAAACTGAATTGAATACTTTTTGAGAAACACAATTTTTGTAAATTGGCTTTTGTGACAACATATTTGTTAACTTAAATTTGCAAAATATATATGTACAGTATATTTGCTTTTTGTGTCTTTAAGGTTGAGTCTAGTTCTGGAAACAACAATAATGTTTTGGCCTCTCTTTATCCAAACATTTATATATTTACTCAAGATGTTTAATTTAGACTTCCTTCAGTTACATTGATTAAAATGCTGAGGCTCAGGTAGTTCAGTACATAAAGCTGCTGTCTCTCAGTGAGAAGGTTGCTAGATCAAATCCCGGCCAGGAACCTTTCTGGGTGGAGTTTGCATGTTCTCTCTGGGCTGCATGGATTTCCTCCTGGTACTCCAGTTTCCTCCCACAGACCAACAACATGCATGTTAGTCTGACTGGTATCTAAATTGTCCCTAGGTGTGAGTGAGAGAGTGAATGGTTGTTTATCTCTAATGTTTTTCTTTTTCACTTCTGGCACCTTGTTTTTGCTGCATGCTTTGGTATTTCTTGTTGTTGTTTTGTTTTTTGTTTTTTTGTGAGTCGAGGCGGTTCTTCTTGTCCTCAGCAATTCATTGCATTGTTGACCTTGTGTTGATTTGCATATGACAAATAAACCAAACCTGATGGACTGGAGACGAGTATAGGGTGTCCCCTGTAACCCCAAAAGGAAAATGTGTGTATAGATAATGGAAGGATGGATGGATAGATGGTTTTAACAACTTTTTAAAAGTTTGTTTTATTTTCAATAAGGGATATTTAGGGCTGGGTGAAGATTGTCTAATGGCCACTTTGGACACTTAAACCATATGTTGCCTGCTTCTGCTCTAACAAGTTTATTTATAGTAGTTAGATCGCTCTTTGTGGATTGCTGATTTAATAGGACACAAACAATGTGGGAGACAGAAGATTTAAAAAAAAAAACAGCACTGTTGGACAATGTCTCCCATCGCATTCATGAAGCCATCACAGAACTGGAGAGCTCCTTCACTGACAGACTGCTGCATCTGAGGTGTACAAAGCAGAAATATCGCAGGTCCTACCTCCCAGCAGCTGTTAGACTTTATAACAACCACTTCAACAAACTCCATAAGAGTTTACATCCCTGCTGTCACTTGCACAGTTTTTCCATTTCTTGGACATAGTGTTGTTTTCTTTTTCGTACAAAAACACATGCATTTTGTACATTCTTTAAATTATCCTATTCCGTTCGCATCTCTTGGATCTGGGTATGCTATTTTTTTAAATAACTGCACAGTATTGTGTCTTTTTGTTTTTGTTTGCTGTAAATATGCCCTAACTGTACAGTCTCATTCATGTTCTTTTTTTTTTCCCTACCTTTGTGTGAATCTGAATTGTTTTATCTGTCACTTTTCTGCTGGTACACCTGAACTCCCCCACTTAGGAGCTATAAAGTTATTTATATTCCATTCTAGAGAATGCACCCTTAGGCCCCAATGGATTTTATCTGGTGATTGATAATAAACAAGAAACAAAATACTAAAATAATTGGTGCTAAAGCAAAGTAAAACAAACATACAGTTCCAGTAATCACACCAATAACATTAAAAAGTTGAATGTTGAACATTAGTAGGGCAGGTTATACTAGTGTTCATTGGGAAAGTGCTGTTCAAACATTTTTTCTTGACAAGTGACTAACTGTCAAACCTCACAGTGAGAAGTCAAATGTGAAATGTGTGTATGTTGAGGACAGGGCACAGTCCATTTACTACCCTCACAGCTTGTGGTAAAAAGCTGTTGAGCATCCTGCTCGATTTGTAGCAGATGCTCCTGTATTTTTATACAGCAGGAGGGAAAAGTTGGTGAGTTTTCCTTAAACAGGATTCATAATCTGAGAGAAATAAAGTAATTTTGCTCATGCTCACACAATTAAAAAAATATTCTGTTCCACAAGAAAATGTCATACTCAACCAAAAAAAAAAAAAAAAAAAACCAACACAGAACTCCTATAGGAAGCTCCTTCCCTTTCCCACAGCACCAAAACAAAATTCCTTCTTTCAGGAGGGCTGTGATCAGTCTTACATCGGGGAAACTAAACAGCCACTGGCCAAAAGGATGGACCAGCACAGAAGATCAACATCATCTGGCCAGGACTGTGGTTTACTCATCTCCTGCCAGAGGTCCCTCTTTTAGGGATGGAGATGTTTACATCCTTAGAGGAACAATGGTTTGAGAGAGGAATAATGGAAGACATCTTTGTGAAGAGAGACCATCCATCATTAAACAGGGGTGGAGGCCTCCATGTTCAACTGTCCTCCTCTTACAGTGCTGTTATTGCTAGTATCACTCAGCCCTCTGTGAATAGTAAACAGCCATCAGAGCACTAACCATCGGTCGTTAGGCCGATGGTCCTCCTTTGACATGTGAACAACTAATTTTGAATGTCGCCAGCAAACTGGTTGATCCACTATGAGAGGTGCTATTTATAAGACTGAGTTTATTGCAGCTCTTCAAACTGACAGTCTTTTGGATAAAAGACAAAACGTTTCAACAAGAAGAATCTGTCCGGAGGACCATACTTAACCTTGTAAGATCCTTCCATCGGGGTTTCTGCTCTTCATTCCCTGTACAGATTGTTGCTTCCCTTACTGCATCAACATTTATTTTATATAAAGTGAAACAGTACGGGTTGTTTGGCATTTGCTACTTTGTGACAAGGAGAGGAAAGCATAAAGAATGTAAAATATTATGTACGTACATGTAAATAATCTACATTGTCCACCTGAGGTCTACTTGTCAAGGGGATGTGTATTGCTTGCACTCACCATGCTCCATAATTTTCCTTGATTAATGTATTTATGTATTGTGCTTTTACTGCTATTATGAAGTATATTAAAACTGTTCCATGAACCTTACTCTATGTAATAATCCGTCTCGATGTGACCAGTCAGTAAAGGGACAGCAAGAGATCTGTTTTATTATCCTCAAGGTTTGATGGATATTATTAAAGTGTGGTGATTCCAGAGTGTCCTTGGAAGCTGTTTGGCTTTCCATTTACCTCGTTTGGCTTTCCATTTACCTCATCACTTCTGTCTGCAGCTGCGTTCTTATAACAGCTCAACAGGGTGAGGAGTGGCTGGACGGTTTTCCTGCAAAACTAACTGTTTCAGTTGGGCTGGTCAGAATTTGTCAGAACCTCAAGACAAGTGAAGGCATTGGTAGGTGTATACTTGTAAATGCATCGATCTTCTGTGATTGCTAGCGATTCTCCAAGGCCAGCCCTTCGCATAAGCGGACTAAGCGGCTGCTTACGGCCCCATGGCCACTAGGGGGCCCCCTAAGTGGAATTGAATTTTTTTTTTTGTAATGATTGATTTCTATATGATTCTATTACACACAATTTCATTATAAATTTTAGATTTTTCTTTTAAACAATAATATATATATATATATATATATATATGTGTGTGTGTGTGTGTGTAACCAGGTGGTTTATTTGTTTCTAAATAATGTTTATGTAGAAGTGTTTGTAAATTCCTACCGATGTTGGGTCCATGAACGCACCTAAGCCCCGGGGAGCATCTTCTTCTGCAGGAAGGTAAATTTTAAACTCTGATAAAGTTATAAAATTTGAACAGAAACAGCATTACCCTGTCTGAAGTTTATATGGGCTGAGTTTTTATAAGATATTAGTTTCAGTGGGTGAGTGAGGAATCCTTGATAAAATCAGCTTTGTTAGGAAAAGTCAACCACTCTGTAACAAGTCATGCACAATTTATAGCTTGTTAAGATTATTTACTGAGCCCGACAACGGTCTGAAACAAAGACAACGCACATAGGAACATTAATCACATAATGTCATTCTGCACAAAGCTAGCTACTAGCCACATTTCTAACTCTGCCTACGACAATTAATGCAGAGTAGAGCACACAAGTGAATGCAGAGGCAAAAAATAAATAACAACAACAGAAATCATTTAGCGAAAAGGTAGTTATAAATTGTATGACGCATTATTAGGACCACACTGTTAAGAAGCTTTGTTTTATGCAGAGAGCAGGTGTCTTGAAACAGGTTAGCAGTGCAGATGTGTAATAGAGAACAGTTCTGTTGTTTTTTTTCGATCACCAACACACATGTGTAATGTGTGTGTGTGTATATGCGTGTGTGCGTGTGTGTGTGGGTGTGTGTGTGTGTGTGTGTGTATTAAAACCTTATGATTAATCTAGCATGCCATGTCATTGGTATAGCAACTCAAATTTTAGGAGAATATAATGCAATATTCTGTTATAGTTTACACTGTATAGTTTTTAGTTACTGTAAAATTAAAACTACTCAGTGTTAAATAATATTTTATCTTTTACCTTCAGGAAAGTGTCCACCAGTTACACTGTATTTCTGCTGTGCAGCCTACTGGAAGTTCTGGGTCAGCTTGTGATAAGATGAGGTGAGAAGACTCAGTGGGATTTTTAGCTGAATAGTTGTTTTGTGTAGGTGTGAGTTAGATTTTAATTTAAAAGTAATTGTTCTTATTCAGATTGTTGACATCAACATCAAGAGAGAGGCTGTCCTTAAAGCTTTGCTGATCTATCTGGATGAACCTGTGAAGCATCTTTTGAAAGAACACCAGGTAAGAAGACATGATGCAATAACACGAGCAACATCCACAGACCTTTTTTTGTGTTTGGAATGCAACATTGCACTGGATATTTTTTCTTCTCCTTGCTACAGACTGTTTATTTTTGTCTATTGAATTTGGGCTCACACTGAAGTAACAGCATGCCAGAGTGGGAAAAACAAGTACATTTTTGATGACTCTTTATTATAGCACCTACATTAATTTTAACTGAGAACTCTTCTTGTTGTAATCTAGACGGTAAATTCTCCAGTGTTTCAGAACGTAAAGAGACTGTTTAGACTGTTGTGCCTTGGCAGTGGTCTGCACTCTTTTACTCTTTTAATTGTCCTAATTTCTTTATTTTTTGGTGTGTTTGCAGGATGTGCAGGAGAATGACCAACTGCATCTGGAAACCATCTTTGTCACTGGGAGAGAGGATCATTTCCATCCACCCAAAGACATCACGATAATTATCAATGGAACACAGGTCCTGAATGAAGTGTCCTGTTGTTGCAACAGCTGTTGTCATTTTCATCAGGCTCATATACTCAACCTAAAATATCCAAAACATCTACAAAAACACAAGGTGTTTTTCAAGTGTGTTGTACACCAAGAGTGTACTGTAGGTGTTTTTCAAGCCAAGGAGCTGGACTTTCTCCACCCATATGTTTGAAAGGTATGGAAATGACAATAATTCCTATAGAAATAGTGCTAACTGTATTATTTAGTAACATATTTTCCCTTGACCATTCTGAAAAGGAGGTGTTAGCTGATTTTGTTTTGAGGAAGAATATCTAAATTTCCTTTCACTCCATTTAGGGATATACGTTTCAAAGTTGAGTGTTATTTGTAATTTCATGGAGTAAGTTCTTTGAGTTTCAGAGTATTTAGTTTGGTTCTCTTCAGCAGGTTTGACAAGGGCAAAACGTAGCCATTCCAAAGTCTGTTAGCTAAACTGCAGACATATTTTGACTGTTGTTGTTTTTTCTTTTATTACTTTTAGTACCAATAGATCACGTGTCAAACTCAAGGGCCGTGAGCTTAATCTGGCCATCTGGAAAGTATGAAAAGGGTGAATAAATTAGGCAGTCTAATGATTTTATTTGTTCATAACTTTATTATTAGTTAGACTGGGAGTTACCGGATCCAAGCAAACAGTTGCCCGGACGCACCCTGTCAATATTAGAGAGTTCCCGGATCCTGTTCTGGCAAGATCCGGCTCAAATTAAGCACTGGATCAAGGCATTACAAATCTATTATTGGCCAATAAACTGACCAGGTGCCCCTGCTTTAACAAAAGTTTTTTTTTTTTTTTTTTTTAAAGAAGTAAAGGAGGATAAACACTTAATTGTTAAGATACATCCTCAGTTTTTAGTTTGAGTACTAAATATTTGTTGGAGATCTATTTATTGAACTTTGCTGTTTACCAGTGAAGGCAACTTTGTCTTTCTGTTAGCAAAATGCATCTACCAATAGATAGCTTCTGAAGTCAACCCAATGCAAGACGACCATCATGGTTAATCAACCTTAGCGAAACCAGAAATAACTATCTCAGTCAGTTTTACAGGTACTGAGGTTAAATTTAGTGTGGCTGTAGCTGAGAGTCGTCACGACATATCTGTCTAATTATTGGCGTTGATTTTCTGGGTTAACACGGTCTGTTAGCAAAATATTTCAAACTGCTATGAATTAATTACTATTAATCAGACTCTCAAGAGTATGATTATTTCATGTACATCTAGATACATTAACTTTTGTAGTCACTTCAATTCATATGTTTTGTAACTTTTTGACCTCCACAGAAATTGAGGTAAAGTTTATTATAATAGCTGATTAATTCCCAACACATTCTGAATGATAACAAAGCTTGTGAGATCCTATAATATTGTATGGTTTAGTGCATGATACTATTTAAGGCCTGAATAAGCAGCCAAGTATGTGCTTTCTCATCATAAGAATAAATGGATAGAGGGGCAGGATTAATGTCCAGTCTTTGGTCCAATAAATGCTGCAAAGTCACAAATGTACCAAGTTCAAGGGAGTGAGTGTCACTCTGTCAGGAAATGATGATGATGTCCCCGCTCTCCCTCTTGACTTCTCCCTGTCTTGTCTTGTCTGCTCATTCTCCAGTCAGCAGTCATCATCTTCCTCACATTAACTAAGATTAAACTCCAATCAAACCCAAGTAGGAATCAGAAATAGATAGCTTTGTTCAACTCCAAGACTACCAGATTGTTATAAACATGTTGTACCAGGAGGAAATATTTCAATTGCAAAAATGTTAATTTTTTTATTACAATAGTTAAATGTAACATTACAAAAAGACATGATAGTTTTTGTCTATAGTTTTCTAGGGGTAATACAGTTTGTATTTACATTAGTGTTACTTCTAAAAAACTAGTCCTGTTTAGCCATTAGGGGTTGGAATTCACAATGCATGACTATATTTACGTCTAACAATTCCATTTGCAAACTTAAAGAGAAAGCTAAACCATTGTATCAGTAGTGTTTGAATAATTTCCCTGCTTAATGGCTGTGAAAACATTTTGCATTGCATTTATTTACTCTGTGTTTTGAAAGAAACCTGTTTCCTTGAAAGTTAATTGAAGCTGACATTGATTTATTTCTTTACAAAATTAAAATGTACCATGTTCTAAATGCTGATTCAGAAAAAAAATAGAACTTGGTTAAGAGTGAGAATTTTGCAGATTCTTTAAATAATAATTAAAAAAAATCAATAATACTTGTTCCAGTAGAAAGTTATATTACTTCAAGATTAACTTTGTTTCTCTAACGTGTCATTTGTTTTTAAATACAGTTATTATGTCAAAAAGATTGGTCTTAAAATGCAACACAGAAAACTTGGCATGTGAAACACTAACAGAGTGCTAACTTGCATGATTCTGTCATGTTGTGACTACTAATCTTATGTCGTTTAATAATTTAACAACTGAAAGAGTTTTGATATTTTGGGCCATTGTCAAAAAACAGCTGAAGTTGTCTCATCTGGTCTTGTTCCAAGATATGAGCCTTTACATGAGATTATGGTTACATTATGTATGGGCAGCTGTGGATGAATGTTTAGAACAATCGTCTTCCTATGCAAGAGTTGGGGGTCCGATTCCACCAGCAGTCACATGCCCAAGTGTCCCTGGGAAAGACACTGAACCCTTCATTGCCTCCGATATGTGTCCTATCGGTGTATGGATGTGATAAAGCACTGATTATTTTTTGTAAAGATATAGTAGAGTCCTGTATGAATGAGTAAATGAGGGCACAGATTGTGTTGTAAAGAGCTTTGAGTGTCTCAATAAGATAGTAAATGTACTGCACTTATATAGCACTTTTCTGTTTTTGAGGTCCTAGGATTCCAACGGTGGATGAGGCGTGATCCATAAGACGTGAGAAATGTTGGAGTGTGAGAGGCTGAAGGATTGGGTCTAGGCGGATGTTTGGCATTTGCAGGAACAGAATGATGACAGGGAAAGGTCACAAGGAATGAGAAGGTTTGAGGAGACACAGAGGAGAAGGACTTGAAGGACACACGGAAATGTCAAAGGTTAGGATATCTTTCACAAGAAAAGGTTTTAGGCTGTCACTTAAGTTCCTGAGGTATCATACTATTCCAGCACCGGATGAATGCCTGCCAGAAGATTAAGAACACAGCAGAAAAAGTTGTCAGGATCAGGTGCAGGTGTGGACGGATCAATGACTGAATGACTAACAGCTGTGGGGAAAGTGATTATGACTGAAAACCTAGGAATCCTACAAAAGCACTATTCTGTTCTTGCATAATGTGTCATAACATGTCTCCTACTCACACAAAAATATCAAAATGTGTCATATTTTAACCCTGCTGGGTTCTGAACTTTATTAAAGTTTGACATATTAAGTACAATGGCTCGGTCTTGTCACTTGTGCATGATAACATCTCCATGTGCAACAAAAACCTACAGCAATACTTCCTAATTGTCACATTTGTGCTATGCTTTTTATAGATACCCAGGAGTCTGATCAAAACATGAGACCAACAACAATTAAAGATAAGTGAGTTCATTTACAGTGCCAGTGCAGGAACAGATTCAAGAACAGTTTTTTTTTCCTGAAAGCCATCACCACACTGAACTCACACATGCACTGATTTAATAATCTAACCCCCCACACCCCTGGACTTCTATTGTGCAATACTACTGACATGTCATACTCCCAATCACCTTAACTACCTCACCAATATCCATAATGTGCAATATAATTGTGAAATGCTTGTATTTTTTACTTTCACAGTGCTATTATATCTATATTGTGTTACTTTTTTTATATATTTAGTGTGTGTTTTTCTTAAGCATGTTGTTGCACTGAAAAACGGAGTGGCTCTTAATTTCATTTTACTTGTGTATAATGACAATAAAGGCATTCTGATTCTGATTCTGAACTCAGGAGTCAACTGTGGGGGGAGACACAGGATGAGTATGGTAGCAACAGGGATGTAATCATGAATTATCCAAGATAGTTGACTTGTATGGCTTACTTGAATATCTTGTCTTGCAGGTTTGGAGTTGGAGCCAGAATGGTATTATGGGTGAGGCAGACCAAGGAGTCCAGATTGGAGTTGAGTATAAGATGATGGTGGCAGGGCAAACCTCTGTACTCGATGGTGGATGACTGGAGGGTTGTTCTGTGCAGAGGATTGAATGAGGCAGAAGACTCACTGAGGGAAACTTCAGGTGCAGGGAGGCACGAGGCAGAACCAGGATGATGTGGATACTGGTTTTCCCAAGAAGCGTAAATGGGACAATGTTCAAACAGAGTCCAAATGCCTTAAGTATTGGAGTCTTCCCATCAAGGAAGTGACGATAGCTGGGAGTAATCAGCTCCCCCCTGCCACTCGGGAAACTGAAAGTAAAGCCTATAAGTAAATAATCTCAAATCCCTACACTAATAGAAGTTCCTAAAGTTATGGTATGCTTTCCACATCTTTGCTAAAACAACTCTAAACATTCCATGATGCTGTGACGTTAGAAGATGGTACACCAAGCTGGTATAATTTTACTGTCACGTCTGTGCTATGTAGAGCTGCATGATAATAGAAAAGCATGTTGTGCCATACTAGTTTATTATAGCGATTAGAAAATCAATTTTGACAAAACCACTTTTCCTCAGTTTCTCTTCTGCCCTCACTATCTTCTAAACTAGGTGTAGTTTCTCAATCCCATTGTGCTCTATACAATCTTGTAGTCAGTCCTGGTATTACAAATCAGATTATGCTGAACAGTAGCTGATACCTGGTGTTAGTGCCAGTTCATTTTTAGTTGATTTGTGTTAATGTATGTATAAATTCTTGAAAAAATGCATACCTCTACCTTCGACAGATGAATTAATGGATGTATTACTGTATAGTTTCTGTCTGTTCAAAAACTCTTTTGTCACCCATAACTTGTTATCAAGATAATAAAAGAAACTTTATATGTACGAGTGCCACATGCAAGTTTCATCATACCAGCTCCAAGGTCAATTATTATTATTGAATTGTTGGGTTAGTTGTATTGTTCAAACACAAATGAGAAAGTGTGGTGCGAATTTGTATTCAGCCACCCTGAGTTAATACTTTGTAGAACCACCTTTCACTGCAAGTCCAGGTCCAAGTCTTTTCAAGTGTGTTTCTACCAGCTTGCACATTTGGAGGTCATACTGTTATATTGACTTGGTCAATATAACATACAAATATGCTGTGATCTAATCAATTATGTTCTAACTCTGTGGCTGCATGGTGCTGCCACCACCATGTTTCATACTGGAGATGTTTTATTAATGGGGATGGGCATGGGGGTTAGTCTTCTGCTGAACAGTGTTTGGCATTCTGAACAAAAAAAATAAATTTTGTTTTCTATCTAAGTAGAACATTTTCTATATGTGTGCTTTGTCCCTACATGGTTTCTGCAAAACTGAAAATTGGACTTCTCATGTTTTTTTTTTTTTCCAATAATACTGTTTTTCTTGCTTCTCTTCAAAAGTTCTTTGGACGGATTGTCCCATCGGAGTTTCACATCTCTGCATTTCCTCCAGTTATCATGGGGCTTCTTAGATTCTTCTCAGATTATTGCCCATTTTGTCCAAACTATTCACAGACTTTTTCTATTTCCAAAATATGTACATTGCTTTGTTTTCAATGCTGGATATATTGTTTTGTAGTTTAATCCTGTTTTAAACTTCTCAGCAACGTTATCCAATCTGTTTGTTGGGTTCCTTGGTCTTCAACATGCTGTTTAATGACTAATGTTCTTTAACAAACCTGAGGTTCACAGATGAGCAGTATTTATACTGACATTGTATTGCACCCAGACTGTATTTACTAACTGGATGACTTATTAAGGTTGTTGCTTGTGCTGAAATGTAGTTAGGGAAATCAGAGTAAAGGTGGTTGGAATCAAATGCATCCCACAATTTTCACT
>NC_056498.1:72330289-72333583 GCF_014905685.2 Nematolebias whitei | reverse complement strand
GTGGGCGTCAAGTTTCTTTACATCATCAGACATTTTGAAAGTGTGTTTACTGGGATGGTCCAAGACGCCCTCTGAAATATATATGCTGAAACTGAAAATCATCCTCATGTGTTGTCACCTTTAGAAATACTCACATACGCACAAATTGGGTAGCACAGCGGTTTAAGGTTCAGCACTGAAGCTTCACAGCAAGGAAGTTCTTGGTTCAATGCCTGGTTTGGACCTGGGGTCTTTCTGTGTGGAGTGAGTTCTCCTCATGTTTGTGTGTGGTTCTCTCTGTGTACTCATGTTCCCTTGCAAAAGAGATCTCTGATCTCATTGGCATCTGCCTGGTTAAATAAAAGTTATAAATAAGGTGCATTAAAGTTTCTACAGTTCTACATTGTCAGCCAACAACCATATTCAGATTTAAGGAAATAGATCTAACAGGAATGTTCAAATAAATACTTGTCAATACTTAAACCTTTTTTTATTTCATTGTATTGACAAAATAAAATGAATCCCAACTAAAAAAGATGAGAAGAAAATGGTATGGTATGGTATGGTATATAGTTTATTCATTTTAAAAAAGTACAAAACAATTCCATAACAATATAAAAAAGATACAAAAGATTTAAAATGAAAGGCAGCAGAAAGAAGAAAAAATCTTATTATATCTGCCCCTTTTTTCAAACAATTATTTCAGACATAATAATCTTCAAGTAACAGTACAAAATGAATAACTTTCTAATTTATCTAATTCTAATACAAAACATACACTAATCTACTTCATATATACTTTTTTAACAATTCAGTTTTGATCTTTTTTTTAAATGTACACATTGACTTGGCATTTTTCACATCACTCTCTAGATTAGATTAAAATCATTCATAATGAAAAAGAAAAAGGAGTAAAATTTAGCAGAACATAGCCATGATGAAAAGTTGATTTTCAATAGTAAAAATTCAAAACAAGGAAAGGAAAAATTGAGGAAGTAAAAAAGGATGACTAATTAGGGAAGTACATAAGTGGATGGGGGGAGGAGGAGGATAGCACATTTTATATCAGCGTCTGACCTTCTTTGAGCTCGACTAAATGAGATGTTAGATTAAAAATACAGACAGAGTGCAAGAAGACTTTTAGGCTTTAAGAGAGCATGAAGAAGATTGGGAGGTGAGAGGAGGAGATTGAGGGTAATCAGGGAGCATAGAGAAGAATATATTAGTTGTGAATAAAATGAGAAAACCTGAAAAGAGAGACATGACAAGGAAGATTAAAAATGGGTTTTGACAGAGAGAGAGAGTACAAAGAGAGAGGATGATGTTGCAGAAATTGTGATTTTCACCCTGATCTAAACAGCACCACCAATTTATTTTTGTAACTGATGACGTTGAGAGATATTTTGTTACTTGAATCATCTCTTAATGTAATGTCAGAAAAAGACAAGTTTACGTCAACACACACAAACTTACAGAGGTGATGAAGAAATTATAAAGAAGGGAAACTTTTTTCCAGAAATGTATAATTTAACATTACTTTACAGATAATTGCCTATTTTTAAAAGTAAAGCCCAACACTCCTTGGTGAAATGCATATTGCTCATTATCTTCTGGTTTAAACTAAGGCCTTGTCCACACATAATGAATTCTTCTCCTTAAACATTTTTTGTATGTTTCTTCTGAGGGTGCATTCACACCAGCCCTGTTTAGTCTGCTTTAATTGAACTCTAGCTCGTTTTCCTTGAAAGTCCAGTTTGTTTAGGGAGGTGTGAACGCACCATCGAACTCTGTCACGGAACAAAAAGGCGAACTCTGGCCCGGACTAAAACCTAGGTCTCGGTGCGGTAGAAGAGAACTCCAGCGCGGTTCGAGTGCAGTGTGAATGTAAACAGACCGGACCCCGCTCCTCAGGGTAAACAAACACATTTCTCTGACCTTATATGGAGTCGTCAGCTGCCTTGTGTGGAAAAACAATATTCTCCATGGTCTTCTGTCTCATCTTCTGCTCATGCTAAGTCCATTTTTGAAAAATGACAAAATATAACTCCTAAAACTGCTAAAACTTGATGCCACTTCGTTTTTATTTTTATTTACAGAAGAAGAAGAAGACGTGTCTTCAGAGGTTTTTGTGTCGTTTTTTTCTTGGTGCAGCGCCCCCACAGGCGAGCGGGGGAATAGGTTGGTTCAACAGGTTGACTCGACTACACAGTGCAGTGTGAATGGTGGTGGTGGGGAAGTGTGTGTGTGTGTTTCCTTCTCAGTGTTTAAGGCATACAGTATAAAAGTAAAATATTTAAACACAATCATTGACCATGTGAAACATTTTCTATTGCCCACATTTTTTTTAAATGTTCATTTGCTATAAATTATAGTTTTTATTTATTTATTGATGTATTTATTTTTGTTTGTTTTAGTATTGTCGAACTGTCAAAGTGATCAAAACCATTTTGATTTAGATTTTTTTGTGCAACGACGGGGAGGGGGTGATAATTCTCTTTAATCACATGTTACTGTTAAGTAGACTTCTCTATTTACTGATGTAATACATTATATAGGATGGTTTGTTTTTTCTGTGACTGTAAAACTGGCATCTACAGCACAAATGTAAGCATATAATATGGCATATTTACTTCTATCACATAGGTTAGAACATTTATTTATTTATTTATTATTTTAATAAAGGTTGCAATCTGTCTGTCCACACAAAAATGCAAGGTTTTTTTTTTTTTCTTTTTTTTTTATGTTTTCAGTGTGGAACCCAGTTATACAGCACACCAAATAAGTGTCCCCTAAAACAATTTTCAATATGAACACATGGCTAAAAACACCTTATCCTATACAGAAACTGTGAATGAAGCCTAAAACTATCCTATGATGAGACGGAATGACGTTTCAGCCAATGTATCAAATGTAGTAAATCGTATTGTAATCTTATGCAATATTTTATTGATAAGATTGATATGTTTTGTAGTGATAAGATTGATAGGTTTTGTATAAGATTGTGCTGGAAATGACTCAGTTACTACTTCATCAGTCTTTTAACACACCTTTACAACAAACTAGACTAAAACTAAAAGTGAACTATCATAGTACTGTAACTCCAGTGTTTCCAGTTTTACTGATTGATGGAAATTAATCAAGATAGTAAAATCTGAATTCTGTGTGTGCAGTGCAGGTGAACTAATTTGCTTTAAAAATGTGTACTGACATGACATGCAAACATGCAAAATACAATATTTGGCATGTGTAAACCTATTAAATAGCAACAGAAAATGAGAAAGGATCAGATACAGCAGATATAATGTACAGTCTAAT
>NC_056498.1:72324379-72330189 GCF_014905685.2 Nematolebias whitei | reverse complement strand
GCCTATCGATCTCACGCTCCATTTTTCCCTCATTCGTGAACAAGACCCCGTGATACTTAAACTCCTCCACTTGGGGCAGGACCTCCTCCCTGACCTGGAGAGGGCACTGTACCCTTTTCCGGTTCAAGACCATGGCCTCAGATTTGGAGGAACTGATTCTCATCCCGGCTGCATCACACTCTGCTGCAAACTGCTCCAGCGAAAGCTGTAGATCACGACCTGATGAAGCCAATAGGAACACATCATCTGCAAAAACAGAGAAGCAATCGTAAGGCCACCAAAACAGATCCCCTCAACACCTTGGCTGTGCCTAGAAATTCTGTCCATAAAAGTTATGAACAGAATCGGTGACAAAGGGCAACCTTGGCGGAGTCCAACTCTCACTGGGAACAAGCCCAACTTACTGCTGGCAATGCGGACCAAGCTCTGACACCGGTCGTACAGGGACTTAACAGCCTGTGTCAAACGGCCTGGTACCCCATACTCCCGGAGCACCCTCCACAGGGCTCCCCGAGGGACACGGTCAAATGCTTTCTCCAAGTCCAAAAAGCACATGTAGACTGGTTGGGCAAACTCCCACGCACCCTCCAGGACCCTGCTGAGGATGTAGGGCTGGTTCAGTGTTCCATGGCCAGGACAAAAAACGCACTGCTCCTCCTGAATCCGAGGTTTGACTATCTGATGGACCCTCCTCTCCAGGACCCCCGAAAAGACCTTACCAGGGAGGCTTAAGCATGTGATCACCTTGTAGTTGGAACACACTCTACGGTCCCCCTTTTTGAGTAGGGGGACCACAACCCCAGTCTGCCAATCCAGGGGAACTGCCCCCGATGTCCATGCAATATTGCAGAGTTGTGTAAGCCAACACAACCCCACGACATCCAGAGCCTTAATGAACTCCGGGCAAATCTCATCCAACCCTGGGGCCCTGCCACCGAGGAGCTTTTTAACCATCTCAGTGACCTCAGCACCAGAGATTGGAGAGCCCGACCCAAAGTCCCAAGGCTCTGCTTCTTCGGTGGAAAACATGCCAGTCGGATTGAGGAGTCTTTGAAGTACTCCGCCCACTGACCCACGGCATCCCAAATTGAGGTCACTAGCACACCACCTCCACTATCAATAGTGTTGGTGGCATACCGCTTTCCCCCTGTGAGCCGCTGGATGGTAGACCAGAGTCGCCTCAAAGCCGTACGGAAGTCTTTCTCCATGGCCTCTCCGAACTCCTCCCACACCCGAGTTTTTGTCTCAGTGACCACCCGAGCCGCATGTCGCTTGCACTGTCAGTACCCATCAGCCTTCAGGACCTTAAGGCTGGTGGAGAAGATGTTTTAATTATGGTTATCGTCCTTGTTTGTAGAGAACTGCTCCAGTAGAAAGTTCCATAGGGAACTCAGAATAATCAATACCATGTTTAGACTCAAGGCTGATAAATAAGAAGAGCTACATGGAGAACACAAGACAGCACAAGTAAGTTTGGCACACGGAGTCAAGAAAGCAGTAGGGCCAGGCAAGGAACCATTAATGGGACCATGTTACAGCAGAAACTGGGAGATCCAAACAGCTTTAAGTACTGCAGGTCCTCATCAGTAGGTCTGGAGGTAATTAGCTGTACTCTGCCACTTAGGAGCTGCAAGAGAGTGGACTGAAGGAGAAAACTCAGAGTCCCCACACACAAATGGTAAAAACAAACAACAGCAACCACAGCAGCAGATTTAGTGACCAAACTTGTGATTTTTCTGGTCAGAAAAAAGGACATGCCTGTCAATGGTCTCATTCTCTTTACTTTTGCCATTTTGCTTGTTTCTTCTGAACATGAGAGATTTACTGTTAGCTTTCCTAAAATAAATAGCTTGGTTCGTATCTTGTTAGAATTTCACTTAATATACTGTATATTTGATTTGTGTAAACATGTAACATGGTTATGGCACACAGTCACAACATATATTATACATTTGTATCAATTTGTCAGTGTCAGGATTTTTTTTTTTTGTTTGTTTGTTTGTTTTACTGTATCTTTTGTGTGTTCTCCACTATTCAGGAAGATAAAATGTATAAAAAAGTCTAAAATGTTCATCAGTAATGAGTGAACATTTCAGTACAGATAAGCTGTGGTAACTAATGTGCTTTTTTTTAAAAAAAAAAAAAAAGCAACAACAGAAACAATGTAAAGGTGAAGCAGATCTTTAAACAATCAATCATCTATACAAACAAAATTAAATTGTTTTGAGCAAGATGAAGATGGTCACCCCATATATTTTGTAAACCCACCAACCCAATCATTTAGGGAAACTATGCTTTCTAGATTATATATTGCTTAAAATAAAGTTTTTTTCAAATACTTCAGTCAAAAATAAGTAAGATGCCAAATTCCATTTTGGAGTGTGGCTACATCTAGGCATAAGAAATGTCATTATCAAAAAGAAGATGGCCAGCCCCCTATCTCTCTCTCTTCATTTATACACACACACACATATATGTATATATATATATATATATATATATATATATATACCACAACTATCATTTGTGGAAACTATAATTTCTAGTTTTATACTGCTTAATTGTATAACTTCCTGAAATGATTGGGTGGCCAAAAAATAATCTATGATGGCAAAAGCCACTATTGGCCTCCCCCTGGCTCTGCCAATGTGCATGGTCATGGATAAAATTGCTCCATTCACTCACCAGGATCTATCAGTTTATGCTGCATGAGAAAAGTACAAACAAACAAAAAGCACTTTTTATTTATTTACTCACTGGTATATCTTGCACCAAAAATATTAAAGTTTACTTGAATTTCCTTTTCAGTTACAGACCAGAAAAGAACTTTCAAATTGAATCTAAAAAACTTAAAACAATCCCTATTTAAATGTGGGTGTGTTACAGCCAATTAGTATGCCTGTTTATTTTCCTGAGATTTCTTAATCAGTCCCTCAGTGAGGACTGAACTAGGCAAAAGGACCTTCTCCTACTCCGCTCCTGTTTCCTGGAATGTCTTACAAAAAGATTTGAAGCTCTCGACCTTGACCTCTCTAAGTGGCTTTAAGAATCTGTTGGACTCCTGGCAGGGACCAATGCAGACATGTTCCTGTTTTTAGTTTTATACATTTGTCTTGGAATCTAGCTGTTTTTTTGTTTTTGTTACCTTTTTCCTTTTAGCCATCCTATTTGTTAAAAAAAAAAAACAAAAAAAAAAAACTGTAGTATGAGTTTTTATAACTGCTTATTGTTGTTGCTGTTGTCCATTGTTGTCATCTTTCTTTGTTGAAATCAGGTCTCTCTTGTAAATGAGTCCTCGAGGCTCAATGGGATTTACCTGTATAAATAAAGGTTGATTGATTAAAGAAGTTTTATGTGTTCATAGATGCAATGTAAAAGCACTCTACAAAAAGATTTTGTCAGTGTATTTGTGTGTGAAAACACATTCCCCTTGTGTACATGTACAAGTACAACGATATAAATTCTCAAGCTGCAAATGAGTGAGAACCTCCATATCTTATGACCGTGTGAGTATGTGGACCCTATTAGCATTAAGGCATGCTCTTGGATGCAGGGGTAAAACAGATGACTTGTCACGTCTGCCTTCCTGGAAGTGCATCTTCATTAGTAACCAATCAAAATCCAATTACAGCCAGTATCTTGGCATATTAGAGCCCTGGTATTAAAATGATATGGTGTGTGGATATATTTCCAATCACTGCAGACTTTAATTACCATCCTTCATCGCACAGAGCACTCTTTTAGGACACGGTCTGAGCGATGGGAGTAAAGAAATTGTGAAGAATTAGAGTATAAAATAAGCACTGGTGTGGGGAAAGGCAGGAGAGGAGTGTCTGAGGAATGAGAAGTCATGTGGGAGTGTTGGTGTGGTGATGCTTGCAAATCGTTCCTGTGTGTATCTGTTCAGTTTATGGCACACTCATTTCATAACAGTCATACAGTACAGGCTGACTACAGTTGAAATCTAGACCTTTTTGCAACCTGCTTGCCTCAGTGATTATTAGAATTTGATTCAATATGTCAACCTACAGAGCAGCAAAAATACAAAAATAAGTACCTTATCTTGACTGATATGTCTCATCAGTCCTCAGGACAGGAAGTCTGCCTCACCATCCAGCCAAACTGTTATTTTTGTCCATGGGTTTAGTTATTTATTTTTGGGTGGAGTCAATAAACAATTTTTTTTCTGACTGCCTAAAAATCCCTTTTTTGTCAGATTTTAAAAAAAAATGCTGTCGTAGAGAAAAATGTCCTCTCTGTATCGCACTTATTCAAAAGGAGCCATACTCGTCAACAAGAGAAGATTTTTAATCATTTTTACTTGCAAGGACAGATTTTTCAGGACAGGTTACACATATATACACGAAGTTCATGAATTAAGCCCAGTCATGAGAATCTGCAACGGGCAGTGTGTGAGTCTTGTTTGTATATGCTTATCAGTTTAGTAAAGCTCACAGACTCAGAAGCGACATTGGAGTGCCATCTGTGCCTTCAGCCTCAAATCAGCTCCTCATCCAGCTCTCTCTTCTAACTCAAACATATGGTTCATGGGCACTTAACATTCTCAGCCATAGTAGTTAAAAACATTCATAAATCTTGACCAAAAATCCCCTAACACTCTCATAACCTGACAGTAAATTTACTACACTATTGTGCGACATTAAAATACATTGTAAGTACAACTTTTAATACCATAGTTAGCATGCCATGAAATAATGCATTCCTTTCAGTAATGTTATTATTATTATTATTATTATTATTATTATTACCTCTATCCCTATATTTTACATTTTTGTATTAGCTCACTATGTGGTGCTCTACTTTTAAATATGAGAGCCTCTGTGAACATCTGTGGATATGTTTACATGGACATGAGTAACTGGATCAAACGGCCGTTCGGAACAAAAATGTGTCATGTAAACACCCTGTTCAGGTTATTTTTTGTTTATTCAGTGTGATCCGAAATGATTTGTGATCAGAACAAAACAGGTGGTTTACGCCGATTCATAACCCGAACGGTGCGCATGTAAACCCTTGATCTGTTCGTTTTTTTCTGATGGTGAAAAACTGACCTGACTGCGCATGTGCAACTTTGCCATTTCCGCCTGGCTAATACTAATAATATTAGCATGTCGGGGGAGCAAAACTGGTCGGTGAGCGACAACATTTCTACTAGAAACTTTGAAAGAGCTTAAAATGATCTGTATAACCTGTAGCTCAGTCAGGGAGAGCAGTAACGTCTCCACCATCATTAAAACCTGTCGCGGGTCCATTTTGGGTGCTCAGGTTTGTTTACCCTGATGCATGCTCAATAATCCTGGTAGAAAAATCTAAAAAAGTTAAATCTGGTCCTCTGGACATTCAAAAAAACAAAACAAAGCAAATCAACAAAAAAAATGTAGAAACGTTTCGTCTCTCATCCGAGAGACTTCCTCAGTCTGAGGAGCTGTATTCAGCTCGGTCTCTTAAATAGCACCGTCTCAGAGTGGATCAACCAGTTTTGCTGCTGACAACCAAAACCAGCTGATCACATGCTCAAGAAGGACCATCAGCCTAACAATGGATCATTAGCACACTGATGGCTATTTACTGTTCACAGAGGGCTGAGTGATACTAGCAATCACAGCATTGTAAGAGGGGGACAGTTGAACCCGGAGGCCTCCACCCCTGTTTAACGATGGATGATTTATTTTCACAAAGATGGCCTCCTTTACTCCTCTCTCAAACCATCGTTCCTCTCTGTCCAGGATGTGAACATCTTCATCCCTGAAAGAGTGACCGCTGGCCTGGAGATGAGTGTAGACCACAGA
>NC_056498.1:72320293-72324279 GCF_014905685.2 Nematolebias whitei | reverse complement strand
TTTGCTGCTGACAACCAAAACCAGCTGATCACATGCTCAAGAAGGACCATCAGCCTAACAATGGATCATTAGCACACTGATGGCTGTTTACTATTCACAGAGGGCTGAGTGATACTAGCAATCACAGCATTGTAAGAGGGGGACAGTTGAACCCGGAGGCCTCCACCCCTGTTTAACGATGGACGATTTCTTTTCACAAAGATGGCCTCCTTTACTCCTCTCTCAAACCATCGTTCCTCTCTGTCCAGGATGTGAACATCTTCATCCCTGAAAGAGTGACCGCTGGCCTGGAGATGAGTGTAGACCGCAGAGTACTGGCCTGATGATGTTGATCTTCTGTGCTGGGCCATCCTTTTGGCCAGTGGCTGTTTAGTTTCCCCGATGTAAGACTGATCACAGCCCTCCTGACACTGAACAGCATACACAATATTACTCTGTTTGTGCCAGAGGACTGGATCTTTGGGATGAACAAGTCTTTGCCGTAATGTATTTTGGGGTTTAAAAGCCACTGGGACGTTATGTTTAGAAGATAAACGTCTCAGTTTCTCTGATACTCCCTCAACATATGGAATGACCACTGGTCTGGGTCTGGGTTCCTCCTTTTCACCTGTTGGCTGACTGGAGTCCTGTTTGGGTTTCTTCTCTGCTTTCAGGAAGGCTCAGTTAGGATATCCACATTGCTCTAGACCCTGTCTTGTGTGGGATTTCTCCTTCTGCCTGGCTCCTGAGCTAGTGGGGATGCTGTCTGCTCTGTGATACAGAGACCTGATGGCTCCTAACTTGTGCTCCAAAGGGTGATGGGAGTCAAATTGCAAATACTGGTCTGTGTGGGTGGGTTTGTGGTACACCTCAGTTTGCAAATGTCCTCTATCAGAGACTGAGACCTCACAGTCCAAGAAAGCCAACCTGCCATTTTTTACATCTTCTCGTGTGAACTTGATGTATTTATCCAGAGTTGATGTGGTCAGTAAAATGTTGGTCTTCCTGAGATTTAATGTTAACCCAGGTGTCATCAACATACCTGAACCAATGACTTGGTGGTGTCCCTGAAAAGGACGTCAAGGCTCTCTTTTCTACCTCCTCCATGCAGGTTGGCAACAATAGGAGAAACTGGAGACCCCATAGCACACCCATGTTTCTGCCTATAATATTGCTTCCCATATGTGAAGTAGGTTGACTGCAGGCACAGTTTCAAGAGTTGACACAGTTGTTCTGTGGAAAGTGTGGTCCTGCTGCTCAGAGTGGTGTCTGATTTTAATTTTAAACTGACCACCTCTACTGCATCATCAACAGGAATGCATGTAAAGACTGATGTGACATCAAAAGAGACCATTGTTTCATCAGTCTCCATGATGACATCCCTCACCTTATCCACAAAGTCCATGGTGTTCTGTATGTGGTGTTCTGAGCTGCCAACTAAAGGGATGAGTACAGACGCAAGATATTTGGAAACATTGTAAGTGACAGAGTTAATCATACTAACAATTGGTCTTAAAGGTACACCTTGTTTGTGGATTTTAGGTAAACCATACAGACTAGGTGTGGCCTCCCCTGGGTACAATCAGTGATCAGCTGGTTTTGGTTGTCAGCAGCAAAACTGGTTGATCCACCCTGAGAAGGTGCTATTTAAGAGACTGAGCTGAATACAGCTCCTCAGACTGAGGAAGTCTCTCGGATGAGAGACGAAACTTTTCTACATTTTTTTGTTGATTTGCTTTGTTTTGTTTTTTTGAATGTCCAGAGGACCAGATTTAACTTTTTTAGACAGGTTTGTTTACGTTCATCCAGGAAGTAAACCAGAAGTAGAACTTCTTCTTCAGTGTTTTTTTTTTTTAAAGAGAGTTTACCACTCTGCGCATGTCAGTACTGCTGTTCAGAACAAAGCCCGCAGCATGTACACGCTCGTCATGAACAGATTGTGCCCATGTAAACAATACATTTGAATTATTTAATCTGAAAACATTTCAATCCGGTCAAAAAATGTTGCGCATGTAAACATAGCTACTGACAGGCTGCTTCAGCTCACCCTAGAATCAGTACCTTCAATTGGCCAGACATCACTGTGGATTCCCGCTGTTCATCTCATCCAACAAAATTATTTTAGTTTGGATGTAAAGAGCATAAACCCACTTGTAATGTGCACAAATAAACATTTAGTCTTGAAAAAAACTGTTGTGCATGCATGCAGGCTGCAGAATTGGATGTTCCATGCTGAAAACGATGAACTGACATTGGCATTCCTCAAAGCAAGACGTCATTAGTGGCTTCACCATGCTACTGTAGCTCACTAATATAACTGAGTCAGTACAAGCAAAACACAAATCAGAAAATGGAATTTTCCATGTGTAGAGCTTAATAAAAGAAATTGGAAAAAAATAAAATAAAACTCCATGTCCGAACACAGACGTATAAGCCTGACCAAAAACAAAGCCTCGTTTTTGATTATTGCATCTTAAGTGTGCTGGACGATCTTCCAAAAAAGCAAGTCAATAAATTGTAGGAGAAAATGCCTGGGTTTTTTTTGTTGTTTTTTTTTAATCCAAAACATTTTTTTTTCCCAAAATTGACATAAAAACTAATATGTTGATTAAAAAAAAAGTGGATTTATTTTAAACAAAGGAAAACTTAGAGTAAAAGAAAATGTTTGTTTTGTTTTTCAGGCTGAAAAGTTTCTAAAAAAATTGACTGATTTGGGGAAACTATTTTCAAATAATGCATTTTAAACAGTTAAATAATGTGATCAATATTTCCCCTAGAAACAGGAATGGTCATGAAATTAAAGGGCAATACCAAATTAAGTTTGTGGATCAGCTAAAAAAAATCAATTGTTACACTATAAAGTCATAATTTACCACATAATAGTATAAACATGCTTTTGTACATTTCCAATTTACACCAATTTAGCATCTTGGCCTCTTAGACATGTAAAGGAAAACAAAAATATTCTAATTTCTGAAATTTTCGTCAGCAAGCCAGGCTGACACTTCATAAAATCAGACTGCAAATATAAGAAATAACTGGCCATGATGATTTCATCCATGGCTTTTGAAAACTTGTTTTGAAGCCTGAAGTTCAACATATAGCTACTATTTTATATTTAAGACAATACAAAAATGGTGCACAAAAACTGGATAAAACTTAAAAAACGGTTTCCATGTTGGGTTCTTGCTTCTATTTCAGAAATCACCTAAAAACATTAAATTCATGAGCACAATGATCACAAATATTGGATAATGACATACGTTTACTTTCATCTAAAATTCCCAGACAACAAAGCAACTATGATAATCATAAAACATTACAAGAAACATCAAAACATTTAATCAGTTGAATTTGAGTCATTCAAGAAACTGAATGAAATATTCACAGGTGATGTTAGGAAGGAGTCCTAGATGGATCAATGGTGCGGGACCTCATCTGCAATATTGAGTGGGGGTGCAGGGGGTGGATGGAGTTATACTGTGTATAAAACAAGTGGTAGGCATGTACATAGTGACAGAACATTGCAAGCAGATGGAGCAATTTTATTTATGACTGGGTGCAATAGCTGAGCCAGGGGGTGGCCAATAGTGTCTGTTGCCACCATAGATTATTCTTTGGCCAGTTTAGTCATTTGAGTAAACTATACTTCTAAGACACAAAGTTTGTTTTCTCAGTCATCCAGGTATATAACAACAAAAAAGGTTGAATCATGTCATCTGGACTTCGTTTTTTTGTCAAAAAGAAACGTTTCGCCCCTCGTCCAAGAGGCTTCGTCAGTCTGAGGCCTAGCCATCTGGTATTACCCAGAAGCCACCCTGACTCTTGTGTTTCAAGCCTGCCTCAGATACCCCTGAGGTCTGGCCTTTTCACTAATGGTTTCAAAAACACAAAGTTTGTTTTCTCAGTCATCCAGGTATATAACAACAAAAAAGGTTGAATCATGTCATCTGGACTTCGTTTTTTTGTTAAAAAGAAACGTTTCGCCCCTCATCCAAGAGGCTTCG
>NC_056498.1:72315991-72320193 GCF_014905685.2 Nematolebias whitei | reverse complement strand
AGTTAGTTATATTCAGTTTATTGTATTTTATAATATGAAGATTTTTTTATATATATATATATTGGTGGCTCGTTGTTGCACATTTTGAACAAATTGAAGTCGATTTACCGTTTATTTTTCAATTGGTTTGGCTCATTTCTTGAAACCGAGATGACATTCTCAAAACACCATGTGAAACACAACTCAAGAGACTTTGCATCTTGAGGTTACTGACAATTTGTATGAAACACATATTTTGTTTTGATATATATAGTATTTAGCTTAGTTTTGAGCAAAAAAGCACAGACCATAAGCAATTGTGTGTAAGTCAAGAGGACTAAAACTTCAGCATGAGAAATATAAAAAACAACAACCGTTATTTGTTTCCATGCTTTTTATTTTTGTCATAAAAATACAAGGGATAAAACAATTCTACACATATTTACACTATGCTCTAGTGGGGGGGCTGCGTGTGTGTGAGTGGCATGTCCTCCTTGTGTGACTGGCATTTCAGCACTTACTCAGCAGTCCATCTGCACTGTCGAAACATACCTGGCACTGCCAGGGTATGTCCCTGGTACATTTGCCACATGTGTATTTGTAGCAGTTGACACATCTCACAGTTGCACAATTGTTCGTGCATCGATGTTTGATCTGACACTTTGCCCTTTTGCCAGGGCTGGGTGTGGAAGGTTGTTGCTGAAGCAGTTTCTCCTTGCGTGCCTTCTTCTCACAATTAATTTGGTTATTTTTTTATAAACTGTCATTTTGAACCCACTTCTCTTTTTTCTGAAAGAAAAACATTACTAAAATCTTTTAGAAAAACTTTTGCATATATCTTGAAACAGATTGTATGTTTTGCAAACTTTTGTTTTGTTTTGTTCATTTGGCAAAATGACCTGGATAATGTATCTCTCCCAAAACACTTCATGTATGCTTCAAAACAAAATATGTGTTTCATACAAAATGTCAGTAACCTCAAAATGCAAAGTCTCTTGAGTTGTGTTTCACATGGTGTTTTGAGAATGTCATCTCGGTTTCAAGAAATGAGCCAAACCAATTGAAAAATAAACGGTACATCGACTTCAATTTGTTCAAAATGTGCACCAACGTGCCACCAAGAGATATAAGTTCAACATATAACCAGTTTATTTCGCATCTGTTTGGAGTATTAGACGGACGTTTGTGTGAGTTCAGCTTATCTCTCCCCTGCTGATTCCTAAGGCAATGGCCACATTTACAAATGAAAGGATGCTAATTGGAGCCATCAGAGTTGTCCGGTTTGGAACACTACTTTGACTAAGGCTGCGCTTTTTTGCGCAAGTGAACCTGGCTTCTAAATCCCCCGCTCCCTGGATTGGACATTGGAATGCAGTCTGGTGAGGTGGGTGTGTCTGAGTTACTTGTGTGCATATTTAAAACAAATGGCAGTTAATGGCCCGCAAATTGTTGAGGAGAAGGAAGGGGTTTGTCCTCAGGATCTTGAAAATCTAGTCACTCTAGTGCTAAGGGTCTTTTGACCCTTTTTCAGGACTTCTGGGGGGAGGTCGAAATTCCTGGGACTTCTAGTGTTAAAGTCACTTAGAGAGGTCAAAGTCGAGAGCTTCAAATCTTTTAGAAAGAGATTCCAGGAAACAGGAGCAGAGTAGGAGAAGGCCCTTTTGCATAATATATATATATATATATATATATATATATATATATATATTATGGACGGGCATTAGAAGGACAGTCCTGGAATAAAACATAACACAACCTGCTTCAAGATCAACATGCTGATGTCTCGAATTACTGATAGATTTAAATGGTGAACATTTTTTTTTTTTTTTTCTGAGATTAGTGTTATTCTGGACTGGAATTGAACAGGTAATACACGTAAACCTTAATGCTTTTGGTACACAATATTCATGGGGATAGGAGTTAGATTGTGTGCAAGAATCTAGTTGTGTTTTTTTTTTTTTTTTTTTTTTTTTTGCTTGTCCGTTGCAGCGCTGAGTGGAGGAAGCAATTTTATCCACCAATGGGTGCAATGGCAAAGCCATTGGCTTGTCAATGGTGGCCTTGATCACCATAGATTTTTCTTTGGCCACTCCAGTCATTTGAGAAAACTATACATTTAAACAATAAAATTACTAGGAAGCACAATTAATTCAGATGTTAGGGCTGGTCACTTTACAGAAATGTATAGCTGTGGTCAGCTTGGGAATACATTACAACCGATGGAGGCCTTTCTTTTGTCTAGATTCTGCCACCAAATAATTTGAGGAATCTTTACATTCAAGCAATATAAAAAAAATATAAAGCATAGTTTTCTCAAATGATTGGGGTGCCCTGTTGTCATATATTTATACATGATAGTGGGAATCTTGGACTTTGATGTGGTAACCCAATTTTTGTTAGGATTTTTAAAATAAACGTTTTATGTTAACACAATAACTTTTTAAGTTATCATGCTCACAACATACATGGTCAGACCTAGAGACAGACAGATGGAAGGTATTTCCAATTCCCCCTTTTCACTTTGTGAATGGGGACAACAAGTGGAGTTAAAGAAACATTGGTACAAGTAAAAAAAAAAAAGATCTGGAAAACCAATTGATCCCTTTGAGTCTAAGACTTCAAACAGCACTCAACAACAGGCACAGCAAAGACTAGAGCAGCTTATGGACAAATCTCTGTCTTTGACTGGTGTGACAATTCACAGTCAGCTTGAATGGGATAAAACACTCAAATATGTATTTTAGCTTGTAGAAGTATTATCCATACACATTTGAATATATAGTTAATGCCAATTTGCACTAAAAGGATTTCTTTTTATTTAAATAGGTAGTTTGAATGAGACAAAATAAATTTTCAAATATTCATAATTGGAGTCAGAAAATACATTGTGAAGAATTATGAGTACTACCTTCAAAATATTGGTTCTTATGTGGGCCACTTCTAACCCATGTTTTTTTTTTTTTTTTCAATTTAGTTAGAAATTGGAAGTTAAGGACTTTACTATGATGCGGTTTTTATACTGCAATGATTCTGATTCACCAAGGAGCAACTTTTTAGTTTAACAAAATCCCCATGATCAAAAGCTGGAGTAGGTGAGTGCAGTGAAACAAGGAGTTGAGAGATTAAATTATTGTATATGCATGATTACAGAGTATTAGAATAAACACCCTGCTCAGACTGATTAACATTTCCAGAAGCAGCAGAATACCATCCTGAAACACTAAAAAATGTATTACGATATCAGCTGAGTGAGAGATACCATTATTTATTAAAGGTTTGCACATCCAAAAAAGAATTTGCTGAGTTTGCAAACTTTCGACACATGAACAAATTAGTTTCCTCTTCAAACTGTTTAATTTGCTTTGCTTTGATTTTGACACCTCATTATACACAGTTGTAAACTATAAAGGCCATTAGTTAAATTAACAGCAAGCAAGTAATGTCAAAAGTGCATCGCACTTTAAAACCATCAGGCTTTCTTCAATGTTAGGCAGCTGCTTGGTGTGTTGTACACTCTCAGTCCACCAGATCACATCTGTGACAGTCATTCTCTCACTGGACACAGAGAAGGCACTTGACCGGGTGGAGTGGAGTTATCTCTTTGAGATTTTAAAGCTGTTTATATTTTATCCCAAATTCATATCATAGGTGAGGTTTATTTATACCTCCCCAATGGTGGCAGTCTGTACTAACTGTAACATATCCAGTTACTTCAAATTGCAACACAGTTCAAGAAAATTGTGCCTGCTTTCACTCATTCTGTTTGCATTAGTGATATTACCACTAGCTGTGGGTTTACAGCAAAACTCCATCATTAAAGTGATGAATCAATTAGACACAGAGCACATTTCTTTATATGTGGATAACATGCTTTTGTATATATCAAACCGTTTTTTACTAGCATTGCTGCATTACTTACTTTGCTTCACAAGATTGGGAAAAATATTTGTGTATAAGGTTAATCTACAAAAGAGCAAGCTGATGCTTGTGACTTTTATAGAAAATACACTGTACCTTTCTAAGATTAACAACAAAGTCCATGCTCAAAAATCCAGGTATACAATCCAACATTTTTCAGTCAGGTCATCTGGACAGTTTCTTTTTTTTTTTTTTTTGTGCTGAAACGTTTCGCCTTTGATCCGGAAGTCTTCATCAGTCAAGGAAACACACAACCATACTGATTCTTCCCCCAACAGCTTACTCCAAAGTGGAACAGACCAGTT
>NC_056498.1:72286918-72315891 GCF_014905685.2 Nematolebias whitei | reverse complement strand
AGAAAACAAACTTTGTGTTTTTGAAACCATTAGTGAAAAGGCCAGACCTCAGGGGTATCTGAGGCAGGCTCGAAACACAAGAGTCAGGGTGGCTTCTGGGTAATACCAGATGGCTAGGCCTCAGACTGACAAAGCCTCTTGGACGAGGGGCGAAACGATTCTTTTTAACAAAAAAACGAAGTCCAGATGACATGATTCAACCTTTTTTGTTGTTATACTTCTAAGCAACATAAAATCTGGAAAACATAGTTTGAGGTGGTCATCTTGGATTTTGATGTGACAACCCAATATTCAATGGTGACCTTTCTTATGCCTAGATGCAGCTAAAAACAAAAATGGAAGCTGGCTATTTACTTTTTTCCCACAAGTTATAAATCGCTATGGTGAACGTAATCTTGGCAACCTTATTTGACAACACAATTTTTGATAGGGACCTTTCTTGTTCCTACCTGTAGCCACACACAAAAATGGAAGTAGGTCTCACTTATTGTTCAATCTCACAAGCTCATAAGACCTCTTGGCTCTGCAACAGGGGTAAAAAATGTAACAATTATTCTTATAAAATTTTAATAACGAGGGATATTTTAAGTCAATCAGTTTATTTATTTTAGAACATTTACAGCAGCTGTTTTAGGCTCAATTACTTTTTTTCACACTTGTGTTTTTATCTAAAATTTAAAATCTGCTGAATTGTGACATCAAAAAGAACTAATTAGCATGAGAGTAAGGATCGTTTTTATTCTGCCAGGTTGTTGATCCCTCTCTTTCCCTGACACTCGAACTAAAGAAAAGCTGTGCTCATGTAACAGTATTAACTGTGTCGGAAGACAACATTCAGCTTGCAGTGCAGAGGTGTATGCCAGCTAAAGAGGTGGTTTTATTATCTTTTCTCTTCCCTCTAGAAATTACAGAAAAAAAAAAAAACATCAAAGAGGATAGCAGACAGAAAGAGGAGGTGAGAGTTAATTTACATAAACATAAAGTAAATGTTTCTCATGATGTGCATGCATTTAGATAAAATTCTAATGCGAATTTTCAAACACTAAGCTTAAAAAAAGGGGAAATTATCCATTGAAGCTCTTTTTCATTGCAATACGTAAAAGTAGTTTTCAAATGTATTAACTTTACAAACGCAAACATGTGCAAAGGCTTTGCAAAAGTGTGAGGGTACGCCCTGAGCAGGTCACAAGTCCATCACAAGGACACAGAGACAAACAACCATTCACTCACTCACACCTAGGAACCATTCACTCACTCACACCTAGGAACAATTTAGTCACCAGTTAGCCTAACATGCATGTTTTTCATCTGTGGGAGGAAACCAGAGTACCCGGAGAAAACCCACATATGCACAGAGAGAACATGCAAACTCCATACAGAAAGGTCTCCGACCAGGATGTGATCCTGCAATATTCTCACTGAGAGGCAGCAGCTCTATCAACTGAGTCACCATGCCACGTAAATCTCAGACAACATTGTGTTGATAAGCAGATTTTTAAAATATTTCCAGTTTTCAGTATCCATCCATCCATTATCTTTACCCGTTTATTCCATTTTGGGTCACGGGGGTCGCTGGTGCCCATGTCCAGCAATCACTCTGCAAGGGGCGGGGTACACCCTGGACAGGTCGCAAGTCCATCACAGGGCTACATAGAGACAAACAACCATTCACTCTCTCACTCACACCTAGGGACAATTTAGAGTTACCAATCAGCCTTACATGCATGTTTTTGGTCTGTGGGAGGAAACCGGAGTACCCGGAGGAAACCCACACATGCACGGAGAGAACATGCAAACTCCACCCAGAAGGCCCCTGGACCAGGGTTTGAACCAGGGACCTGTTCGCTGAGAGGCAGCAGCTATACCAGTTGTGCCACCGTGCTGCCCCAGTTTTCAGTATGTGAATGAAAAACTCAGAATAACTGAATGTTTTCTGTTTCAGTGTAGAAGCAATACAATTATTGATAAACTAGTAACACAAAAAGTCAGAGGCCTATTTTTTCCCATTGACACTGGTATTAAACCAATCCTTTAACATAATAGTTTTCACACTATTCCAGGTCTTTAAAGAAAATAGGAATATTGCTTGACCTCTGATAAGATAATGATGTGTCTAGCATCAAACTATTACGTGCGGATCCCCTCTATCCGGTAGTTTGTCTGCTTATGCCTTTATAGTGTTAATAAACCCCCCTTTGGCTAATCACCCTTTTTCCTGGGAAGAGGCAGACTTGGTGTCTCCGAAAAGAAGTCCATAACAAAGAACCAAACTTTGCCATACAAACCAAAACTGTTGTTGCTGTAGTAACGAAGGACACTAACTCACTGTTTACAATGTGTGTCAGGACCAAACTTGCATCTGCTAAGAGAATTGTGTTTATGTAAAAACAAGGTGTTACCATTTTCAACAAAAGCCATTGTGTTTCCCTTTTAAAGACTTTGAGAGGAGGGTTATAATTAAAATTAATTTATGCAACTTTTGTTCACACCCACAGTTGGTAGCTTCATCTGATTGGTTAAGATCAGAGGCATTTCTACTTGCGTGGGTGTGTCAGGTATACTAACACATGAAGATGTCGTAGGAGTCTCGGAATGGAAGAAGTTGTCTGAAGCTGGCTGAGGTGTTGCATGTGAGCTGCCGAGAGTTGGCTCTTAGTCAGCCCAGAAGTCCATGGGACTCTGAGCCAGTCAGCTGAGACATGGAGAAAAGCCCTGGCAAATTATCCAAACACTCCTGGAGCAAAGGTGCTGTCTTACCGAAAGAAATGCAGTCCTGAGGAAATCAACACTTCTTGGGACGGCAAGCCACCGGCCTTTACTCCATATCCATCATGGGCAGAGGTCTACAACAGGTGGCACTGGAGCCACATGTGGCTGTTTGGTCCCTCTGCAGTGGCTCTTTCAAGCTTTTACAAAAACTGGCGTAAAACTGAATTTTATTGTTTGTTATACAAACAACAAAAAAGTACTAGTTTTAGCTCTAAAAAGGTTAAATCTGGTCCTCTGGACATTCAAAAAAACAAAACAAAGCAAATCAACAAAAATTGTAGAAACGTTTCGTCTCTCGTCCGAGAGACTTCCTCAGTCTGAGGTGCTGTATTCAGCTCACTCTCTTAAATAGCACCTTCTCAGAGTGGATCAACCAGTTTTGCTGCTGACAACCAAAACCAGCTGATCACATGCTCAAGAAGGACCATCAGCCTAACAATGGATCATTAGCACACATTGTGTGCTAAAAAACAGATGGTAAAAACTGAAAAAATGTCCCCCTTTACAATAATCTGGTCTTTTACTTTAATATATGTTAAAATCATTAGATTTTTTTTGCTTTATAATGTCACCCTTACTGGCCACAAAAACTGCCTCCAGCAAAACTAAAGTGGCCCGTGGGCCAACAGTTGATAACCACAGGTGTAGCGGGGTGTTGCGGCTCCGGACACGTTTAGGGTACATTCACACTAGCCCTGTTTATTCCGCTTTAATCGAACTCTAGCTCGTTTTCCTTGAAAGTCCGGCTCGTTTAGGGAGGTGTGAACGTGCCATCGAACTCTGTCATGGAACAAAAAGGCAAACTCTGGCCCGGGCTAAAACCTAGGTCTCGGTCCGGTAGAAGCGAACTCCAGCGCGGTTCGAGTTCAGTGTGAATGTAAACAGACCGGACACCGCACCGCAGGGTAAACAAACACACATTGCTCTTACCTTATATGGAGCCGTCAGCTGCCTTGTGTGAAAAACAATATTCTCCATGGTCTTCTGTCTCATCTTCTGCTCATGCTAAGTCCATTTTTGAAAAATTACAAAATATAACTCCTAAAACTGATAAAACTTGATGCCACTTCGTTTTTATTTTTATTTACAGAAGAAGAAGAAGATGTGTCTTCAGAGGTTTTGTGTAGTTTCTTTCAGTAGTTCTTGGTGCAGCGCCCCCACAGGCGAGCGGGGGAATAGGTTGGTTCAACAGGTTGGCTCGACTGCACAGTGCAGTATGAATGCAAATGCACCAGCTCAAATGTAAACAAAAGCTCATGAATATTGGTCCCGAACCAAACCGACTCTACCGGACTATCTAGTGTGAAAATGACCTTAATGTAGTGAAGGAAGGTTAAAAATGGCTCTTTTGATCGTAATGGTTACAGACGCCTTATCATGGGTAATGAGCAATGAGCAACTCCCTGGTAGGATAAAGCATATTCTTTCTGATGAGAAGAACAAATGCCAACTGAGATTTCTTAGACATAATTTAAGTTCACAAATCTGAGATAAAGTTGACCTAAACTTTAACGTAGTCCAAATTAAATAAGTTTCTTCTCAAAGTCTTTAGAGAATGTATATAATTTACTTTCTGAAATAAAACTATTGGTTATTCATTTACATGTCATATTTGTCATAATTTCACATTGTTGTTTATTGCTCACGAGCTGAAAATAAACATTACAGAATTGTGTATTTAAACGACCAGACTATTGTGTCTTTCTTCGAGTGAGGAGAATTACAATATTGTTAAAGGACGGACATTAGAACTTTAATAAAGATCGACCCACATTCATTTTTTGATTGCACACCTGTTAACAAGGTGACCAGACTTCTCTAAGCATTACCCCTACAATAGAAACGTGTTCCCTACATTTGCTCATTATTGCTCATCATCGGTCAGTAATGGTGGCAGTCTCTTTGTGACATGTCTACAAATGCCAAACTGGGTGTACTATCCCAGTCTGCATCGCAAATCATTTGACTGTGTTGATGGAAGCAAAAATCTGTACAGGAAGGAAGAGTGGAGACATTCCAAGAGTTTCTGTGCTGCAGTTTCTCATGGAGCACAGAATGTGAATAGAAAAATGATGTGTTTGTCATAGTTTGTGTTTTATGTTAGTTATGTAGTTTATTTGCATTCCCTCTGTGTTGTGTTTTGAGATCCTCATGTTTGAGTTATGTTCTCTTGTGTTTTACTTGTCATCTATTCAGTCTTCCGAGTGTTTTTTTTTTCCTCCATGTACTAAGCTCCTGCTCCTCCTTCTCTCACCTGATACTCATTGTCTCTCCCCAGGTGTCATTTCTCCCTCCTGAGTTTCAATTTAAGATCTTTGGTGTTTTTCTCTTTTTTTGTCCATGCATTTTGCTATGGATCTGTTCAAACTTGTTTCCATTTGAGTCGCTTGAGAATTTTTTCTGTATATTTCTTTGAGTTTTTTATGCTGCCGCATCAACCTTTTATTTTATTAATTTTTTGTAATAAATTACTTTTATTTTTATGCCTGAGCGCTACGAGTTTTGTTTGCACCATGGGTTTGACTTCACACCAAACACGATCAAATGCAGGGGCCAATCAAACAACACAGCAGACAACGTTTTCTACATTCACCTGGAAGCTGCTCAGATTCCAATCTGAAACTCTGGGACAGCATTGATCAACTTCAAAAGACTGCTTTTCTCCACCACTAAAAACAAATAAGACCTTAAGTGCAACTTTACAACTAGCCTTCTGATCGAAGATATTTTGTTTTACAGACCCGGACCCAGACTTATTAATTTAACACAATTCACACATCATAATAAAAGCTTTAAAGGGACAAATAATATTCTCCACATTCAAAAGCCCTTCTGTTACAGAGTCTGTTCCACCTCAAGTGTTCCATGTGGCAGCTTTTCTGACTACTTCCCCGGTGTTTCCTGTAGACCACCACCCAAATCTAGGTCCCATTGCCCCCCCAAAGGAGCCCAGCCCAGCAAAGCTGAACCTCCAGGTGTCACTGAACAGCCAAAACACAACTGAGACCACTTAAGCTGAATGAAGTCCCAGTGTTTGTTGCTTCACCTGAGGTCCTGGTGCCTGTTGTTCCACTTGAGGGTTCCACCCAGGGTGCTGCTCTCTAAAGTCTTCAAGGTGCTACTCTCCAGATTCTTTGGGTGCCACTCTCCATTGTCTTTGGGGCACCATTCTCAGGGGAATTTAGGGTACCACTCTCTAGAGTCTTCAGGGTCCAGCACCCCATGTGTCTCCCTGGGGGTGGGCCAAGATGTACCACATCCGTGTGTCTCAGTAGGGGTCGGCCAGGATGCCCCACCTCTGTGTGTCTCTGTGGGGGTCAGACAGAATGCCACACTGTCCTGTGTCTATATGGGGGTCAGCTTACACCTTCTTATTTATCCGTGGGGGTCAGCATGAATGCCTTGCCTTCCAGTGTCTCCATGAGGGTCTGCATCAACATCCCATCTTCCTGCATTTCCATGGGGGTCAGTGTTAATGTCACACCTTCCTGTGTCTCTGATTGGGTCCAGGAGGACACCTCCCACTCTGTCTCCAGTCCTCCAGCTGCTACTGCTCTGTTAGGTTCCAGGCCTCTGGTGGGCCCCAAGTATCTTGCAGCTACCTTATATGTGTTTCCATTGTCTGCTTCCGCACCCATTCACTGTTTCTCATAATCTACTGCAGATCCCATTACTGGTTCCTCGTCATCTGTTTCAGATTCCATCATTGCTTCTTCGTTATTTTCTGCATTGCCTATCATAGGGTCTTCATCATCTGCTGTAGCTCCCTTCTGTGGTCTATCCATTGCCACTGCAATCTATATCTCTGTTCCACCATCTGCCACTGCAGGCATCTCTAGTCTATAATCTGCTGCTGCAGCAATCTCTGCTCCCATCGTCTGGCACTGTAGCCATCTCTGGTCCATTGTCTGTTGTTTCAGTCATTTCTGGTCCATTGTCCGCTACTACAGCCCTCTCTGGTGTAGCATCCAACCAAGGTCCCTCAAAAGACAAAACGTCCTCAGAGAGACCACATCTCTTCTACCCCTTTCTCTCTTGAATCTACAATTCAGGTTGACATCCTAACCACCCACAAAACCCTGGTTCCATACTGACTATGATAATTAATCCTCTGTGTTAATAAACCCTCCTTCATAGAAGAGACAGACTTAGTGTCTCTGACAAGAAGTCCATAGCAAAAGACAAACTTTGCAATATTAACAGAACTGTGGTTGCCATAGTGACAAAGGACGTTGACTCTTTGCTGTTTTCAATGTGTGTCAGGACCAAACTTGCAAATATTTTTATTTATTAATTATTTTTATGTAAAACAAGATGTTACCATTTAAAAAAAAAAAGCCATTGTGTATCCCCTTTTTAAAGACTGAGAGAATGGGGTATAATTAATATTGATTAGGTAGTCATTTCACACTCACGGGTGGGTAACTGCATTTGATTGGTTAAGATGAGGGGCAAGACACTTGGTGTGTCAGGTAAGCTGAAACGTCAGTCGGTTGTTGAAAAGAATTGGTGGTGGTGGTGAAGTTGAGAGCAGTCTCATGATGGAAGAAGTTGTCTGAAACTTGTAGATATGGGATGTCCTGGTGGAGAGTTGGCTCTGAGCCAGCAAAGAGTTCCATCTTGGACTTCGATACAGTCAGCTGAGAAATGGAAAAGTACATGAAACGCTCAGACACCCCAAGAGTGATGCACTCATAGCTGGATCAGGCATGGCCCGGGAGGAGAACAATGCTCCAGTAACAGTGTGGACCTCCGGCTTTCGTGTCACTTCCATTGTGGTAATGAGAGATGGACATTTCCTGGTAGGACAAACGTCTTCCTTCTGATGAGAAGAATAAGTGCCAACTGAGTTTTCTTAGGGTGCATTCACACCAGCCCTGTTTAGTCCGCTTTAATCAAACTCTAGCTCGTTTTCCTAGAAAGTCTGGTTCGTTTGGGGAGGTGTGAATGCGCCATCGAACTCTGTCATGGAACAAAAAGGCAAACTCTGGCCCAGGCTAAAACCTAGGTCTCGGTCCAGTAGAAGAGAACTCCAGCGCAGTTCGAGTATAGTGTGAATGTAAACAGACTGGGCCCCGCTCCACAAGCAAGAAGTGGAGTACAATGCAGGGCAAACAAACACGCATTTCTCTGACCTTATATGGAGCCGTCAGCTGCCTTGTGTGAAAAACAATATTCTCCATGGTCTTCTGCCTCATCTTCTGCTCATGCTGAGTCCATTTTTGAAAAATGACAAAATATAACTCCTAAAACTGCTAAAACTTGATGCCACTCCGTTTTTGTTTTTATTTCCAGAAGAAGTGTCTTCAGAGGTTTTGTGTCGTTTCTTTCAGTAGTTCTTGGTGCAGCGCCCCCACAGGCGAGTGGGGGAATAGGTTGGTTCAACAGGTTGACTCGACTGCACAGTGCAATGTGAATGCAAACGCACGAGCTCAAATGTAAACAAAATGTCATGAATATTGGTCTCGAACCGAACCGAGTCTACCGGACTATCTGGTCTGAAAACATCCATCCATCCATCCATTATCTTTACCCGCTCATTCCATTTTGGGTCACGGGGGTCGCTGGTGCCCATGTCCAGCAATCACTGTGCGAGGGGCGGGGTACACCCTGGACGGGTCGCAAATCCATCACAGGGACACATAGAGACAAACGAGACAAACAACCATTCACTCTCTCACTCACACCTAGGGACAATTTTAGAGTTACCAATCAGCCTAACATGCATGTTTTTGGTCTGTGGGAGGTGTAGTGAACTAAGCCTCCGGTCAAAACCTGCCTCTGAGGACCTTCATGGGACAGGAACTGTTATTTCATTGATTTGAATCCAGAAATACAAATTAGCTCATCCAGAGACTTTCTAATTGTATCCTGAACTAATCAATTGAAAGAACAC
This sequence comes from Nematolebias whitei, assembly GCF_014905685.2. NCBI lineage: Eukaryota > Metazoa > Chordata > Actinopteri > Cyprinodontiformes > Rivulidae > Nematolebias > Nematolebias whitei. The sequence continues at coordinate 72,307,226 of NC_056498.1, read as the reverse complement.
TCACTTTTTATGTTATCATTACTATTTTTACAAATGTCTTGATAATCAAAAGTGTGTTAGTTCAAACCATTTTAAATGTTGAAGTGAACTACTCATTTTAAATCAACTGTGAAACAGTATTAATGATTTTTTAATCCTCATTCAAGGTAGAAATCAAGTTAATGTCTGTTACAAAGTAATTATGCATTTTTTGATCTTCTGTCTGAAATGAGAAGGAGTGATGTCGGTCAAAAGTCGGAGACAGTCGCAAACAAGTTTATTGGAATGTACTGTCATGTTTTTAAACCTTTCAGACAGAAATAAGAAGCTACTGGCACCTGTAGTCTGTCATTTCTCCAAAACATTTCTCTGTCTGTTCCTAAACATTTCTCTGTCTGTTCCCAAACATCTCACTGTTTTTCTGACTTGTAGTAACCCTCTGACGTCACTAAAACCACACCCCTGTTGGTTCTTTCAACCAATCAGGACTTCCCAAAAGGGACCGGAAGCAGAACTCTTTAAAAGTCGACACTTCCTAGTTCCAGTTAGTTCTGGAGAGAACAGAAGTTCCATGGAGAAGGAAGACAGTGTGACTTTGCAAGGGTGAAGTCCACGGTGGTCATTTTCTGAAAGATGACACCTGTCTGGAGTGTTGATTCCGGTCATTACGCCAAAGACCTATTCAACATCTCAGGAGTTCAGCATGTTTGCTGAAATTCCACTTAACTTAATCCTATCTTTCGGGGAAGTTTATTTTGGAAGCTGGGCCAGTCAGCCTCGTCATCCCAAGTTGATGAGAAGCGGATAAATCCCTGGAGGTAAAAAGACTCAGCCTTGCTGGACGCCAGGAGAAGACCTCTCTGAAGCCCCACCAAGGTAAAGAGTCGACGCTCAGGTGCCATCTAGCTGAAATCACCGGGAAACGTGCTATCTGGTTTCAAACAAGATAACTCCCCATCTTTTCTTTATTATCTTAATTAACCCTAAGTATCCACTTTCCCTCCTTAAACTTTACTCCATCTCTTCTATCTTGCCAGTAAAAAGATAAGCTAAGCCTGCAGACATTAATTTAAGATCTAAGAATATGTCTGTTGTTTTTAGTTGCAAGTGAGAAATCATGGCCGTATGATTTCTCATTGTAAAGCTCATTAATTAAGCTGTGTTATTGTAATCAATCAGAATAATCAAGTGTACAATGTTTTGATGTTAAATTTTGATTCTGTTAATAAATGACCACATTTATTTTGATGGGTCAAAGAAAATTAACGTCTCATGTCACTGATTAGACCATCTCCGACACAGTACTTCTAAGCACAATATCACTTAGTCCAGAAAAATGAAAGAATCCGTTTAAATTAAGTATAATATCATGTACTTGAACTAGTCCAGATATTATAAAATGTAAGAGAGCACCCCTGAGCTAAATCCATCTCTCGGCTGTCTCATTACAGAGGAAACTGGAGCACCCGGAGAAAACCCACGCATGCACGGAGAGAACATGCAAACTCCACCCAGAAAGGCCCCTGGACCGGGGTTTGAGCCAAGGACCTGCTCGCTGAGAGGCAGCAGCTCTACCAGTTGTGCCACCGTGCTGCTGGTGTGAAAATGACCTAACTTAAACAGATATTTTTGTATGATTTATCCAAATTGAACTATTTTATAATCACTTAGAATTACTAAACAAATTGAAGGACTGGAAACTTGACACACAATTGTTTTATTGCCATTTATTTATGAAGTCTAAACATTTTTTGTAAAATAAATAAATTAAAAAACAATGGTTTATCATGAATAAAATAATGTTGGCGCTTTGGAATTATTTGTTTGGATTAGTGTAAAAAATTAAAATCTGATGGTGCCAAATAATGTCTTTAATTTGTGAGGTGCATATTATCAAACTTTCATGCTTTCTGCTGAACGAACACTGAAGAGAACAGAATCCACTTTTTACTGTGAAAACAATGTGTGTATAATGATCACAGAAAAAATATTTTCATTAAATCACAGCAGAGCTTTAATTTAGTAAAGGCCTTGAATGCCAGCAAGGCTTTGACAGCAGGACAAAAGCCTTGAAATATTAAGGACGAAAGAAAGACAGGTGGAGAGAATGAAAAATGTGGCCCTTTTTCACACACTGTACTCATATTACCATCTTATTCTACACAGGTCATTGGGAAAATTACTTAACCCAAGGAAGATATAATGATCAAAAGAATAAAGAACAGTATTCATTACATTTCAATACCGAAGTTCAGAAAGGTCACACACAGAATCAATTAAAATACTTGAAAATGTCACACCTCAATGGCAGCACAAAAAGGCTGTTATTTATTTATTTTTTCATATTTAACTGCATTTATATTTTATTAACACACTGTAACTTTTAATAGGTCTTCATTCTAAAAATTAACAATATCCATCCATCCATTTTTCCATTATCTTTACCCACTTCTTCCTTTTCGGGTCACAGGGGTCATCGGTTCCCATATCCAGCCATCTATCCAGCCCAACATGCATATGTTTGGTCTGTGGGAGGAAACCAGAGTATCCAGAGAAAACCCACGCGTTCACAGAGAGAACATGCAAACTCCACCCAGAATGGCCCCCGGCTGGGATTTGATCCAACGACCTTCAGCAACATCTACCAACTGAGCCACAGTGTTGCCAAAAATTAAGAATACATTTTTTGTTTGTGTTAAACCACAAAATTGTACATAATGCTGTTGAGTGGAATATGTTCATTTAAAATAAATAAATAAATAAAAATAAAAAAACAATGAAAAAAGTAGCATTTCTTAAAAGAATGAATGTTGACTACTATCTTGAATGAGGCTGTAGGAACCACTCTCGTGCCTCCTTTGGCTGTCACGAGGAAGGCGTGCATGCACTTTGTTTCACGCCTAAAAAGTACCAGCAGGAAATAACCAAAGCTGTCATGTTTTTTTAATTATTATATTTTTTTTTATTATAATTTTTTTTTTTTTTTTTTTTGGCTGAGGGTCACATTGGCCTAGAATCTTTCTATTATTACCAAACTTCTTAAACAATGTGATATTTTGACAAGATACTTTTGAACAAACAATTTTAGTTTAAGTTATATATTTATGCACACATATATTTTCCCACATTGCTCTTTTAACAGTAGGTAATGTTTAACACTGTTTAAAAATGCTCCATGATTTTTGTGAAAAGTGTGTGTGTGTACACTCGACATAGCCATTTTTTTTATTCAACCTTTATTTAGACAGATTAACCACATTGAGACTCCAATGCTAATGTTGTTATGCTGTTAATGCTGTTATCCATTGTGTTCATCACTCTTTGTTAAAGAAATCAGGTCTCTCTTGTAAATGAGTCCCAGAGGCTCAATGGGATTAACTTGTCTAAATAAAGGTTGAATGAAAATTAATTTAATTACTTGCCATTAATGCATGCAGCTGTGATGGACTTGCGACCCGTCCAGGGTGTACCCTGCACCTCGCACAGTGATTGGTGGACATGGGCACTGGCGACCCCCGTGACCCAAAATGGAGGAAGTGGGTAAAAATAATGGATGGATAATGCATGCAGTTATGCACATGATTTTATTGATTAACAAAACAATCCTACAGTTTTCTAGGAATTTTCAGAGCAAAACGTGAAATTTTCTGTAAAAACAAAGTAGCATAACTATCTTAAGTAAAATAAACTTTTGGCATTGTGTCTATAATAATAGCTGTTAGAGCTTTTAAAAGTTTTCTAATTACCACAAAAAGTAAGGTTACGTTTCCAACATATATGTCTCAAATTGGACTATTTTGACTCATACGTGATCCATACCTGAACTTTGTATGACTATCTGAACATGATAAATCTGATTAATTTTTTTATAAATCAGATACAGGTCACTCTCATATGTGGACATACGTTTAATCTTTTTCAAAGCAATCTCACTTTAAACTGCGAGTTATGCAGCACTTCATCCAGTTTTTATGACACTGATGTGTGTTAAACATCACAGCTTTGCCCCGGAGTAGAGATGTGGCAAGATCAAATGTAAACAGTAAATGTCATAAACATGGCAAAAAATGATTAATCAGCTATGGTTGAGCAACAAGTTGAGAACCGATACACATACTGACATATGTAACATTTACTATACCTACTTCAGGCCATAGACTCTTCTCACTGGTCTGTTTGGGTCATACTGACTCTATAATGCAACAGCAAAAAACTGAAATTAAACATTCCTTGCAGTGTGAACCAAGCTTTTGTCAGGATTCTGCTTGTAATGTGGCTTTATTGTTTTAGAATATGAGTCTAAAAAAGTATGTTTCTCTTGCCGGTGCCATTTTTCCCCCTCTGACACAACTGTGTCCTATCTGCACCTGGATTTTGGGAATATTTAAAGCTGAGCATAGATATTATTTTTTGTTGGAAAGCTGAACTTTATCTTGCGATAGCCCAAGTTTTGACCTCATCTATGCTTAACTTCTACATACAGTAAATACATAAAGATCCTTCATTGTGTCTCCTTTATAGGATCCAGAGTTTTCCCTGGCTTTCTGCTCCTTGAGTTACCTACTCTGTAAGAGCCCGTATAAAGAGATAATTAGTCTCAAAAGTAGCCTCACAAGAGTAGAACAAGTGTTGTATGAATGCAATAAAATCCACAAATGTACCACATAATTCTCAAATCATAAACATTTTTTTTTGATTGCACAAGTAGTAGGCTTTTGTTATATGAATACAATTTGTAAAATGCATGTGCACAAATCATGTGCTATGCATGAATCAGCTTGACTGTGAATGTGACGTTTAAGAATTTCTTACTGCTCCATGTTCACAAATGCAATGCTGCCTTCAAGGCTGGTTTAAAAAGGGACATCTGAACCTTACCAGATTTACTGAGTTATTGGAGAAAGACACATTTCTGACTTAGCACAGTAGATTGTAACCCCATATTAAAACATATATGCTTACACTGACAATACTGGAGTCAAAAAATGGTAAATTTGTGGAAATAAACAACCTAAGTTGAGTGGGTTATTCTAGATGAAAGAAATGTTGATTTTGTGGACTGTACATCTGTGTATTTTTGTTTTATAGTCCAGAAAATGTACATTGTATTTGTGTGGAAGAACTATCCCCACATTCCCTGCCTCTCTAGTGCCCTACTTGTCTGTATCTGAATACTCACCTGTCATACTCGTAAAATCTTTATATTTCCTCCAAGGATTCTGCAAAACAAAACAGAACAAATCCATCCATCAGTCCATCCATCTGTCTGTCCATCCATCCATCCATCCATCCATCCATCCATCCATCCATCCATCCATCCACCCACCCATCCATCCATCAATCATCTTTATCCGCTTCTTCCTTTTTGGGTCACGGGGGTCACTGGTGCCCATGTCAGTCACTGTGCAAGAGGCGGGGGACACCTTGGACAGGTCTCCAGTCCATCACAGAGACACATAGAGACAAACGAGACAAAAACAACCATTCACTCGCTCATTCACACTTAGGGACAATTTAGACTTTCCAATAAGTCTAACATGCATGTTTTATGTCTGTTGGTGGAAACCAGACTACCCAAAGAAAACCCACACATGCATGGAGGAAACATTCAACCTCCACCCAAAAAGCCCCCTGGCATGGATTTGATCCATCGACCTGCTTGCTGAGAGGCAACAGCTCTAACAACCGAACCACCGTGGCCAACTTCTGACTCCACCATTGCGCTTGGTTTTGTATAAAATTGCATCCTCTGCTTGTCAGGATCTCTCACTCTGTGCTGCTTTAGACATAAATAAATATCTTTACTTGTTCTTCTACACAGTGTAACTCCTACCCACTTGAATAGCTTACATAAAAAAAAAAAAAATTAAGGTTCACTTGAATTCTCTGTTCAATTCCAGTCCAGAGAAACACTTGTCTCAAAAACTGGAGGCATCAGCATGCCACTTGTCTACTAAAAGTTTGACCAAAATAGTTTGAAATCTTTTGTTTCTTAGTCCCAACTCTTACATTATGGATGTAATTCATCCATCCATCCATCCATCCATTATCTTTACCCGCTTATTCCATTTTGGGTCACGGGGGTCGCTGGTGCCCATGTCCAGCAATCACTATGCGAGGGGCGGGGGACACCCTGGACGGGTCGCAAGTCCATCACAGGGACACATAGAGACAAACGAGACAAACAACCATTCACTCTCTCACTCACACCTAGGGACAATTTAGAGTTACCAATCAGCCTAACATGCATGTTTTTGGTCTGTGGGAGGAAACCGGAGTACCCGGAGAAAACCCACACATGCACGGAGAGAACATGCAAACTCCACACAGAAAGGCCCCTGGACCGGGGTTTGAACCAGGGACCTGCTCGCTGAGACAGGCAGCAGCTCTACCAGTTGCGCCACCGTGCTGCCCTGGATGTAATTCATTCCTTTAAATACAGATTTATTTATTTTTTTCATTCAACCTTTATTTATACAGGTTAATCCCATTGAGCCTCGGGGACTCATTTACAAGAGAGACCTGAATATATATATTTTCTAAATAAGCCATCACAGTTATAATTTATGTCAGGTTTCATATACCATATAATCTTCACAATACTTGTGAGTGTAAAGATTGTTTTAAATTTAAACAAGACATTTTTTCAATTGTAGACCATAATTATATCAGTTTCTGTTTTACACTGCACAAGTATCAAAAACGTCAGTTATGTATTTGCATAATTGACCACATGCTTAATTTGAGTTTATAACTAATACATTTCCATTGCCATCAAGCCTTCGGCATCATTTCTTAATGCTTAATAGGTTCAGCAAATAAAATTAAATAGGGTGAATTTATTTTTGTCTTACAAGTAAATCATAATCTGATGGTATATTAATTTGGTCTCTTCATCCAGACATGACCTATAGTCTGTTGGTTTATGTTAAGGAATATAGGTCTTTCGGTCAAATTATACAAAAGTTGATGAGGAAAAAGACAATGTTTCATATTCATACAACACACCAAGAGCTTCTCAGCTGGGTATCTGAACCTGCACCCTTGCACATCAGAGTAACAAGTCTAGGTGTGAGACTGCACTTGGAGCATACAGATGTGTGGCCCTTATCTGTGGGAGCTGAGCGAGATTATTACAACTAACTCATTATCTCTCCTTTCAGACTTATACCACAGCAGAGGCTATAACTGCCACAATGGCCCATAGCTAGACACGGAGAAAAGACTCATTTACTTCAGTTTTATTACATTTCAGATAGCAGTGACTTATCTTTATGTCTGTCTGTTTTTCTGTCTTTATGAGTGCATGTGTGTGTGCATCGAACCACCCCCCAGATTACTTTATTATCTTTGGGTTTCATTTTTGATAGCCACAACTTTATCAGTCTATCACTCTCCTTCTGCTCGTCCTCGCTAACATCTCCCACTTTTCATCTCCTGTAACTCTTTAATTTGTGGCAGTGTTTCCATCACTTCTGTAAAAGATGAGGCACTGTTGGGGGTGGGGGCTTTTAACTTTGGACTTCCAGACATAAAGAAAAAAAAGTTATAAAATGTTGGTAAACATTTATATACAAAAAGAGAATGAGACAATGGGATGGGTTTATGTGAAAAGGACCATTCAGGTATGACAGATTCAGAAACACACTGTTAAAGGCTTTCACATCTGAAACATTATTCATTGATTTTACAATTGGACCTTGAAAAAGCTGCCACCTTTAAATGGAATATGCTTAAAAGTTGTTTATATAATAGTTGTAGCAATAGTTTGTTGATCATTGCACATGTCTTTGTAAAGTAGATACAGATTTTATTTTTGTTTTATAAAATAGTCATACACTTAAAAGTATAGTTTTGACTTTTTAAAACTAATTTTAAGCATGGAATGGCTTGCTGAGTGATCTTTCAGTCCATGTTGGTGCAGGACTTGTTTTCCTGTGAATAATGAAACTGACCATCTTCAGCAGTGTCTTCACAAGGTCTTTTGTTTGTCAAACCAAAAAGTTTTCACATTGGGAACAGAGAATCATTTCCATCCTGAGTGGTACGATGGCAGCACATTCCCATGGTGTTTATACTTGAAAATAATATTATGGAACAGAAACAGATTTATAAATCTGAAAATTGTACCCAAGTCTGTGCCATTGTTGTGGGGGCTGAAAAGTTTTCTTAATCTTGACCATTTTCTTTTGATTTTCCCATGATGCCACACAGAGAACCAGTGTGTTTGATAGTGGTGGGCGGATCGATCCAAATTATTGATAATATTGATACCAACATGAGTATTGATATTGATCAATACCAGTGTAATGTGATCGATAATTTAGCTTCAGTTTCTCTCCTGTATGCACTGCTGCAGTTTCATCAAAGATGGAGCCGACTGTTTAAGTGCCGCTCCTGTCACACACAGAGCAGGCAGGGCCCACAGAGAGGCTGCTGGGAATATTTATTTGAAACTTTTGGAGGTTGTTTTGTTATTTACACTTTATTTATTGTATGTTCACTAATTATTTTTGATTAGTATTTTTTTTTCAAACCCAGAAAAGAAATTCACTTAAGAAGAACATTTTGTTTTATTCCTTTATATCCTAAATATATTTTACTGTTTTATAACATTTGTTGTGGTATGATAACTTTGTGCAGTTTGTTTAATTAAGAAAAAAAAAAATCCAGAAAAGGAGTGCAGTGAAGGGATACTTTTTATTTAAATATCATAGTTTCTGAAAACATTTTTTTTTTATTTATTCTTGAGTGATAATTTTGTGCACTTTGTTTAAGGGAACAACCCAGCCATCAGAAGCTATGGGAAAATTGTTTTGTTTAGGTTTTTTTTTTTTTTTTTTTAGAAAAAAAAAAACATTATAAAAATATATTTTTTATTTACTTATAAACTTTGCTTAATTCTATCCTGGTCCTAATAAATGACCCAAAGAAAAAAAATCACAACACACTTAAATGTCATCAAAATTCACTGTAATTATTTTTAAATTATCGTATTGGTATCATTATCTGCGACACTGGGCCTGTATTTATTTAGTATCGATCGGTACCAAATTTTGCAGTATCGCACATCACTAGTGTTTGAGATGTACATCCACAGGTGTGTCTCTAACTCAAATGGTGTCAACTAAGCAATTAAAATGTTTCATACTCATGACATCACCATTTGGGCTTTCTCAAAAATTTAAAGAGTCAGATCCAAAAAAGTTCAATCTGGTCCTTTGGACATTCAAAAAACAAGAAAACAAACAACAATATAAAAAAAAAAACCAAAGCAAAAAAATCTAGGTAGAAATGTTTCGTCTCTCATCCAAGAGACTTCCTCAGTCTGAGGTGCTGTATTCAGCTCAGTCTCTTAAATAGCACCGTCTCAGAGTGGATCAACCAGTTTGCTGCTGACAACCAAAACCAGCTGCTCACATGATCAAGAAGGACCATCAGCCTAACAATGGATCATTAGCACACTGTTATGTACCCTAGGGTGCCCCTAGTGACACCTTCTAGGTTTTGTACATATGAGATGCAGTTTTGTTTTTTCTTGGGCACGCCTCTCTATTTTAATCATCTTAATTGCAGTCAGCTTGGGAGTTCTGACTGAAGCTCCTATATAAGCTTCAGGTTGTGGTTCTTAGAGTGCGGAGTCTTGAGGAACTCAGAGGTGGTGGTGGTGCTGTTTGCTGCAGTGCTGTTTGGTACTAGGGTGTTCTCCGCCCACCCTTGTTGTCTCGTTATGAGGTAAGCTCCTGTTGAGGAGATGTGAAAGAGCTGCTGAGTGCTCTTTGTTTGAGATTTAGGCCTGGGTGCTTAATATGCATTTAGACCTTGAGTGTGCTTGTGGAAGCCTAGTTCAGCTCAGGTAGAGGGGCCTGAGCTGTGTGATTGTGGACGTTTGGGTGCTTCTGTTTATTGTCCAGGGAGGTGATTTTGCTGACCGTGGACAGTCCTGCGATTTGGTTCAGTTTTGTTTCTTTCCTCCCGTTCGCTGTAGTCATTCAGACTAAGGCCCTCTGACTGGGTGAGATTTGGTAGTCCTGTTTTCGTCTTTTTTCTTTACTCCTAGACATCTTTTGGACAGGTAGTCCGCTGTCTGTGAGGCTTCGACGACCCTGTACAGGGTTGGCCCTGCTCAGGCGGCGTTATATTGATTTTTTGCCAAACTCACCTGGTCCACCTTTCTTTTTATTTACTTTACTTTCTTTTTGTTTGGTGACACGGGTCCTGAAGAAGGTGCTCTCCAGTCCAGGAGGGAGGAGCCCACGAAGACTTCGCCTGCTGCCCGGAGTGATTTATAAAACTTAGGTTTAATAAAGTTTAATTTTTAAACCTTCTTTTGATGTCCTGTGTCCCTTAAATATGTTTGGTCTGAGCCGGCCGTAACACACACTGATGGCTGTTTACTATTCACAGAGGGCTGAGTGATACTAGCAATCACAGCATTGTAAGAGGGGGACAGTTGAACCCGGAGGCCTCCACCCCTGTTTAATGATGGACGATTTCTTTTCACAGAGATGGCCTCCTTTACTCCTCTCTCAAACCATCGTTCCTCTCTGTCCAGGATGTGAACATCTTCATCCTTGAAAGAGTGACCGCTGGCCTGGAGATGAGTGTAGACGGCAGAGTCCTGGCCTGATGATGTTGATCTTCTGTGCTGGGCCATCCTTTTGGCCAGTGGCTGTTTAGTTTCCCCGATGTAAGACTGATCACAGCCCTCCTGACACTGAACAGCATACACAATATTACTCTGTTTGTGCCGGGGGACTGGATCTTTGGGATGAACAATTCTTTGCCGTAATGTATTTTGGGGTTTAAAAGCCACTGGGACATTATGTTTAGAAAATAAACGTCTCAGTTTCTCTGATACTCCCTCAACATACAGAATGACAACTGGTCTGGGTCTGGGTTCCTCCTTTTCACCTGATGGCTGACTGGAGTCCTGTTTGGGTTTCTTCTCTGCTTTCAGGAAGGCCCAGTTAGGATATCCACATTGCTGTAGAGCCTGTCTTGTCTAGGATTTCTCCTTCTGCCTGGCTCCTGAGTTAGTGGGGATGCTGTCTGCTCTGTGGTACAGAGTCCTGATGACTCCTAACTTCTGCTCCAAAGGGTGATGGGAGTCAAACTGCAAATACTGGTCTGTGTGGGTGGGTTTGCGGTACACCTGGGTTTGCAAAAGTCCTCTATCAGAGACTGAGACCTCACAGTCCAAGAAAGCCAACCTGCCATTTTTTACATCTTCTCGTATGAACTTGATGTATTTATCCACAGAGTTGATGTGGTCAGTAAAATGTTGGACTTCCTGAGATTTAATTTTAGCCCAGATGTCATCAACATACCTTAACCAATGACTTGGTGGTGTCCCTGAAAAGGACGTTAAGGCTCTCTTTTCTACCTCCTCCATGTACAGGTTGGCAACAATAGGAGAAACTGGAGACCCCATAGCACACCCATGTTTCTGCCTATAATATTGCTCCCCATATGTGAAGTAGGTTGACTGCAGGCACAGTTTCAAGAGTTGACACAGTTGTTCTGTGGAAAGCGTGGTCCTACGGCTCAGAGTGGTGTCTGACTTTAATTTTAAACTGACCACCTCTACTGCATCCTCAACAGGAATGCACGTAAAGAGTGATGTGACATCAAAAGAGACCATTGTTTCATCAGTCTCCATGACGACATCCCTCACCTTATCCACAGAGTCTATAGTGTTCTGTATGTGATGTTCTGAGCTGCCAACTAAAGGGATGAGTACAGACGCCAGATATTTGGAAACATTGTAAATGACCGAGTTAATCATGCTAACAATAGGTCTTAAAGGTACACCTTGTCTGTGGATTTTAGGTAAACCATACAAACTAGGTGTGGCCTCCCCTGGGTACAGTCTGTGGTTCAGAAAACGGTCAATAGCCTTGTCCTCCTCCAAATTTTTCAGGCAATCTATTAACTTCTTCTTTTAACCACTTCCTGGATCTCTTTTCAGAGGTTCATAAGTGGTTAAGTCACTAAGGAGTGTCATAACTTTCTCATGATAGTCTTTCTGGTTCAAAATCACTGTGCACCTTCCTTTGTTTGCTAGGAGAATGATGATGTTTTTGTCCTTGCTAAGAGTGGTGAGTGCATCCTTCTCCTCTCTACTGATGTTGGAAAGTGGTGGTTTGGCCTTGCTGAGGCAGGATGAAACTTTGATTCTGAGCTGTTCTGCTTCACCCTCTTTCATTTTGTTGTTGCGGATGGCTGATTCTGTGGCTGTGATCATCTCCACCAGAGGAATTCTACTTGGTGCAACCGCAAAGTTCAGTCCCCTGGCAATAATCTCTGTCTCCGGCTGGGTGAGCTGTCTGTCAGATAAATTCTTCACCCACTTTTCTGTCCCCCTGGCATGTAATTGACTACTGGAGTGTTGTCCTACACTGAATGTGTTGTTATTGGAATAGGTATGGTGTTGATGAGTTATTAGTAAGTTAAACTTGTTTTGTTGTCGAGTCTTGGACTTTACATGCTGTGCTAAGCATGCCTGATCTGCACAGTGCATCACTTGCCGAAGTGTGGTCTGATCTAGGCACATTGTTAGTTTCAGCAGCAAACTGGTTGATCCACTCTGAGAAGGTGCTATTTAAGAGACTGAGCTGAATACAGCACCTCAGACTGAGGAAGTCTCTCGGATGAGAAACGAAACGTTTCTACGTTTTTTGCTTCTTCTTTTTTTTGTTAGTTTTTTTTTCTTCTTGTTTTTTGAATGTCCAGAGGACCAGATTTAACTTTTTTGGATTTTTCTACCTGGATTATTGAGCATGTATCAGGATAGTCAGAGTCAGAGTTTCTTTATTTGTTATTCGCAACACATGTGGTACATGTAGTGGAACAAAAATGGGTAAAAAGGGTCCCAGTTACATCAAAGAATAGCAAAAAATATAACATGTAAAAAGAAACAGTGAATAAGGATCTGAGGTATAAATTAAGATATACGCTACACGAATGTCAAACGGTACGCTGAAAGATCTAAGATATACGGTGACAGGCATACTAATCTTAAAAGTCTTAATAAATACATATGTTTTATTCAGACACTACAAAAATATACATAGTTTTGAGAACCCTAACTGACCTAACAAAATAAAAATCTAACCTAATATCAGACAGAGGGAAAATATGGTTCTGTGTATTAGGTACTTAAAGCACATGAATTCACAAGATACATTCTCGGTAAGTGTTCAGTAAAACCTGTAATAAACATGTTATTGGTCATGTTTTGTATTGCACTTTGTTACATTTAAAATCACATTTATTACTTAGTGAAATAATATATATTTAATGAAAAATGTGAATTAAAACCTGGAGTAGAATAAAAAAAAAAAATAAAAAAAAACACATTGTAAGTGCCGGCAGTTACTGGTTCTGTTTCTTAGTAACTCAGTGTATGACCCTGCTAGAAATGATAAAAACCTATGGAGAAGTTTTTTTTTTTTTCTTTTCTCTTCTTCAGTATCAACACTATGTGCAAACTATCTTATCAGCGTCATGCTTTGAACCCCATTTCAGAGTAACACACAACAGGATGCACTTTTCAGTATATCTATTAAGTGAGAGTAAAATTCTGCTGAATCAAGAACATTTTAAACTCCAAATAATGGTAAGGAAGCTTCTTCATTCTGTAGGGTTAGCAGTGTGTACCCAGAGCGACAGAACTCACAGCTTCTCCAACCTGAACATAAGGTGGGGGCAATTTAAAATATACTTGCAACGTTGCTGTGTAACTTAAACTTTTTTTAATATATATTTTAAACAGTAATGTCCTTATTATTAACCAAACAGACATGAGTGTGTGACGCTGCTATTGGTGGCTGGCTCTTTGGTTATGCTAGTATGGAGTTATTAAATAAGGTAATGATTTAAATATGTTGAGGTCAAAATTGAATAATTAACTCCCAAGCTCAAATCTTAAAACATTCCAGTGAGGTCGACAGGACCTGAGCTAAATAAAAATGTTTGCTTAAAAATAATGCCATGCATCCATGGATGGATGCATGAGTGGATGGATGGATGGATGGATGGATGGATGGATGGTTCGATGGATCGATATTCAAAATGCTTACCATCTTGTCAGGATCCAAAATGTGATGAATGGAAAACAGCCTTCAGAACACATCTAAGACATTTTGAGTTTCCCGTCATGTGGCCAACACCACAGAAAAACTTACTAGAACAATTGCATGGAAGACAATTGAAAACAGACGTGAATGGTTTGAAGGGCACAACACACAGATTCATGAGAAAAACAACACAAAGCTTTACAAGGAAACTAATGAGATAGACATGACAACACCTGAGGAGAGACAGTGAGGATCAGGTAAGAGGGGGAGGGCCCGGCGCTAAACTACATGAAGGGAAAAAACACTGTGGAAGCTTTACTTGCATTTCTTGTTCAATTGTAGACCAGGAATAAAAAAAAACAACAACTTTAAAATCATCTTGAAAATTACAAACATTCCTCATCCAGAGCTCTATCTAGTTGATACCTCTCAACCTCATCCACAAGCTCAGGCTCCTTCCCCGCCAGAGAGGTAACGTTCCATGTCCCAAGAGCCATCTTTGGTAAGCCAGGGTCAGAGTGACAAGGTTCCCGCCTTCAGCCACTGCCCAAAGATTCATGCACCTGCAGGTGGTGAGCCCAAAGGAAGGCAAACCCATGTTGCTCATTCAGGTTGAGCCCCACCAGGCCCCATGGGTAGAGACCCGGTCAACAAGCACTCGCCAACGAGCCCCTCCCCCAGTTCTGGCTCCAGGGTGGGGCCCCGGTAACCCACGTAAGGGACACTGAGTTCCTTGATTTGTTTTTTCCATACAAGTCTTCTGAATCGCTCTTTATCTGGCCCCTCACCTAGGACCAGTCAGCCTTGGGATACCCTACCAGGGGCAATTAAAGTTGCCCCAGACAGCAAAGCTCCTAGGATCATCCAGGCACACAAACTCCTCCATCACAATAAGGTGGTGATGCAAGGAGGAACTATATGAAATGAGTTATTTTTAATACCTTTTAATGTGTTTTTTTTGTTTGTTTGTTTTTTTTGAGGGAGGGAGGGATGGAGGGATGGGGGGCAGTTGCTCTTGACAAGATGTTGCCCTGGGTAGCTGCCTGTATTGCCCATATCATAAACTGCCACTCATCTTGAGTTAGTAAGATAACCAGTTTTGCAGTATAAATTAACGTGATTCCTCATTGTTGGGGTTGATTGAACTGGATTTCTTAAAGAAACCAAGGGTGAGTTGAGATCATTCAGATCTGTCTATTAGTTATTTACACAGTGCTGCATATCTGATCATATGAGATTAAGTTTGCAACTCAAGTCTTTTATTTCCAGTTTAAACAAAAATAAAAGAGTGATGCAGTTTTTTTTTTTCCTGCCAGAAGAGTGCTGTTTCTAATTATGTAATAGTTATTAAAAACATCCTGAAGTTTCCATCTGCTGCAAGAGTGTGAGTTTGTGTGTAAATCTTTTGGTGTGTGTGTGCATGTGCGAGTGTGTAATGTCTCTCGCCTGCTGACATCAGCAGTAAACAAAAACAGACATTTCTAGAGCATCTTATTAGTCACTGAAATCGGATGAAAGCAAAATGCAAACAGCCTCCTTTTATAGGATGTATCAGCTCAACATGAATTACATCCTAACAACCAGATTTAATTTTATTCAGTGCTCATGAAGATGAAGTGGATAATTATGAAAACTAACCACAAGGGAGTTGGCTTTTTGTTATGTCTTGATTAAATAAAAACATTTAATGAGCTATAAAATCATGTATGCGAGCAACAGCTGAAAAAAAAGCAAAGGCAAAAAAAAAAATAAAAATACATAAGTAATGAGAAAGTTATGAATCAAAAACAAATCAGCATTTTAGAAGCAGTATTTTCATCAATTCATTTTTAGTAGATTAAAAATATTATGTATATTCCATTACAGCTTTTTTTGTAACTTTTGACTTTTTCCACATTTTTGTAATCACATCATATATAATGTGGCATGTGCTAGGGTCATCTTCGTGTCTATTAGACTCCACTCTCTCCTCACTAGGGTCCTGGAAAGGATATTGGAGTTTTGCCCATCTAATTTCCATATCTTTTGTGGACTTGGTAATGGGATTTGCCCATGTTCCCAAGGGTACCCTGTGGTCCACGTGTATGGGACTGGAAGTTTATTACTATATGCCATTATTTCCCTAAACAAACTGTTTGAAAGACTGGTTCACATTGCTGGCAGAAAGATGGACAACTTTAACGTGAGAAGTGAACTCTGTCAAAGCTGCTCATTGTCACTGATTCTGTTCATAATTTTTATTGACAAAATTTATTGGTGTATTCAGAGAACTGAGGAGGTTTAGTGACATCATGATTCTGTCTCTATTTGCAGATGACGTGGCTCTATTTGCTTCACTGTGCCATGATCTCGAGCTTTCATTTGAGCATCCACAGCTGAGTGTTAAGCAGCTGGAATGAAGACCAGCACCTCTAAATCTAAGGCTATATCACTAATTTGTGGAATGATTTGACCTTGGAGAAGGCTACAAGCTCGGTCCAGCGGTCTGACCACAAAATTTGGCTGTTTGGACTTGCCAGTGGGACATACCAACAGAACTATGAAGACAGACATGGAAATTCAAGCGGATACTGTGGGATTCCTGGGTTTTCTCTGTCACTCACTCTTTTTCATAGCTAATCACCTCAACTCTCTACACCTGCTGCTGCCTGATGAGATGTGTTCTGGAGCTGTATATAAATGCCTACCAGACATCTCTTCAGCACTGGGACGTCAAGTACTTTATGGTAACTCATGTTCAGCCAACTAACCGCTTTCATTACAGCGGCCCTCACTGCCTGTGATCTCTTCAGGGCTTTCGACGTTCTGCACCTTCAAGTCCTCCCAAGGACATCATCTCCCCACGGAGATTCCCCTGTGGACCAACAGTGTCTCATCATCATCCTGCAGCCATCAAATAAACCAGCTTGGGTCTCTCCAGCAATACTCACCTCTTCACCGGATCGTCCCAAAAACCCAGGACCTCTCCAGTCCTCCTTGGGGCGCACCTACAAAACACAAACACTAAGATTATTCTTCTTTCAGATATCATCATTACTAAGGATTGTCTGAGGATTTAAAGGATACTCACCTTGCCCTCTCCTCTCTTCCAGCCCTGTAAGAACCTGGCACTGCACCTGTAAATAAAGCTCACTTACCTTTTTTGTACTTTATATTTTGACTCTGTCGTTCCTTCTCAGTCAGCTTATTTCTGGGGGGGAGGGGGGGGGGGGGCACTGCTAATACAATCATAATAGATACTACCTGACCCCAAATAATTGTGTTATCTGAATTTGGCTTCCCCACTCAGCC
Organism: Nematolebias whitei; assembly: GCF_014905685.2. NCBI lineage: Eukaryota > Metazoa > Chordata > Actinopteri > Cyprinodontiformes > Rivulidae > Nematolebias > Nematolebias whitei. Next base: position 72,289,875 of record NC_056498.1, on the reverse strand, counting down.
TTGAATTGGCCGGCTATCTCAACTTCTCCTGGTTGTTTATGTGTATGAGAACGCCCCCAACCCCTGTTGTATCATGTGCTGAGGTCATTTTTTGCTATATTTGATTTTTATTTTATTTTTTTACACCTACACTCTCCCTCATGTTTTTTTTTTCTTTTTTCCTTTATCTGATAAAAAAAAAAAAAAGGCTGTGCCTCTTGAGGCCAGTGGCCTCAGTCACCTCCGTCTCCCCATGTCTGTTTTTATGTTTCTCTCGGACAGGCTTTACTGAAATGTAATTTCACTGTGCTTCAGTGCAATAACAATAAAGCTGAGTCTAATTTGAAAATTGAACTGTACTTTCCAGATTAGGAGGGAGTTTCTGCCTCAAGTGAAGGGGTTTAATTTTCTCAAAGTCTTGACCAAAAACTGAGGGAAAAATTAAGCACAAAATGAACAGGTGGATCAGTGCACCTTGTGCAGTATTTTGTTCCAGTCCATTGTGGTGAAGAGGGAGCTGAGCTGTAAGGCAAAGCTTTCTGTTTACTCGTCATCTACATTCCTATAGTAATGAACTCTGGATATATGAAAGAAAAAAAGAAGAAAAAAACAAGATCTCGGATACAGGTGGTACAAATGATTTTTTTTTCTTTTCTACAGGATAGTTAGTGTTTTCCAGATAAATAGAAAAGTACAGATATCTGAGAATGGCTCAGAAGAGCCGCTGCTCCTCCACATCAAGAGGAACCAGTTGAGGTGGTTCAGACATCTGGTAAGGATGCCATCTTGATGCCTCCTTAAGGTGTTCCAGGCATGTCTGACTGAGGAGACCTTGGGGAACACCCAGAACACACTGGAGAAATTGTCTCAGCTGGCCTGGGAACACCTTGAAATCCAGTTAGAAGTGCTGGAAGAGGTGAGTGTGATAAATGTCTGAGTCTTCTTGTTCAAGCTGCTGCCCCATGACCCAACTCCCGAACAAAAGGCAAATAATAGATAGTTGGATTATATATCATTTCCATCTATCCATGAATCCATTATCTTTTACCCACTTCTTCCTTTTCGGGTTGTGGGTGTCACCAGTGCCTATGTCCAGTCGTCACTGTGTGGGAGGCAGGGGACACCTTGGACAGGTCTCCAGTCTATCACAGGGCCACATAGAGACAAATAAGACAAAAAACATTCCAAGGGCGTCAGAAGCATCTGTAATGTTGGGGGGACACAACAATGTGTGTAGGTGTGTGCGCACGCGTGTGCGCGCACGCGTGTGTGCGCGTGCGTGCGCGCAAAAGTAATGTGCACTAATGTACAAAAAAAAAAATCACCTAGATTTGCTTTAATTCCACACATTTAAAGCATATTTCTCACCAAGTTTGTGTAAATTCAGCTGTGGGTTTTAAAGACATTTTAACTTTAATACACTTTAATACAGAGCGTCAGATCGGCACTATTTGTGTTTATAGAAAAATAAAAGACATCACCACTAGACATTTTTACTTGTGTTCAACACTACTCATCTAAATGATGTTTCTCACGAAGCTTGAGGACAATAAGGTGTGGGGTTTTAAAGACATTTCAACTTTAATGCACCTGAACACACAGCGTCTCTTACACCTGCAGCGTCTTACAGCGTCACAGTTACTGCTAAGAGAACATGCTACAGACGTAGCGCTGCACTCAAGCATCCTTCTAACAACTGCCCGCACTAAGCTGCTAAACTGGTGAGTGAGCAACACAGAGGTGTCTCCATCTCCTGCACCTGTGCGCGTTTTCTACCGAAGCAGGAGACTCAGCAGCGGCTGCCTGCACAGTTTCTGCTCTGTGTGTAGAGGTGGGGGTAACCTGGAGGTAACCAGGAAAACCTGGAGTGGAGTTTTATTAGATTGAGTATTCTCCTATTAATCAAGTGGAATGGATTTGTTCACGAAGAAAGAGAAACTGCTCCGCCTGAACTAATGTTTCATAGTAAAAGTGGGGGGGTCCAAATGAACGTTTTTTTTTTAATGTGAGGGGACTTGTCCCCTTCACATATAATGGTTGCGACGCCTATGAACCATTCACTCTCTCACTCACATCTAGGGACAATTTAAAGTTACCAATTAGCCTAACATGCATGTTTTTGGTCTGTAGGAGGAAACCAGAGTACCCAGAGAAAATCCACACATGCACAGAGAGAACATGCAATCTCCACCCAGAAAGGCCCCCAGCCGGGATTTGAACCAAGACGACCTACTCCCTGAGAGGCAGCAGTTTTAGTCACTGTGCCACTGTGCTGCTATTATAAATTTACAACTATGCTTAACTGTGATCATAAAATGAAACAAGATTAAACTAATGTAGTGAACTAAGCCTACACTAAACTTTTGCACTACTCTGTGGTTGGTAGAAATGAAAGTTGCTCCGCTTTGAATCAGCTTTGTTTTCTGCTCTATTAATCACAGAAAGCAGAATTAAGAAAGAGTTAGCTGCATGACATTACTGGTTTTATGTGTACATGTGCATGATTAACCCCAGGACACAGGCTCCTTCATTGGAAATAACACCATTGTGCCTTACAGGCCCAAACAGCATAAAGTTCCATTTGATAAATTATATTTAATTATCGTGCAATTAACTTGTCCATTAAAAAGACCATTGGACAAAATGGTAGTGTGCAGTTATTGTACTTTCTCCCATAGAGGAAATGAGGCAGCATCAGGGTGGCAGATGAGCTGCTCATCTGTCTAACAAATGTGTGTGTGCGTGCTTTTGTGTGCTTGACACAGACTCTACGTGCAAAATCTGGGTGGTGGGTGAGATTAAGTATGTAGACACAGATAGGCCAGAAGGCTAACAGCTCGAATGTAATTGTGTGTCTGCATGTGTGTGTGTGTGCATGCCTCAAGCTAACTTCTCTGATTATCTGTCTTTCAAAGTGCATGAACCCATATTTTAGAGAGTGTGTGTGTGTGTGTGTGGGGGGGGGGGGGGGGGGGGGG
>NC_056498.1:72276810-72286818 GCF_014905685.2 Nematolebias whitei | reverse complement strand
ATATATATATATATATATATATATATATATATATATATATATATATATATATATATATACATATATGTGTGTGTGTGTGTGTGTATGGAGCGTGAGATCGATAGGCGGATAGGTGCAGCGTCTGCAGTGAAGCGGGTGCTGTACAGGTCTGTCGTGGTGAAGAGAGAGCTGAGCCAAAAGACAAAGCTCTCAATTTACCGATTGATCTACGTTCCTACCCTCATCTATGGTCACGAGCTTTGGGTTGTGACCGAAAGAACGAGATCTCGGATACAAGTGGCCGAAATGAGTTTTCTCCGCAGGGTGTCTGGGCTCTCCCTTAGAGATAGGGTGAGAAGCTCGATCATCCGGGAGGGACTCAGAGTAGAGCCGCTGCTTCTCCACGTCGAGAGGAGCCAGTTGAGGTGGCTCGGGCATCTGGTTAGGATGCCTCCTGGACGCCTCCCTGGTGAGGTGTTCCGGACACGTCCCACCGGGAGGAGACCCAGGGGAAGACCCAGGACACGCTGGAGGGACTATGTTTCTCGGCTGGCCTGGGAATGCCTTGAGATTCCTCCGGAAGAGCTGGACCAAGTGGCTGGGGAGAGGGAAGTCTGGGCCTCTCTACTTAGGCTGCTACCCCTGCAACCCGACCCTGGATAAGTGGAAGAAAATGGATGGATTGATGGATGTGTGTGTGTGGGGGGTGGGGGTGGGGGGTGTTTAATATACAGTATATGTTAAACACACTTTGGCAAACATACATAAACATGAATACAAAGATTTGGGGAAAAACAGTATCGCTGCACTGCCATAAGGAGTTGGCAAAGAATATAATTAAAAAAAACAGGCAAGAGAAGCTAATCATGTTCAGATTAGGCTTCTGGATTAAACAAGGGATGGACAGTCAAGTTAAGATACAGCAGGATAAAACTGATTACTTTGGCAACCGAAGAGCAAACTCAGCCACTCTCATTGCTTGTCTGTCATAAAAAGAAACTAATTTATTTGGAAATTGTGGCCAAGACATACCTGTTAAATAAGGGGAAACTGTTGGTCTGATCTTGCAAAACTTTTTGCGTCTCCCTCTGAGAAGCCAGCAGTCTTTGGTGACAGAAACCCAGTCAAACTGTCAGCATTTCTCACAACAAGAGGACCAAACTAGGTGGAATGAAACCCCTCCATCCCGCTCAGCTGAAGCCAATGGATCAATCTTACTTTAACAGCTCTGCTCACTCACACTAGTGCGAAGACACACATCTTTGCACACACAGAGACACACAAGTGCAAAAGTGAGGTTGATTTCACTCTTAACAGCTCTGACTTTCCATCCAGAACACCCACTGAGGGAGGAAAATTCAAAAAGACTGCAGAAAAAAAAAGGAAAAACTTGAGGGATAGAAGTAAAAAAATAATTCAAATGGAAAACAATAGAAGATGGCACATGAAAACATATTTGGGGGTCAAACAATCTTGTTATAAAGAAAAAAAAAATCACCATTTTATATTTTTTTCATTTAGTTTTTAATATATTTTCAATTTTTGTTTCATTTATAAATGTTATGTCAATGGAGGTTCTCAGTTTTAGCATTTAAAACGATCTATTTCCATTAACAGTAATGCACCTAATGTTTATTTCATAATCTTGCAAGATAAGGAGGGCAGGTAAAAACAGTCCAACAGCCCACAGAAGGTTGAAAGCACATGGTGCAGCAGCTTTATGCAACATGCAATCTGTCATTTCACATTAGGAGCTGTTTTTTACACCTTTCCTAAGTATTCTGAGAATAAATGTCTCTTTGATGGATGGATATATGTTTGTACAGAAGGTGATGGGTTCTGTGATGCATATAAATGGTTACACCAGCAGTGTGATTTTAAGGAACAACCATGTGTGTTATAACAGGATCACATGCCCTCAGCTTTCAGTAGGAAGGTGCTAAGAGCACAGAGATGTTCTCACCTTCTTGATGATGTGTAATAAATGACAAATCGTCTGTGGCTTACTGCTGAAGCAAACCAGAACGAGTGACTTTCTTGTATTTAAATAAAAACGGTCCTATATCACAGTTTAACAGGGAGGGTGCGTCACACTAAAACAGGTATATGCAAAAAAAACAAAAACTTTTTTTAAATGAGCAGTTACAATACATTTCGTGTGGAAATAACTGAAAATGTATCTGTTTATAATAGTTTTAGTCTTTTGTTATTTTGTGTTACTGTAATAAAATTTTGAAAATCCATGTGCATGATGAGATGTTTCCTTGCCTCACATGTTCAAGAAAAATCACTAAAACTGTTATTAACTGAATATGACAGTGTGCTTCATGTAAATGTATAACTGATGGATTGTCTGTCAATTTATACGTTATCAACCTATGAAGATTTTGACTAATAGTTCTTATGTATGTTGCATGTAAATATAATTTTACACAGAGATGTTAAGACCCTGCACAGTGATTTATTAGTCTAATAATGCACAGTCTTCACACTGTTCAGAGCAATTATTAAAATGACATCACAAGCCTCATTTGGATGAGGTGAGGGGGATGCTGGAATAAATTTTAGCCACACAACTTGGTTGCGAGAATCATTATTCTGAGTAGCATTTTCAGAATGTGTTGAAATGGTCTAAGTTGTACAACTTTTATTCTACAACCTATGAGTCTATAAGGCCCTGACACAATCTAACGTTTTAGAGAAGTTATGCAGATATATGAAGAGTATGTCCAACACTCTGGCATACGCTAAAGATGGAAAAAAATAACTAGAAGCCGCTTTTGGGTGTTTGATACAGTATACCATATTGATAACAAGTTGAATGAATATATAAGCTTTTTTTAAAAATTTTATATGAGGAACTTTTCCATAATGTGTCTATCACAATAGAGAGTATAAGCCCAGAGCAGATATGACCGAGACCGAAACAGACTCAAACTCGTAGAAAAGTTAAGTGAGTTTATTTACAGTGAATTATATATTTATAGGAGGCTCTGGGAAACCAGTAAAGGAGGAAGAGTGTGAGTATGGTGTCTGTTAGACAATGGTCTGAATCACGCTCAAACTTATAAGACTCTGTGAGAATGACTGGTATTTAAAGGAGGGCAGAGGATTCCAGGTAGGTATGACGAGGAGATGAAAGGAGACCAAGTAAGTTGCAGGGGTTTCAGAGTGAGTTGTATGCTGGCAAATGGTGAGCAGCAGAGGGGAAGCTAGACAGTTTTAGGTCAGAAGAAAGAGCTTGAGGAAGTTCCAGGGGAAGCTCGCCTTGAGAAACAAGGACAGAGCTATTCATCTGGCGGCTCGTGGGCCATTTTCATGTGACTTCAATTAGGCCCACTTCACCAAAAAAAAAAAAAAATATTTTTTTTTATTTTTTTTTTTTTTTTTTGGGGGGGGGGGGGGGGGTTCTGATTTTGGTTTTAAGTTTTGTTTATTGCATTTATGCAATAATGCAATAAAATGAACAAATTTAAAAGGTAACAGATCATTGTAAACTATGGCTTATTTACATAATGATTTTAATCGCTTCATGTCCGGCTCCCAAGCTGTTGGCTTTCAGAAACTGTGGCCTCCTGAGCAGTAGCCCTGCACTAGGAGAAGAAACTGTTTCCAAGATTGGTGTCATGTAGATAACTTCTAGAAACAGGGAAAACACAAGTAAGTATAATTCTTACTGAAAGGAGCATTAAAAGGAGGAACATATCGGTTGGTATCTAATGCTCCAACAGGGAAGGGAACATTTTCTCAGCCTCTTATTCCTCTGGAGCTCATTGGTGGAAGTGGCCACAGCTGCTGCTCATTGTCAAGGCCCAGGCTCAGGGACACGCAGAAGAAGAAACACTGGAATCCTACATTCTCCCTATTACAAACAATTCCCCATCCCAGTTTCTTACTCCAGCGTTGAACTGAGCTTTTTTTGAACTGGGTCATTCTCCCATGCTGCTGTGTGTGCTGGTTTAACGTCCGCCAAAGTACAACAGACTTCTTAAGTGGCTTTTCTGATTTCTTGGCTGATCTTACACCAAAATAATTGGGGACTTTAATATTCATGTTTGTTGTCATGAGAAGCCCTTAGTGAAAGACTTTTTAGATTCATTGGTCTTTTTTTAATTTAACTCAGCATGCAAATGGTCCCACTCAGGAACAGGGGCGCACGCTGGATCTGGTTTTATCATTTGGCATTTCTGTTTGTTATCTTGAAATCAGTGATGCTATGTTTTCAGATCATAGGCCTCTTTTGTTTGAGTTGGCTCCTCTCCGTCGCTCCTCTAAACCGTGCACTCCTTCATGGTGCAGCCACACCATTAATCGCCCCACTGCTGCTCATTTTACTGATGTTTTTAACCCTGAAAGTACTGAGCAGTCCTTAGTGTCTTCCACCACTGATGAGCTAACACTGCACATCTACTCTACCTATTAAAATGTTTTGGACCATGTGGCTCTAGTTAAAACCAGGCAACCAAAGCTCAGATCAGAACCATGGCTGAATGACGTCACTTGAGCTATCAGATGGCAGTGCAGGAGGGCGGAGCGGAAGTGGAGGAAAGACAGGTTTCTTTTGAAATGCTAAGAGTTGGCGTTGTTATCAGAAAGCTGTAAAAAAAAATGTTCTGACATCATTGTCTCCAACTCTCACAAGCCCATGTTTTTTTTTTTTTTTTTTTTTTTTTTACTTTGAGCTCAGTATGAGCCCGCACCTCTGGAAGCCTCAATCGAACTGTGTGAAAAATGTATCCTTTTTTTTTTTTTTAGAAAAAGTTGTGCACACCGGAGTACTCATTTCTCCACAAGCTCATGATTCATCCATCTGATCTAAATGTGTAGCCATGTTTGACAATTTTGAGCCCATCTCCCTGACTTTTTTTGAGCAGCTAATGTGCAGCATGAAGCTATCTGGTTCCCCCTTTGATGTTGCCCCCCCTTAACTTCTGAAAGAGATCTTTTCTATTCTGGGCCCCTCTATTCTCTCTATTGTGAATCGCAGTTTAACCTCAGGTTTGTTGCCAAAAGTTTTAAACATGCTGCTGTTCAACCTTTACTGAAAAAAAAAAAACTAGCCTTGACCCATCAGTGGTGTTCAACTTTAGGCCTGTCTCTAGACTCACATTTGTTTCCAAATTACTGGAAACAATAGTTGATTCCCAGTTAAAATGTTTCCTGGAGGATCACTCTATTTTGGAGATGTTCCAATCATGCTTCATATCTTTCCACAGCACTGAGACTGACATATTGAGGTTTTTTAATAATATTTTCCTAGCCATGGATGCAGGTGATTCTGTGCTTCTTGTCCATTTGGACCTTACATCTACTTTTGACACCACTGACCATGACATCCTCATTTCTAGGGTAGGCATCACAGGGGTGGCCCTCAGATGGTTTAGGTCCTACCACTCTGACAGATCCTTTTGTGTCAACATCAAGGATTTTACTTAAACATCGGCAGCTCTTCGGTGGAGGGTACTGCAGGAATCCATCCTTGGTCCTCGTCTCTTTTCTTTATACCTGCTGTCACTAGGTGCTATTTTTCATAAACACGGCATCCCTTATCATTTTAACGCCGATGACTGTCAAAGTTACTTCTCTCTGTAGCCCCGTTAAAGAAACAAGTGGTCACTAATCTGGGAGTGAAAATGGACACTTCCATGAAAATAAAGAGTCATGTAAACATGATTGTTAGATCTTTGTTTTTTTTTCAGTTGTGGCGACTATCTAAATTGAAGCCCATACTGTCCAAAAGTAATATTGAAACAGTGATGCATGCTTTCATAACATCCAGGCTTGATTTCTGCATTGTGCTTCTTTTTGGAATCAGCCAGACGTCCATTGCACCTTTACAACTTGTTCAAAATGTTGCAGCCCAATTTTTAACTGATACAGGCAAAATAGAGCACATTACTCCAGTTTTGGCCTCCCTTCACTGGCTCGCAGTTCACTTTCAAATTCATTTTAAAATACTTTGTGTGTTTTTAAATCTCTGAACAGTTCTGCCCCCTCCTATCTCGCTGATCTACTGTAGCCATATGAGGAATGTTACTACTGCATGTCTCTCTGTTTTTAAGTCTCATTTGAAAACTCACTTTTATTCCCTGGCCTTTGACACTGTGTGAGCTGATTTTAACTTGTCTGTATTCTATAATTTTAGCCATTTAATTCTTATCTTTACCTACTTGGATCAATGTATTTTATCCTGTGTCCTGTGCTTGCTGTACAGCACTTTGTTTGGCCTTCCAACAATTTTCAGTAAGGTCATCTGGACAGTTTCTGTCAATGAGGGAAAGGGCCGGCACCGGAGGAGGGGGCGTGCCAAAGAGACCATCTTAGCACCAACATAACTGGTTTATTCCACTTTGGAGTAAGCTGTTGGGGGGGGACGGGGAAATCAGTTTTGTGTTGTGTGTTTCCTTGACTGATGAAACCTTCTGGATGGAAGATGAAATGTTTCAGCACACACAAAAAAAAAGAAACTGTCCAGATGACCTGATTGAAAATTGTTGGATTGTATACCTGGATTATTGGGCATGGACTTTGTTGGTTCGTTTGGCCTTGTTGCTGTTTTAAGTGCTTTACAAATAAAGTAGTACGGTATGGTATTAGATGCATAACTTATACAAGTGGTTTTGACTTACACAGAGCAATGTTAGTGTAACTTATACAGATCTGATGAATATCATGTTGAAACATATGGCAATGATCATGTGACATCAGACATAAAAAACTACTCTGCACCCTCAGTCACTAATTTTGCATTGATCCATGCCACACACACAAAAAAAAAATCATTAAAAAATTGTGATTAATGAAGCTGCAGGAGCTGCCAACACGTCAACTGATGCTGGACCCAACTTTAACCAAGCTATTAACCCATGGAGCCTGGAACACAAATCATTTAAAGCACAGCTATTACAACATGTTGTGGAAACGCCTGATACGAGTTACAGATGTGTTAGAAGTAAGTTGCTCATAGGTTGGGAATAAGTTACTTGTGTGCTCCACAATTGCCCAGCTGATTTATGGTGTGTGTCAATGTATGAGTAACTTACATGCAACATGTGCAAAACTTGTGCATAACTTACCTATTGCAAACCTGTAAATTATTCATATCTTATCAGAAATGCATTGACAAAATTTGACAACATTTGTGTGCATGCGCACAGTTTTGGGCTGGCATCGGTGTACAACAATATATTCTAATGAATATCAGCATGCTGATAACTTATTCAAAACTTACACCAAACATACAGTATGTGGCTTACACACAAGGGGGAAGCTGTGGCTGAGTAGTTAGAGCAGTCATGTGCCAGTGGGAGAGTTGAGGGTTCAATTCCATAACCAGTCACATGATGAAGTGTCCCTGGGCAAGACATTGAATCCCTCATTGCCTCCAATGTGTGTCCCATCGGTGTATGAATGTGATCTAGTAAAGCTTTGAGTAGTTTTTGTACAGAAATAGTAGAGTGCTGTGAATGGATAAATGAGGTCACAGATTGTGTTGTAAAGAGATTTGAGTATCTTGATAAGATAGAAAGGCGATATATAAGTACAGTCCATTTTTGAGCGTGTTTGGCATTTTTTTCATAAGCTGACATACGCTGGAGCTTTACTTCACTGTGTGACAGGGCCTTCAGGTCTCTTTTCCCAAATGGCATTGTTGGTTTTGTACAAAATCACATTTAGCCAGAAGTACTTAACAGCTTAATTTATGTTCTTCTATAAGGTCTTACTGCAATGTCAAGTCGCTACATATTATCCACAGAATGGAGTATCACATTTATACTTTGATGCATAAAACTGTCCAATAATGTGCAAAGTAAGAAACATGCATACGAGTCATTTCCATCAGACAGTAGAAGTTGTGTGCACCCGTGTCACTGTTTTATAAACTGCAGTCATGATGAAACTGTGAATGAGAGTATATGTCTGATTTCCACTCCCATATTTAACCATGAATAATTAAAGATACCTCTCCTGATTCATTATTAACATGTGGAGACATGTTTGCAACACAACTAAACAGACAAAACACTTAGAAAAAAGATGGTAACTGGAAAAGAATGTGAAACTTAAACAGTCATCTGTAAAATTAAGATAAATAAATATGATTTATTTAATTGTCTTGGTTGTGTTGTGGATACAAGATCAACAAAGAAATCAAAAGAAGAAGATTGAGTTACTTGTGTTAGAAAAAAAACACATCAGCTCAAATAAGAACAGTATGATCATTCTTGTATTACAGGAGAAGAACTGGGAATAACCTTGATTTATCCACATTTGTTTAAAATGGACGATCAGACTTGAATTTTGGATTTTTTTTCACATGACCAAAAAGGAAGTTGCTTTAAGAAGTTATTAGGAACATGGTTTTTATATTTTGTATTTGAAGCAGGATCCACATCCCTGCATAGCTCAGATAGAATAACTCTTGGAAGCCTAAAATAAATCAGAAAAAAAAAAATCAATGTACCACTAAGTGAGCCCCATTGTGAAGCCAATATTTTTATTTTAATGGCATATTATTTGACTTTTTTGTGTTGCACTTCAATTTATCAAACTAAAATGGCTCTACAAAGAGCTAATGGTTTGTCTGATAAATGTTTGAAAAACTTAAACTTATACTAGTTTGTAGCAAAAACATTTTGATTGTAGGCATTATGTGTTTATTCTGCCTTCATTGTTTAATAAAACACAAAAAGCAGATTTATCTTATTTGCTTGCTTCCCATAGATTAAAATCTAACTACATTTTTTTCTTCTCTTCCACTTACATGCCTTCATTCTGAATGCATTTAGAACCTAATACTAACAACATGGGGGTCGAGATGGTGTAGGTGCAGGGCAGCCGACTCAGGACCCAAAGGCCCTGGGCTCAACCCCCAGTTGTTGCACATCCCGTGGTGTCTCTGAGCAGGACACATTATCCCCAGTTGCTCCCCTGGTGCTTCCCACAGCTGCTCACTGCTCCACCTGGTTGTGTATGGGTTAAATGCAGAGAGACAATTTTGCCATTATATGGGAACATACAATGATGACAACACATAACACATTATTATTATTATTATTATTATTATTATTATTATTATTATTAATATTACTATGATGATAATGTTATGCTATAACCATATTTGATTATTCTTCACTTGCAAGCCATTTTGAAAAAAAAAAAAAACATACCAGTAACTTCTCAAAAAACTAATTATTTAAACTAACTGTTTATTTAACTATTTTTTTTAAATTCACTTTAATATTATTGGTGTTGTTGTGGGATGTTGAAGCCCACCAAGTTTAATAGTTTTGAGCAATCATATATACATAAAATTTATTCAAGCCTCGTTCAATAAAGGTCTGAGCACTGTGGTGGTCAAGAAGGCTGTTGCTGTTGGAAGCCAAGAAACTACTCCCAGGGTCAATGTGATGTTAAAATTATACAATACATTTCTTACTGTAGTGTTCTGTGCATGTGCGTGTGTGCGGGGTGTGTTTGTGTGTGTTGCTGACAGAAACACCAGGTGTGTGGTGGAGAGGAAATTGGTACATTAGTGTATGATAGAGAAAAGAGAGTGCAGCAGAGATTGCTGGAAAGAGACACAGGAAGGAATCCTTCCCCAGGGAGAAAACACTGCATCAGTTTTACTCAGAGAGATATGAGTAGAGGAAAGTGTTAGTGTGGCCGCAGAGTAAAATGTCTTTTGTTAAAGCTCTTGCCCCTGAAGGCACAAACTTCACTCTGTGTTTATGTATTTGTGCATTTACCTCTATGTGTGTACACATAGATTTAAGCATGTTTGAGTTTACAAATGTTGACACTGTTTTAACTTAACATTTCTAATCCGATGCTAATTCCCATTTATTTCAATGAATTTAAATAAGGTTGTTAACATGTGCGTGGGATGACATGTGCATCACATCTCTTGTGTTTTGAAGGGATGAGAGCAAAGATTAAATCAACTGAGTCCCCCTGTTACTTCTTCAGTTACACACAAGCACACACACACACACACACACACACACACACACACACACACACACACAC
>NC_056498.1:72268340-72276800 GCF_014905685.2 Nematolebias whitei | reverse complement strand
CACACACACACACACACACACACACACACACACACACACACACACACCCTGATTCTCTACCTGGCATATCAGAATACATTTTTTGACAAGTCTGAAAAACATAAAATATGTTCAGCTCTGAGAAACGTATAACAGTCGTAACTGTGTGGTGTCTCTTTAAGACAGCTTAAGTTACTGGTAAGTGATGTCACAGGCATGGGCCACCACCTTCCGTAGAGATTTATGGAAGAAGCATGCTTGCCGATGGATACGTGGACTGTGACTTTATAGTTTAATTCCCTAACTCAGAGGTAACGTTACAGGTTGGATGAACTCTGTTTGCTTCATGTGTGATGAGAGAGCAGCCGTTCAACCGAGCCTTGTAAGGTTGTTGAAGAGTGTGTTTAATAAAAGGACAAGCACTGTGGAATTCCCAGTACAAATGTGGTCTTGAGTTTTTGACTGTCCAACTGAATATTACTGTCACCTCCTCTCGACCACCAATTACAGATCCAACTCATGTTACAAACGCTAGGACTCGGTGTATGTTTGAGACTTTTACATCCAGAGTAAGGAGTCTCCGGCATGTGGACCTACGCAATTAAATACAGCGCGTCACAAAATTTTTAGCAAATAGATAAAATATTCAAAACATTTAAGGAATATTGAAAACAAATGAAAATTTTAGGATAAAATTGACAATATTGCATTTTTCTGGATCAGGGACAGTGAACACAACATGACTGGTCAAGTGTCTGATATAGGGTGACTGACGTGTCATTCAAAGCAACTGTTAAAAAAGGTTAAAGCTTAATGAGCATCGACTTTGTTGCTTAATGAAGCAGATTTACAGTTTCCTCCCATAGTCCAAAAACATGCACGTTAGGCTGATTGGTAACACTAAACTATCCCTATGTGTGAGTGGGAGTGGTTGTTTGTCTCTATGTGTCCAGGTGATGGACTGGAGACATGTCCAGGGTGTACCCCACCTCTCACTGTGACTGCTGGATATTGGCACCAGTGACCCCCACGACCCAAAAAGGAAGATGCAGATAAAGATAATAGATGGATGAATTGATGGATGGATGGGTGGATGGATGTCTAATGGTGGTAAAAATGTGTATCAAGTTTAATTAAATTATCTTGATCAGATTAGAAGTTATAGTTTGGATAAGCAAATAGCTTGTTTAATTTTGACCCTGATTTGTGACTCTAAACATGGAGCTGGGGCGATGAAAAATGTATGTGACACTCCTAGCGATGATGCATGTGTTTCAAGTTTCATTCACTTATCTTGAGCAGATCAGAAGTTGTAGCCCAGAAAAAAGAATGTTTACGGACATACGTATGTATCTACGAACAAATACTAAACCATGATGCACGTGTGTTTTGATGGGTACATAACAAAAAAATACAAACTGAAACTTAAAAATGTTTGCAATAAAAGTGCAAAAAAATACAACTTTGATATTATCAGTGTATAATCGTCAAATTAATAAAAAACCTTAAAGATCCATCCAAGTTAGTGACTGTTCAGAAAGTCATTTGTGGACCATAATCTTTGACAAAGTCAAAATATTTTATTCTGTTACTGGTAGTTATTATATTGTCTAAATTATGAGAGGAACTACTGGGACTTTTTTTTATCTAAATTATGAAACAGTGGTTGAACTGTCTTTCTTTGGTCCTTAGTCTGACCATAACCAGATTCAAGCAAATGCCTTGATCTAATAGCCAACAACATAAAAATAGAATGTAATGCATTTCTGGGGTTACCTATTGACCCAATGTTACTGATTAAGTTTAATTATCTGTAATCCAATACTAAAATCTGATCATTTAGTTTAAACATCTAAAGGAAATACCGTGTTGACTGGAGATAAATTCTAGACCATGGGCAATGTAAACCACTGACATACCCAGCATACCACAGGGTCTAAAGGACAAGTTGACCTCCTAAATAAACCTAACCTTTAGCCTTTTTATTCCCAAATGAGGATCACATGACTGGCATGAGAAGCCAAAGGCTAATGCATTTAGATTTTCTGTGTGTGTAATCTTGGAACCTTTCAACAGTGATTACTCCCATAGTTTGACAAATTGCATTTTTTTTTCCCACCAAGGTTATAGTGGCTTTAAAAAAAGCCTATAAAATGTGACTTTTTTTATTTATTCATTTTTTTATTTTTTTTGGATGGCCTCCCTTCTCCCCTTACAGCCATCCTCTCCACACCATTATTATGAAATATTTATTCTAGTGATTATCTAGTGTAGTTTTTTTTTTAATAGGATAGAAAGAAAGAAAAGACAAAGTAAGACTCCAAAATATAAGAAATATACACAAAGAGAGCACACGTCAAAACACCCGGCCACTGTCTGTTCACCTGCAAAGAACATGACAAAACACAGCAACAAAATACATATGTATAAAGAACTTAAAATATTCAAGGCTTTGCTGTCATAGCTCTGCTCTCTGTCAGCTCCTCTGTCATGCTGCACACTCAGTAATCACTCAACTCATGTCACCTGTCACCGCTCATTATCCCACAGCTCCACCACCTGGTCCAGTCAGTACTTAAGCTCACTCATTCCTCTCAGTCTGGGCCAGATTCTCTATCCTGTCTCATCAGCAGTAGACTTTCCAGCATTCCATTGATTGACTCATCACGTTCATGACCCTTGCCTTGACCACGACCACGCTTTTGCCTCAGCCCTCGTCTGCTTTTGCTCATCTGATCAGGTACCGACTCATGCTCTTGTTTTTTGACTCTCTTTTTGGATCACGTACTGGATACTTCTGCTGAACAACTGACTTCACGGTATGAACTCTGCCTTTCCCTTCTGACTGTTTTTTGGATCACGGATTAAAGGTCAAGCTCATTCTGTATCACGGACTTATCCTTACCCCTGAATCTGATTCCCACAGATTCATTTCCCCAATTAGTCTCTTTCCCCCTGCATCTACTAACCTTTATCTTTTAGTTGCAAGCCTGTTGGACTCCGTTCCAGTGGACCTTAACATCAGTTCTAATTCTACTGGCAGCCCGCCACTACAACACTACCCAATCACGAACTACCAATCAGAAGATCGGAACCAGCCCAGAACCGGACCTACTCCAGAGTTTTACTTTACTTCACAATAAATATTTTAACCCTCTCAGTGGTTGTTGTTGTTGTTTGCGATCCGGCCTCTGGTTCATGACATTTGCAGTAAGTTTCCATAAATATATATACCCATACCTACACCTATATACATACATACGTACACATGAATATACATTCACATATATATCTACATATAAAGCCTACATAAGCGTCCCTGCATCTATTTGTGTGGTTGTGAGCATGCATAAGTGTATAAGGCTTCTCTAATAGAACATTTAATAGTGAATGTGTATGTATTCCTTGTTCATTCAAAAATTGTGTTCAATTAGATACATTGCCTGCTTGATTTAAACAGTAGTTCTCACAAGGAGATTTTACAAGAACCAGATTTTGGAAGGCGAAATTATAAACAAATCTGACAATGTTTTTGAAAAAGGATATTATGTTTAAATGTCTGACCATCCTCAGCTCCTCCATCACGGTGTGGTACGCCGGGGCCACTGCCAGGGACAGACTGAGACTGCAGCGCGTTGTGCGCTCAGCTGAGAAGGTGATCGGCTGCAGCCTTCCATCCCTCCATGACCTGTACGTCTCCAGGACTGTGAGGCGAGCAGGTCGGATCACAGCTGACCCTGCTCACCCTGCACACGGACTGTTTGAACCACTCCCCTCAGGCAGTAGGCTTCGGTCCATTCGGACCAGAACCTCCCGCCATAAGAACAGTTTCTTCCCCTCTGCTGTTGGACTCCTGAACACTCATAATGCTACCTCATAATTTCTGCTTTGATCACATTACATCTGTATTATAACTGAATACTCCATCTGTACTGTTTTCTAAGTTTTTTTTTATTGTATGGGTGTACACATGTTTTATGTTTTAATTTTTACTTTATGGTGTACACATGTTTCATGTTTTATGTAATGTTTTCATTTTTACTTTATTTTACTTTATTACTATTCGCATCTTTATGTCGAAGCAAATTCCTAGTTTGTGAACCTCGTTCATTGACATGACAATAATAAACTGATTCTGATTCTGACCAGAAAGCCTTAAGCATTTGTATGTTGTTTGTCTTGAGGTCAGGGGAGGTTCCTAGATGTTAGAATAATTCAGAACAAAATTTATGCAACAGTGTGAAAAATCTCATCTTCAAAAATACATTTTTTTGTGATTATATTACTTTATACACTGCAATAAACACTCTGGCACCATGGTGACCATTCCAAAGGAAAGACTTTCAGAGTTTTAATGAACACATGAAGTCCATAAGTCTAATGAGAGAGAAAAAAAAAAGACCCACAAAAATTTATTTTGGTGGAAGATGCAGAAGAAATTCCCATTACAGTGCAATTGCATGGGTAAGCCTCCAAGGAGGAATTGATGTTTTCCACTACTTTTCTGTTTCACAGTTTTCTGTTTCACAATGTGTGTGAGTTTTACACACATAAACACATTGTGTATTGTGATACTGGGAGGAAAAAGAACAAAGTTACTGTTAAATTAAAAAAAGAAGAAACTTGTAACCAATTTTTTGCAAAGTAAAAACCCTTTTCTAAAGAAGATGTTTAATTAAACTGAATTCAGTTTCTATATGTAGTGCTAATTCATAACAAAAGTTATCCCAGGGCACTGTATAAAAACATTCACATACATTATAAAAGGCCATTTACTAAAAAGCATGTTTTTAAGTAAGAAAGCAGATTTAATTGAACTTCCTTTTGTTGCAATCTCAACCTCATTCTAGAGAAAATAGTTGCAGCTCAGTTGCGTGAACATCTACAAAGAAATAATCTATTTGAAGAGTTTCAGTCAGGGTTTAGCGCTTATCATAGCACAAGCAGCACTGGGAAAAGTCACTAATGATATTCTCATGGCCTCAGACAATGGACTTGTGTCTATACTGGTCCTGTTAGACCTCAGTGCTGCATTTGTTACAGTTGATCACAATATTTTACTACAGAGGCTTGAATATGATATTGGGATTACAGGAGCAGCTCTAAAATGGTTTATATCATATCTATCTGATATATTCCAGTTTGTAAATGTATATAATAAATCTTCTTCATACACCAAAGTTAGTCATGGAGTTTGTCAGGGCTCAGTGCTTGAGCCAATACTCTTTACTTATATGTGCTTTCTTTAGGTAAAGTTATTAAACAGCATGGGATAAATTTTCATTGTTATGCTGATGACACACAATTATATTTGTCCATTAAACCTAATGAATCCAATCAGTTACTCAGACTGCAAGCATGCCTTGAAGACATAAAACCTGGATGAGCCTTAATTTTCTCCTTTTGAACACAGACAAGACTGAGGTTTTGGTTTTTGGACCTGAGCACCTTAGGAATGAATTTTTCAGTTCTTCTCCCTCCTTAGATGGCATTAATCTGCCCTCCAGCTCTAAAAAATAATTTTGGTGTTATTTTTGATCAGGACATGTCTTTTATCCCCCACATTAAAACGTTACTAGAACGGCCTTCTTCCACCTGCATAATATCGCTAAAATTAGAAACATCTAAAAATGATGCAGAAAAACTGGTCTATGCATTTGTCACATCTAGACTGGACTATTGCAATGGTTTATTATCTGGATGTCCAAATACTTCTTTAAAACGTCTTCAGTTGATCCAAAATGCTGCTGCCAGAGTCTTAACTGGAGTTAGTAGGAGAGATCATGTCTCTCCAGTTTTAGTTTCTCTCAACTGGCTCCCTGTCAAATCCAGAATAGAATTCAAAATCTTACTTCTAACCTACAAAGCTCTACAAAGCTGGGTATGTTGGTAGAAGGATGTTTGAAATACAGCTGCCAGGAAAAGGACAAAGAAGAAGGCCAAAGAGAAGATATTTGGATGCAGTTAGAGAGGACAGATGATGCAGAGGACAGAGTGAGATGGAGGAAGAGGACTCACTGTGGCAACCCCTGAAGAGGGAAAAGCCAAAAGAAAAAGATGATCATGTATACTAATACTTTCTCTATTTTAGGTCATATTCAAAATGTCATGTCTGTGAGAACTGTATTATTGTAGTCATAAAAATAAAGTATGATCAAAATCTAGAGCATGGTAGTTTTTAGCAGTTTTCTACTAGCTGCTTTGTGGTTTAAAGTGAAATTACATTTTTCTTTTCAGTGATGTAATTATCATATGTGGACATGTTTTGCCGTACTCCTACATTTTGCGGCTTTTTTTATTTTTATTTAAAAGCTTCTTTGTCCTTTATGCACAGCAGGAGAGACACCTGTCACACAGGTGACATATGTGTTTCACCAACAAATGCAACTCAATGAGTGTCCCATTTTTATATTAACTTGTCATAAAACCCACATGTTTCACTTCATATAACACTGTTGTAAGCCAATCAGATTTTTCCCAGGTACACAGTGAATGTAAATATCCACTCTGAAAATCTTTTTAATGTTTAGCAGTCTGGCTGTGATGGCTTGAACCACTGAAAAGTATTTAAATTTTTCATTGAGATGCAATTTTTTTCAAATCAAGGTCTTTTTTTTATTTTATTTATTTATTTATTTTTAACACAAACACAAGAGAACAGATAACATAAAACAAAGAAACACTCTAAGCAGCTGCCTAACATTGAAGAACTTCTTGTGCTTTCTGAAGAACATATCCACATGGACCAGCCAGAACATTAAGATGAATGGTGTTGGGGGGTACACTTTTGTCACATACCACAAAAAATATGTCAAACATATATTTTCTAAAGGTCTGTAGTTTAGAAAAGGTTCAGAATGTATGTAGGAGTGTAGCTGGGGTTTGTTTACCACAATTACATGCAGGGTCCAGGTTGGCTTTGATCTTGGACAACTTTTCTTGGACAACTTGGGGAGGAAGTGGCTGAGTTGATAGAGCAGTCATCCTCCAATGTGAGAATTGGGGTTTCAATTTCACCAGTAGTCACATGCCGAAGTGTCCCTGGGCAAGACACTGAACCCCTCATTGCCTCCGATGTGTGTCCCATCGGTGTATGAATGTGATCTAAAGCACATATTAGTCTTTTTTTACAGACATAGTACAGTGCTCTATGAATGGGTAAATGAGGGAACAGATTTTACTGTAAAGCACTTTGAGTATCTCAGTAAGATATAAATGTGCTATACAGGTATACTATAAGTACAGTCCATTTACCATTTGTCTTTGGACCAGTGCAGCCACTGCACCACCTTGAATTGAATTACAGCATGTCTCAGACAGATTGAGGATGAATAGATGCTCTGAATGATCCTTCATCAGATTGAGTCTGATATGTATTCCTCCAAGTATGTTTCCCATTTCAGTTTAAGAGAGTCCAAACTTGTCTCAAAGTATGAACTGAGTAGTGTATAGATCTTGCTGAGGGTCCCCTTAGTATCAGACCTGCATTCCAAAATTGTAACCATAAAATGTTTAGAGGGGTACAAAGGAAACAGTTAGACCTCACAAAATGCCTCAGTTGCAGACATATGAAAAAAAACTGTGACTTGTGAATATTAAGCTTCTGTACCAGCTGCTCAAACAAAGGAAATTTATCAACATAGAGATCATATAGTGAATGTACTGCATTCAATACCCATGTGTCAAAAGACACATCAGCCACCAAGGGAGTAAACATGGGATTATTTTACACAGGTGCCACAAACAGTAACTTTGTAGAGTTAAATGCCCTTCTAAAATGATTCCAGATCTTAACTGTCCAGATCACAATTGGGTTAGAAGTGTAGGTTGATATTGATTGTTTAAAGGGCAGCCGAGAGTAAATTAATGTAGAGGGAGAGCTGGATCTAATTGAGGCCCTCTCCAAAGACACCCAGTTGGGAGAATGAGTATCCTTTTCCATCCAGAACAAGTGAGCTCTGATATTAGCTTCCCAGTAATACTGCATGAAATTAGGACGTGACATGCCTCCTAACCAACGAGACAGATGCAAGACCCTCTTGAAAATCTGTGGATGCTTTTTATTGTAAACAAACACTGATAGATGGCTGTTCAGATTGGAGAAGAATAATTTAGATTGGCAGGTTCTGAAATAGATATAAAAATTTAGGTAGCATGTTCCTTTTTACAGAGTTTATTCTACCCCCAGAGTGTGAAGTAGGAATTGCCATCTAGCAATGTCCTGCGTAAGGTTTTCCATGAGAGGTAGATACTTGGTTTTATGGAGGGTCTTATGATCTCAAGTTACCCAAATGCCAAGGTACATTTTTAAATTAATCTTAGAAAGTCCAACATTTTTCAGTCAGGTCATCTGGACAGTTTCTTTTTTTTTTTTTTTTTTTGGGTGCTGAAACGTTTCGCCTTCGATTCAGAAGGCTTCATCAGTCAAGGAAACACAACAAAACTGATTCTTCCCCCAACAGCTTACTCCAAAGTGGAACA
>NC_056498.1:72241910-72263340 GCF_014905685.2 Nematolebias whitei | reverse complement strand
ACAGCTCATTATAGGATGTTAGCTAAAATCCTTCAGGTCACTCGACCAAAGGTAGAAATGTTAAATGACCCTTCTCTGGGACTTCTAGTGTTAAACATATGCTAAGTTCCTGGGGAAAAAAAAAAAACAACAACAATGCAGAAACATTCTTGTTTTTAGTTTTCTATATCGCCTTACAGCCTAGCTATTTTATTTTTTTACAGTTTCTTTTAAATACTATTTTATTTTCACTTGTTGTTAAAAAAAAATCTCAATTTGTAATCATCCTTTATGATTGTCTATTGTTGTCTTTGTTGTCCACTGTTGTCATCACTCTGTTAAAATCAGGTCTCTCTTGTAAATGAGTCCCTGAGGCTCCGTGGGATAAACCTGTTCAAATAAAGATTGAATGAATTAAACTTCAATTTAACTTTATCATTATTGCTTCTCTTGTTCTATCACGATGACGAGTACGGGGATAACCACAGAGCAGATATGACCTAGATGGAAACAGACTCAAACTCATTGAAAAGGCAAATTTACAGTGAATGATATATTTACAAGAGGCTCTGGGAAATCTTTAAGGGAAGAAGAGGGTGAGTAATGCATCGGTTAGAGGATGGTGAAAATCATGTTCAGACTTCACTTTTCTTACAAGACTGAGGATGACTGGTGTCAAGAGGATGGCATAAGATTCCAAGTACTGTAAGTATGATGAGAAGATGAGGAGGCCAAGTATGTTGCAGGGGTTCCAGAGTAAGTTGTAGGCAGACAAGTGGTGAGTGGCAAAGGAGCAGCTAGACAGTTCCAGGTCAGAGGTGTAGATGAACAGATGCTGGGATATATTCATCATTTAACGCGAGTTCCTCATTTTTCTGGACTGAATAAAACGTGCATTGAATTTAAGGAAATGCAAACGTGAGACGTCATTTAAATTTGACCCATCAAAATGAATGCGGTCATTTATTTACAGAATCAAATTTAACATCAAACATTTACATTAATTGGGCAAATTATGAAAATAACAATATAAGCAATCAATCAGGAAAAATCATACGGCCATGATTTTTCCGTTGCTGCACCAAAGACATTTATAAAACTGTACAACTATGATCTTTTGCCCACATGAATGTGGGTGAGCATTTTACACAGACATTTCTAAATATCTGGAAGAATTTCTACTTGATAGAAAAGTTTAAAGATGGGAAGAAGTTTAAGGGAGTTAAGATGGTATGTGAGGGAAATTAAGTGTTCACCAGAATCGACACTCTCCGGCTTTCTTCAGCTTTTCCTTACAGTACACTTAGGTGAATGAAATCGGCTCCTTTACCTGGAGATGTCTCAGGTGAGATTCCGTTTAACGCACCCTTTCAGCGTCTCAGTAGGATGCTGTTACTCGTCAGAAGTAGTGGCGAGGCTCTGTTCGACACACATTCACCTCAGTGGAAAATGTTATAATCCCATGGAACTCGGAAGAGCTTTGCTGTCATGTCAGGAACTCCAACAGCACTCCATCAGAACTTTAGCTCTCGTGTAGTTTACAGAACTCCCACAGAACTCTTGAAGTCTGACAACTCTCCAACTCTGTAACTCCGTGAGTCGTAAGTCACTCTGAGTACCTATGAGTCTCTCCGTGTCCCTGTGAGTCTGTGTAGACCAGGAAGTACTGACATTTTAAAGACTCTTTCCCGGTTCACTTTTTGGGATTTTTCATTGGTCAGAAACGACCAGAAGGGGTGTGTTTTTGTGACGTAATAGGTTAGAGACAGCGAGAATTGTTATGGGACAGCTCAGAAATGTTCTCACAGACCGAGAGGGTTTGTTGTGGCGTGTTTAAGAAACAGGTGCAAAACATCTCTATTTACGTCTGAGAGGATTCTAAAACATGACAGTTTTAACATAACAACTTGTTTTTCGTTTGACTGTAACCTTGTAAACGCACACACTTGCTCATTCAAAAGCAGAAATCAGAAAAATGCATAATTACTCTGCAACAGCTTTTAACATGAGTTCTAACTTTTGCATGAGAATAAAAATCATTACTCAGTTAATAAAATTGATTAGTTCACTGCAACATCTAAAATGGTTTGAACTAAGACACTTTGATTATCAACATTTGTAAGATAGTAATGATAATAAAAAGAGAGTGTTCTTTTCACTTGAATCTTCAAGAAAGAAAGTCTCAGGATGGGTGAACCTGTATCTATGTATTCAAATACATGAAATGACAGTTCCTGTCCCACAAGGTTCTAAAGGTCAAGAGTTTTGACCTTAGACTGGGTTTCGACGTAGGCTTAGTCCACTACAGTCCCCCCTTTGGAAATCATCACCTGTCCATGGAGATGAATTCCAACTATGGACTTACGTCGTCGGTTGTCCTTGAAGCTTGATGTAATCCAGCAAAGAAACAAGAGTCAAGAGTAATCCAGCAAGGAAACAAAAGTCAAAAGTAATCCAGCAAGGAAAACAGAAGTCAAGGTAATTCCACAATGTTCTTGGTAATTCCATTGTGTTGATTATAATTCCATATCGTCTCGATAATTCCATTGTAGCAATGCTTTAACCCCTTGGAAACAGAGTCTGTAATCCATTGGAAAAAGTCATATAATCCACAACGGTAAATCCACAACGATTGGAAGTGTTGATTAATCAGCATACAGAGGGGTACCCTTGGATTGAACTGAAGAAGCGGCCACCGGATGAAGAGTGGAGACCAACGTCAGGATTGCAGGTCGCCTCCAGCGAAGGTTGTCTCCAGCGACGTCCAGCCCGTGCCGTTCTGGTTCAATGTGTCATGCAATTATGTGGTTTAAAGTGGGCTTATGAAGGGGATTTTACATAAGGCCTTAAACTATATGCACCTGGTGTGTAAGCTATTATGGTTGAGAACAGCTACGACTACCAGTTAAGGGGTGGAGCATGCTGAAAAGGGGTAACTACAGGGGTTTAAGCCTATAGAAAAGGGTTCCAAACTACTTTTCCATTTCTAACTTGGGTTAAGTTAGCTTTACATGGCAAAATATAGTTTGGTTCAAATGTCTGTTGTCTTTTAGACGAACGACTTGAGATTGGGTGTTTTTGGTTTCCCCATAAATGTTTTGGAAGTCTATGGCGAGACTTATCAAAAAGAATTAGCTATCCCCCCGAATAGAATTGTTCGAGTAGGTTCGGCTTAAGCGATGTGAGACCAATGTAGATTATGGTACTTAAGGTAACAATAATATACATTGACTCCGCAAGGATTGCAATTTAGCGAATGAACTGCATGTTGGCATGGTTAAAGGCCTCTTAGTCTCTAACTTAACTTACACACAAGATACATTCTTACCTCAGAAACAACCAAAATCAACTAAACAACGTTTCAACACCGACAAGAGTAGTGACTAAGCATCTAGAAACATCGTTTCACTGCTCCTCCTCACCCTGGTTGTCAGTTTCAGTCGCGCTGTCCCGTGTGAGTGGCTTCTTTGCGGACCCGCTTACGCGAGGCATAATCATATCGAGGTGCGCTGCATGGCGATCCACGTCGACTCGGAGTGACGTTTGGCCCCGGGACAGGGATGCGAGTATCCCACACAATACGAGGGTTATCGACATTAGCAGGGCTATGATTAATGTGTCCGCGCTCGACCACGCATAGTTAATTGGTTGGATCGGGTTCTTAGTTGTGGACCTGAGGGACTTGAGAACTTGGTTTATTGGTTCCACGTCGACGACTTGGGTGCCTTCAAAACGGATCCTTCCCAGAGTCTCTGGATCTATGTCTATAGACATATTTCTCAGGTACTCTGAGTCATCCAGAGTCGTGTCCCATCGTTCCGGATCGAGGTGATAGAGCGTCAAATCACCAATGTGTATGGTTGTTCCCTGGGGAACACTGATCCACATCGTTTTGTCCGGTAACGCCAAAGGTCTATTTGGTTGTGTGGTGTAGGCTGTTGCCATGGCAGCATCGCCTGGTTGGTACAACAGGTGCAGAGGGAGAGTCATTTGTCGACCCGTCATCATCTCGAAAGGAGCGATGCCAGTCGACGTGTGTGGAGTGGCCCTTATGGCCATGAGGACCAGAGGGAGTTTCACATCCCAGTCCTTGTGGTTTGCGGCTACGTATTTTTTCAAAATACTCACCACCGTCCTATTTGCTCTCTCAACCTGGCCTGAAGCCTGTGGGTGGTAGCCAATATGGAAGTTGGCTTTGACGCCTAGCGTCTTCCACAGTTCCTTCATTACTTCACCTGTGAAGTGTGTACCTTGGTCTGAGTTCACCCTAAGGGGAAGTCCAAACCTTGAAAATACATGATTCATTAATAACATAGCAGTGGTTTGTGCTGTGTCATTAGGGGCTGGTAGACATTCTACCCATTTGGTAAACGCGCAGGTTACCGTGAGAAAATATTTATTTCCTCTAGAGGTCTTAGTGAGTGGTCCGACCCAGTCAATCTGGAGGTCCGACCATGGAAATGCAATGCCTCTACTATGCAGTGGTGCTCTGTGAAGTGGTCTGGATGGTTGAAACTGGCCACAGATCAGGCACCCTTTTATGTAGTCCTTGACATCCTTTTTCATTCCAGGCCAATAAGCAATCTGTTTTAATGCTTTCAGCGTGGCATTGTCACCCTTATGTCCTGCGGACGGAAGGTCATTTGCATGGACTAACATCACCCCCCTGTGGTCATGGGGGACCACGAACACAGGTGAGGACGTCCGTCCATGAGCGAAAGTTAGGATGCCCTTGAGTAGTTTTAGCGGTTTGCGCAGCTGAAAGAGGACTTTGAGGTCTGGATTGGAATCCAGCTCGTCTTTCGATGGAGTGTATTTGTCTGGGTCAGTCAGATACAGCATCATCGAGTTAATTGCAGGATCCAACTTCTGAAGTTGGATGATGTCTGGGTCAGTCAGCATTGGGCGCACAGAAACTGTGTTATCAGCAGGTTTAGCTGCAGCTTGTGCACGTGTGACTGCCATTACCTCAGTTGTAGCTTGTGACGACTGAGTGTTGAGTAGCCAGGAGGGGTTAAAGGACCACGTGGGTCCGTCAACGGCTCCTTCCTTGGCTAGGGAGTCTGCAAGGTCATTGTAGTACTTGTCATCGCCTGGGACTCTAGAGTGTCCTGGAACTTTCTTCCAGAAGATCTGTAGATCATGCGACGTCACTAAGTGATCACATGTCATGAAAAGCTCTTTGTGTTTTACCACCCTGGCAAGAGGCAAGAGCTCGCAAGAGCTCGCAAGAGCGCCAGGGGAAGCTCGTCTTGAATTCACCAGGAATAGATACAGTTTCCAAGATTGGTCTCAGGTAGATTACTTCTAGTAACAGGGAAAATGCAGGTAAGTGTAATTCTTACTGAGAGGAGCACTAAAAGGTTGAATGTCAATACCAGTTGGGATCTAATGCTCCAGCAGGGAAGAAAACATTTCCTCAGCCTCTTATACATCTGAAGTTCATCGGTGGTAGTGGCCACAGCTACTGCTCATTGGCACTGCCCAGACTAAGGGACCTGCAGGAGGAGAAACATCGTCATAATACTTGTTCCTTGATTTATGGCTTGGCATGCTTGTTGTTTTCTTCATTGTATTTTTTCAGATGTTGGTATTTGATATCTTGAATTGCACAAATATGGAATGCTAAATTCACAGTTCTTCAGTTTCAAGCTTGTTGCTACAGGTTATCCAAATGTCCAAACACATTTCAAAAGTAATTATAACAGAGAGGACATAACTGCTACAGCCTGTCAATGCTATATTCATACATTCATTTTTGTGAGGCTTTTGAGAAGGGCATTCATTGCTTCATTGTG
Source organism: Nematolebias whitei (assembly GCF_014905685.2). Taxonomy (NCBI): domain Eukaryota; kingdom Metazoa; phylum Chordata; class Actinopteri; order Cyprinodontiformes; family Rivulidae; genus Nematolebias; species Nematolebias whitei. The sequence goes on along the minus strand of NC_056498.1, from coordinate 72,257,563 downwards.
TGTTTGTCATGAATCACGTCCCTGTATTTAGATCTTTATCACTCTGTTCACTAGCTCTGGTTTCTCAGTTCTGTTCTGTTCTTTTCATCATCACTCCTTATCTTCTTCTACCTGGTTCTCATGTGTGTGTGTGTATGTGGAGAACCAGTCTGTCCACTCTGCATGTTGGTGAAGGCTGACTGCACTAATTGTCTGCACTGCAGCCAGCTGGCCTGATTATCTCTGACTGGCTGCACCTGTTCTCTCCACCCTTTATAAGCAGCAACCTGTCAACTCTTCGGTGCCCGATAGTTGAACACTCTTAGTAGTTATTAGATATCTCGCGTTCATGCCTGTAGTCCTTGTTCCCCTCTCTTGTCCCTGTTCAAGTCCTCGCTCCTTGTCTTGCCCACCACGCTACCTGTCCCTCTTTCTGGTTGTCCTCCCCTTCTTGTTTGGCCTGATCTCTTGGTTCCTTGACTCTCTGCCTGCCTCGACCACGTCTCTTTGGATTGCCCTTTTGGATTTGTTTCTGCATCTGCTCTTGGTACCGACCCACGCCTGCACGACCACCGATCTGCCTGCTCCTCTGGTACTGCCTGACATCTGCTTCACGTTACTGGACCTTGGAAAGCCTGACCACCCCTTTTGGATCACGGACTCTGGACACGCAGACAGCTGCGGCCGACTGTCGTCCTTCACCGGACTCAGCCCTTCCAGCAGCTGCAGATCTGAACACGTCCACCCTTCAGGACCCTTGAAATCATCTGAGACGGTTAGTGGTTTTTCCTTATTGACTGTTCTCCACGTTCTGGTAATCAGCACGACCACTAACCGTTCTCTGCTTCTTAGACTGCTCCTGCCATTAACCGACACCAGAACCAGAACCCAGACCAGCACCAAGACCAGCTGTCACTTCCCTCCTAGAAACAATAAACACTTATTATTTATCGTCAGTCTGTTGTGTGGTGATCTTGGTCCAAACCCTCACGAGAGTTCCTTACAGTGTTGTAAACACACAATGAAGCAAACCACAATGAATAATACTATAAATTTACAAAAAAAACAAATCATAAACTATATAATTAATAAATTCAAACAGCCAGTAAAATTCAGCCTTCAAGTTAACTATTTTATTCCACTTATTGATGTTAGGTCACAGAGGTGACATGTCCAGTAAAGAAACCCAGACATTCATTCACCCAGCGGCACCTTCTAGATTCTATGGACTTAACGTGGGAGTTCTGGTTCTGCCAGCCACTCTCTCCCACAGCTGCAGCAGTTTCATCAGCCACCAGTACACACCTGAACCTGATTTGAGAGATTAGTCAAGGAGCATAAAAACCTCAGCCAGACACTCCTTCAGCACCGATACATTAGCCTACCTATGTTGACTTCCACGTCCTGGATTCATCTCAACTTCCTAGGCCTCTGTGCTCCTTGTGTTTGCTACTCATCCAAGATTTTCTCCTGACTGCTTTCATATGCCTTCAGCCTGAAGAACCAGACACCCATGCCTACAGTACTCACCTGTTATCAAATCAAGGAACCTCCTGGAACTGAAACCTCACAGCCCTCCCATTGGAGTCCCATCTACAAGAAAATACTTTTAAGTAAGACCTTCATCTACTCTCTCATATAAAAGATAAGTCTAGACTCAACTCAGTACTGGCCATGTCTACACTTCCTTTTGAGCCAACCGACCGATGACCTGTAAATAAAGAAAACGCTTATTTTTGTAAATTCTGTCTGTCTCTTGTTCAGTCTGTCACTTGGCATCAAACAGTAACCAAAATTAAAGCTTTAAGCAGCATTGGAGGCTCTCGCAGCAAAGCGCCACTCCGGCCATATAGCGACCGCAGAAGCTCCAGCTAGTCCACCAAGTTGCCATTGCAAATGGTCTCGTGCCAATCCCGCACGCATTCATCACGGGGCACATTTCCCGAATCTTCAACATCGTCTTTCGTCCATGTCAGTACTTGTCCAGCTTCAGATCTTCCAAGTATAGGTGAAATCCGACCTTCCAGACAAGAGTTATTGTGACTTGCTGTTTTGTGGCCGATGTTTGACGAGCACTTCCTTTATGCTTTTCAACATGTCATGTGTGGTAATAAACAGTTAGCGAACAAAGTTTCAGTCTAATATCTTACACAGGGCGAAGCTGTAAGAGTCATCCAATAATTGACAGTTTTTTCTCTGAGTAGGTGGGGCTTAAGTGATGTCATGAATCAACAATACCAATGTGTCTACAAGTGGTCACTGATGAAGCACAAAAAATCAGGTACAGATGAGATGATGTATCACTAAGATATAACTGTTTGAATAATGTAGGGGCGCACTGAAGTGTAGTGTTAAACAACAATACCAATGTGTGTAAAAGTGCTCACTGATGACGTACAATAAATCTGGATCAGATTGGATGATGTATCACTGAGATATAACTTTAGGAATAATATAGGGCACGCTGTGGAGGCTATTGGCCACTTATCATGGATTCCTGTTCAAAGGGTGGATAATGATTGATCATACTGATTTTGGTGCACCTCAGTTCAAATCTGTGGAATTTACAGCCAAACGTATTGAAATGGTGTCACTTCTGAATTTATCACGCTGCCATGCCCACATCCTCCTTCGAAAACTGTTTGTAATTTAAAGTAAGTCAGACCAATTTGTTATATGTCTTCTAACACATGATCATTCTGATTATGTCAAGGGTGTCAGAGAGGGAGCATTCCAAGTAAAAAAAAGTGACTTCCTGTTCTGAGTGGGCAGGCTTTGATGACGTCAGAATATGACCACAGAGGATCGTTGGGCATCCAACAGGGATGACTCATGCCAAGTTTGGTGCATTTCGGTCTTTCATTGTGATAGTTATAGCGTTTGGAAATATACGTCTTGAAGTGCAACGTTGAGGCCTGGCCACGCCCCTTTAACATATACGAAAACGTAAGCTTTAGATAACTTTTACTCCCCAATGTCTTAAGGGCATATTAACAAAGTTTTAAGGCAATCCTTCAAAATCCCTATGAAGAGTTCATTAAAATTTGCAATTAGAAACACCCGAAATTGACCCTGTGACCCAAAATGGCCAATTTCCTGTTGATTTTGGACAAGGGCTCCAAAGACTTTGTCATAGGTCCTGAGAAGATACAGATGTTCACCGAGTTTCAGAATTATCAGTCAAAAAGTGGCTTGGGACAGAGGTTTAAAAATATTTTAGGGGGCACTGTGGAGGCTATTGGCCAATTATAATGGATTCCTGTTCAAGGGGTGGATAATGAGTGATCATACTGATTTTGGTGCACCTCAGTTCAAATCTGCGGAATTTAGAGCCAAACATATGGCAACGTCGTTACGTCTTACTTCTCCACGTCACAATGCCCACATGCTTCACCCAAAACTGTCAGTGTTGGAAAGCAAGTTACACCAACATGTGTTCAGTCACTGTACACACTTTCATGCTGATTACGTCACAGGGGTCAGATAGGGACCGTTCAACGTAAAACTTTACACTTCCTGTTGTCAGGGGGCGTGGCTTACATAATGTCATGATTTGACCATTCAGTCTTGCAGGGGACCAGATGTGGATCAATCACTGAAGGTTTGATGTCTCAGACAATTTTCGTGTAGGAACTATTGGCCTTTCAGTTTTCGTGGCGAGATGTCAAACTTTGAGGTCTGGCCCCACCCCTTCAGCATGCTCCAAAACGAATCTTTTAGATAACTTTTCGTCCCCCATGCCTTTTGAACAAAATGGCCAAGTTTGAAACTGATTCAGCGAAATCCCTAGGAGGAGTTTGTTCAAATGCGGAGGCTGTAAACTGCCAAAAAGGTGTAAAATTTGGGAAGGCATTCCGAAATTGTCGCCTTCCTGTTTATCGAACAATGTTTGTGCCAGAGGGTTTTCTGTGCAGCTTGGTGAATTGGACAAGTATACCAAATTGCATGTTTCTACGACAAACTAAGATTAAGGAGGAGGGTATTTTGAAAATTTCCAGGTGGCGCTCTTGAGCCGTTTCTGTTGCGATTTTTGCCACGCCCTTAAAATACATAATTTTTCAGCAGTCCTGATGCGTCTGCCAAATTTGGTGAGTTTTGGGATATGTTAAGGCCCCCAAAAGGCCAATTCATTTGCCAAAAAGATTGCAGCTTGGGCCTGAACAGAGCGATTACAATAGGCCTTCGCAGCGCTTCGCTGCTCGGGCCTAATCATATTACTCAAGATGTTCTAGAGATGATATGTTATTGCTCCTGTAAGTTCTAGGTTCAATCCAAGTTCTCCACCCAATCAGACATGCCTAGAAAACTTTAAGGGAGGCACCCAGGACCAGGAGGCATCCTGTCGATGTCTGAACTATTTCAGCTAACTCTTCCTGAGGAGCAGTAACATCTTCTCTCAGATTCCCTAAATTTTCTTAAAGGTGAGCCTTGGCACCTTATGGTAAAAGCTCATTTTAGCCACTTGTTTCCACGATTTCATTCTTTCAGACATGATCTATGCCTCATAGCCACAGAGTCTATATGAAGCGCAGATCATGACTGACTATACCGATTTCCTCTGCAAATAAGCAAAAACTTCAGGTTTTAAGTTTGAACTACTTTGTACAACAACTGAGACCATCTGACTTTTTGACCTAAGAAGATTTACTGAAGGGATGTGATTTATATTTGTTCTAAATGTAATCAGGGCTTTAAAGCCCTGTAAACAAAGACATTAATCTTAAATATTTGGAACAGTGAGCCAATCATTTAAATACTGGTGTTACACAATGAAACTCTTGCTAAAATATTAGCTGCAGCAAACAAAGCTAATTTCGGCCTACTGCAACACGAGGCACAAGCTTACCAAGCAGCTGCTAAGGGCATCCAGGAAAGCAGGGGTTCCTTAAAAGTGCTTGAATATACACCTAAAACAAATTGATACACATTTTAATCTGTAACAGTTGCAATCAGGATATTAACAATGATGAGTGGCAATTTTATTAACCTCTGCATCCTGTGTCTGAGCTTACTCATATTTTAAACAGCAGGATTGGAAACAGAAAGAAATTTGAAGTTTCTTCCATTGGTTTATACATTTTAGCTATAAATCACTTTCAGACTGCTTTTACACTACTCCAGATAGAGAATGGCAGGATAGTGATGGTATTTTAGTATCTATAATGTTTTTGATATATTAGCCTGCTAGTTAGCTTGTGTGTGTGTGTGTGTGTGTGTGTGTGTTCAATTACAAACATTGGTTGAATTAAGTACCTAAAGAGACAAATTAGCATGGAGAGGTTAAAAAAGACGTTCAGTGCTCCTGTTAGTTTCTGTCACGAATGGAAGTGGATTAAACATAGTATCTGTTGGACATATCTGTTCAGTGACTGCATTCACTGGTTTGGGATCATGGTGCTCCTCTGTCGGTCCGTTCCCTCCAACAAAGTGTTTTACACAAATGTAAGTTTCTTGTTTACATATGTCCATTTGAAGCCATCTCGGCCACAGAGTCTAATCCAACAATCACATTTCTCTCACTGAGTAGTTGGCTTTGGAAATGACAAGAACCATATAACCTGCATATAAGGCTTGTCAGCATATCGGCTGTCACAATGGCAAGTGCCCTAGCAACAGTGCTTCTTAGATATCATTTTTCTGCTGTTTTATTTTTTTGCTTATTTTCTGGTGCAAACCATGACTACAGCACTGTACTGTATTGTACTCAAAGTTTGTTTTTCCTGGGTACTTGCTGACATCACATATTGCATAAGGAGCTATTTTTAATGACCTTGAACAGCACAATTGAAAATACCCTCTATCCATCTTCCGTCTGTGTATGTTGTGAGCTCAATACCTTGACAAATAAGTGTTCCTGGCTTCCCTTTTGGTGTGTGTCAACATCTCAGCATAAAAAAATGTTCCTTTTGAAAACTAGGTTGCCATGTCAAAATTTGTGATGGCTGCCATCATACATGTCTGTCCTGTGAGCTGGATAACTAAAAAAATAAGCAATGAGCCGACTTCCATTTTGGTGTATTGCTGCAACTAGGCATAAGAAAGATCACCTTCAAAGTTAGGGTTGCCATGTCAAATTCCAAGATTGCCACCGTCATATAAGTGTGTAAACCAACCACTCATATCTATGCTTTCTAGTTTTGTATTGTGTTTACATAGTTTCCTCAAATGGTTGGGGTGGCCAAAGATTATTATTTGTTGACCAAGTGGTCACCCCCGTCTCCTCCATTGCACCTGGTCATGAATTAAAAATAAATAAATAAATCTCCCTCCACTCGTCTGGATCCATCACTCTTTGTTGCTTTGGACAAGGAAAAAAAAAAAACTACCTCTGTTCTACACAGTCTAACTCCTATCCACTTGAATATCTTGCACCACAATCATTAAGGTTTACTTTCCAGTTCAATTTCAGTTCAGAAAAAACAATCATCTCGAAAACTACAACTATATTTAGTATTCAAATCCCTCAGCAATGGGGGACATCAGTGTACCACTTGTTATGAAAAGTGTGGTTGTAACTGTTCCTGGACAAAGTTTTGAAGAGATAGCAGTCACAGCTTTCTCTGAGGTGTTGGAGGGTCCGGACCTGCTGGATGAGTTAGTAAATGTCACTTTTTGGACTATCATATCAATCAATCAATCAATCAATCAATTTTATTTATAAAGCACCCTTCATACTAAAAGCAGCTCAAAGTGCTGTACAGAATTATAAACAATAAACCCACAAAATAAAAGCAAACAACACACACATAAAATAAAATTGTGTGGAAAATGTATAGACTGAACAGAAATGAACCAGTTCAGGAAATACAGTTGAAAAGATGGGTCTTGAGCCTGCTCTTAAAAACAACAACATTCTCTGTGGCCCTCAGGTTCTCCGGCAGACTATTCCACAGACAGGGGCCATAGTACTGGAAAGAAGCCTCACCGCAAGTGTGAGTTCTGACTATTGGAACTGTTAGTAGTCCAGTGCCAGAGGACCTTAGTGTCCGCGGGGGTTCATAGGGTAATAGCAGCTCTGCAAGATAAGATAGTGTGAGACCATTGAGTCATTTAAAAAACATTAAAAGAATCTTAAAATCAACCCTGAGACGCACAGGGAGCCAATGCAATGATTTTAAAACAGGTGTAATATGAGCCTGCCTTCTGGTCTTGGTTAGCACATGAGCAGCAGAGTTTTGTAACAGCTGAAGGCTGGATACATTTTTCTTAGGGAGACCAGAAAGCTGTGCATTACAGTAGTCTAAACGGCTAGATATAGAAGCGTGCATCAAAGTCTCAGTATTAGTGAAAGAGAGAAGAGGGCGGACTCTGGCTATATTTTTTAGATGGTAAAATCCTGTTTTGACTATATGTTTGATGTGTGGAATAAAAGTAAGCTCAGAGTCAAAAATAACCCATAGGCTTCTTACTTTTTTGGAAGGTTTTAAAGACAGAGATTGTAATTTCTGAATTCTATTTTCTTTTTGAACCTCCGGTCCAATGATTAAAACTTCTGTTTTGTCCTGGTTTAGCTGGAGAAAGTTCTGTGCCATCCAGGACTTTATGTCTGAAATACAATTAAAAAGTGCAGTGAGTGGCCGGGGGTCATTATGAGATAATGAGATGTATAGCTGTGTGTCATCAGCATAACTGTGGAAACTTATCCCATGGCTCTTGATGACTCCACCAAGCGGCAACGTGTACAAATTAAAAAGTAGGGGCCTAGAATAGAGCCTTGGGGATGCCATAGTTAGCTTCATGGATCTGCGAGGTGCATGTATCCATACTTACCATAAAGGTTCTATCTGTGAGATAGGAGCTGAACCGCAGAAGAACAGTACCAGAAAGACTGACCAGGTGTTTTAATCTATTTAGAAGAATTTGATGATCTACTGTATCAAAGGCTGCACTCAGATCCAATAGAACAAGAACCGAGAGCTTGTGTGAATCCAGATTACACCTTAAATCATTCACAATTTTTAATAGGGCTGTCTCTGTACTGTGGTTCATCCTAAAACCAGATTGATACTTTTCTAAAATACCAGTATCATTTAAAAAGTTATTTAATTGAATAAAAACAAGCTTTTCTAAGATTTTATTTAAGAATGGTAAGTTGGATACAGGTCTATAATTATTAAAAACACTATGATCTAAATTACTAAATTTCACCACAGCCATTTTAAAGGCAATGGGGAAGACACCCATCTGAAGAGAGCAGTTTACAATTTTTAAAATGTCATTCTCAAAGAATCTATAAAATGAATGAAAAAGTGATGAGGGAATTGGGTCTAAGAGGCAGGTGGTTGGTTTGACTTGTGAGAAAACTCTGCCGAGCATCTCTGCATCAACCACATCAAACTTGTCCAGTGTTTGCTCAGGTGAAAACAAGCATTCAATAGATTTAAAACCAGTATTTTGCTCAGATAAAATGTTAGCTCTAATTGACTCAATCTTACCTCTGAAGTGATTTGCAAACTGCTCACAAAGAGAGTTATATGAAGGCAGTGCTTTCTCATTTTTACATTTAGAGCAGTTTTCTCTACACATCACTTTCATGTACAAGCACAACTAAGCGCTTTCACAGGAAACCTGTGGGAAGCTGGATCAGACAGATTCATTTGGCCTCGGTGAGAAAGAGTCCTCTCATCTTTAAGCATCCATTTAGAGTTAATTAATCCTTTAGCCTGAAACCTCTCCTTATACCACACTCTCTTTGGTTGTTTGACTTTCATGTTAGAAGTGCACACATCACCTTTCATGGTTGTGTTACTGAAAATTCCCACAATCTGATTAGGCTTTCACAGCTGTGTCTCTCAGCAACCAACTGTCACACATACAGCACACTTTGTCATTATGGAATTTAGCTTTCACAGTTTTAGGATTTATTTGATCACCGATGGAGGGATTTCTAAGAGCTGTCCACTTCTTGTGAAGCTTGGCAGCATTGAAATCGAAGCTGTCAAGCTCTAAAGTACTAGCAATAATACATATGAACACATACATACACAAAATTAGGCAAAAAAATTATAATGTTGTTTATGTAAATACATCAAACAGACAATCTTTAGCTGTTTTTGTTTCATGCAATGGTCAACTGCAAAGCTTCTAGGGACATGTTTTCACAAAAAGGCCCAATATCGTGCTTTTTGAGAAATAGAAATAACATTTAAAAAAATGACTGTTTTTGTTTGTTTCAGGGTCTTAAAAACTGCACTTGTGATGGATTAAATGCAGAGCCAATTTCACCATTGTATGGAAACATACAATGATGACAACACATAACACAGTATTATTATTATTATTGTTATTGTTGTTAATGTTGTTGTTCAATACAAACTGAACATTATTGAACATTATTATTGATATTGTTTATCTTATTTGTTTATATATTGTTTTAACATTTTAGGAACATTTTATGTGAATCTTTTTATCTGTTGCTGCTGTTGCTGCTGTTGCTGCTGTTATGCTTGAATTTCCCATCCGTGGGACAATAAAGGCTGTTTCTATTCTATTCTATTTTATTATTTATGTCTGTATATAGTTTGTGTCTTTTCACTTCTCTGCGATCCGTGCATTATCCTTTCACGGATTCATGGTCTGTGTTTGCTCTACATGTCTTCACCACCCCAATAGGTTTTGTTGTCCCATCAGCGTTTTGTTTTGTTTATTTAAAATAAACTGTAAAAATATTCCTTGAATCACCACCTTATCCTGTTGGAGGAGTTTGTGTGCCCAAATTATCCTAGGACTTAAACTATCTAGGTTTTGCCTAGGTGCCTTGGGAGACCCTACCAGGGGTCTCCCAAGGCACAGATTGGTTGTAAGTGACATGTCAGATAAAGAGTGATGCAGAGGACTTCATATGGACAGGACAAAACAAGGAACTCAGTGTCCCATGCCTGGACGTGGGTTACAGGGGCACAACCCTGGAGTCATGCCTGGGGGAGGGGGTCATCAGTAAGTGCCTGGTGACTGTGTCTCTACCTATGGGGCCCAGTTGGGCTCAGCCTGAATGAGTAACATGGGTTTACCTTCCTGTGGGCCCACCACCTACATGAGGCACCATATGAGTCAGGTGCATAACACCATGGGCTGTGGCCAAAGTTGGGGGCCTTGCCACTCTGACCCTGGCTTACCAAAGCTGGCACATGGGACATGAGGGGCAGGACCTTATTCCACTCTGGAGTTGCTCATGGTGAGAGGCACAGAGCTGATGTAGATCTACTTGTATCCCCCCAACTTGGTTTCTGTGTGTTGGAGTTTTCCCCAGTAGATGAGAGGGAAGCCTCCCTGTACCTTTGGGTGTGGGGACGGGTTCTCCTTTTTATGCTGAGGGACTTCAATGCCCAAGTAGGTAACACAACTGTGACCTAGAAGGGTGTTATTGAGAGGAACAGCCTCTCTGATCTGAACTTGAGCTGTGTTTTGTTGTTGGACTTCTGTGCTAGTCATAGTGTGTCCATTGCAAACACCATGTTCAGAAAAAAGGGTGTCCATAAGTGCAATAGGCACCACGATGCCCTAGGTTGTAGATCAATGACTGACTTTGCAGTCATGTCATCTGATTTGCAGGCATTTGTTTTGGACACTCGGTGAAGAGAGGAGCCGAGCTATCAACTGATCACTACCCGCTAGTGAGTTGGATCAGATGGTGGGGGATGTAGTGAACCTGATCTGACCCTGATCTGACCCTGATGACCTCAAATCTATCAGATGGACAGAGACTGTTATTTTCATTGATCTGAATACAGTCTGAGCCATCTGGTGACTTTCTTTCTTGAATTAATCAAGCAGAAAAGACAATTCTCTATAATCATTACTGTTTACAAATGTTTGATAATCAAATTGTGTTAGTTCCACTCAATGTTACAGGTTGAAAAGAACTACTCATTTTTATTTTACATAAACAGTAAGTAATGATTTTTATTCCTCATTCAAAGAAGAAATCAGGTTAATATGCATTTCTTGATTCTCTGTCTGAAATGAGCCAAGTAACGTAAGTATGTGAAAGTTGAAGCTTCGGTCAACTAAATGTTTACTGAAAAAGAAATGTCATGTTTAATCTTTACAGAAGATACAGAAGAAGTTTGACTCCACGAAGTCTGCTTTTCTGCAATAATCTCTCTGTCAGTTGTTGAACAATCTCATTCTCTGACCTTGGCTTAGATAACATCTTACGTCACAAAAACACACCTCTTTCTGGTCCATCCACGAATCAGAAAGCTCTAAATTGAACCGGAAGTCGACCCATTTAAAATGTGGCAACTTCCCAGTTCATGTCAGAATTAGAAGAATTCAGAATTCAGAATGGAGAGAATTCTGTAGAATTCCGGAGAATTCCAGAGATGAAGAACTACAGAGTTGCTGACAATTAAGAGTCTGAGAAGTTCTGAAGAATGAAAGGAGTTCAGAATTCTTGGGTGCAAACGCATTCAGGATGATCCAGAGACGTTTTGGGATTATAATTTCTGTTTGAAAACCACGTACGACTCTCTGAGGGTTTGGTAGTCCTCAACGGAGACGCTGGAAAAAGTCTGGAGGATTCTCTATCGAGCTGACCTACGTCAACCAGGTAACAGTCTCCTCTTCGACTAAAGTGTACCGGAGGCAAGCTGAGATCTCATGGAGCGTGCAACTTCTGGTCAAACAGATTAATTCCCTCACATATTTCTCTGTAAGATAAATCTCCATTTCATCTTAAACTCTTCTCTCTCTTCTAAAATCAGTACAGATATCTTAGGAATATCTGAAGCAAAGTCCTCGATCACCGCCGAGTGATTCGAAGCTCATTTTCTATGAAACTTCACTGTTATTGCTTTACACTATTCCACCAAATTAATATAAACAGTGTGCTGTAAAACGCTTTATTCTGTTTACTACAACTGGTGGCCCGTAACTCTCATAAATGACTGTTAATTCGTGTAAAGATTGATTTCTTACATGTTGGCATGTATGTTGAAAAGTAACAGTTTGTCAGCTGTGCTGAACCGCAGCTGGAGCTGCGCCTTTCAAGCAAACGCTGCATGTTCTAAGCGTTGGGCTAGTAATGTTTTAAAAGCTGAAATTGTGTCATTGAGTCTTTATAAAGCTGACATTGTACGCCTGTTATGTTAACTAAAAGCTGATGAGCTGTGAGAAACGCTTTATTCTGTTTAAACTGTGTTCCAGACGCTGTTCTGGTCCGGTTCGGTTCTGGTTCCGACTCGGTTCTGGAAAAGTTCCAACGAGTTGTTTTAAATAGCTAGAAAGACGTTTTGTCACGGAGCGCCGTCTCCGTGCAGCTCAAGGAGTTGATTCGTTACAATTTTTAACAGAAAAAGTGCATTTTGACAGTTTAAAAGACGAAAAAGTTGACGAACTATTTCACGCTAATCTAACTTGCTAGTTGGAGAAAACGCTTCTTGATTGGTTGAATATTGCTGGGTGGAGCGCTCTGATTTGCTGAGAAGGTTGACTGACGTGGCTACGTCATCCCCTCTCAACCCTGCGCTGCTTTGCCATTGGTGATTTCAGTCACGTGACCCGGAAATGAAATTCGTTTTCATAGGGAAATAAAATCTGCTTTTTAAAGCTGAAAAGCGCCTTTAAAAGTGATCTTGATACGCTGGTTAAATGCTTCGAAGCATATTCGCTGAAATTTTGCCACGTTAGAGTTTAAAATTCGTCATTAAATGATGTTTTTAAACAACGCTAGCGATGCTAATTTTGAGCTAACAGCTAACGACTGGATGAATGACGTGTCACGTCACTCCCCCATGTCGGAAATGAGCTTTGCCGTGCTTAAAATCACTAAATAAAGCTGCAAATGTCCCATAAAACTCGTGTTCATGCATAACAGTCATGCTTGTTGAAATTACGCCACGTTTATGCTTAAATTCGTTCAGAAATGTTGATTTTAACCGAGTTTAGCCGAAGCTAACTTCAAGCTAAGCGGCTAACAACAGGATGTCAACCGAACGTCACAGGAAGTCGTCATAGACTCCTGCTGGAAAAAGCTAAACACTACCCCCTCCTGGAGAAACTTAGATCGCAGTTTCACTTCAGTTTTAGGTAAAGAGTGAAATTAAACGTTCTTTTTATTTTTCTGTAAGGCATTTTTTGAGTTAAAAAACTTCTTCAAAACTGAATAATCACTGTTATCTTGCATTTTAAAAAGTAAGAGGTATTTATGCAAAGAAGCATTTACCAAATAGACTTTATTCACTGATAATCCCTTAAAAGGTACAAAATAAAGTTAGGAACTTTTTAAAAAAAAAATAGAAACGGTTCAAATATTCACAGAGTTGAAAAGTTTACTCATTTTGCTTGAAAGATAATACACGTTTAATTGCAAAATCACTAAATAAGAGTAAACTTGTCAGGAAAAACAGATTTTTCTGTTTAAGTTGCCACCTAAAAAAATAAATCTTCCTATTTAATTTTAAATAGAAGCTTTACAGGAGGACAGGAGTAAATACAGTTTTTCTGAAGGAAGGACTGATTAATCCTGATACATCATCAACTTTTCTTTCTCTTCTCACAACTTAGTTATATGAGTAACTGTTAAAATAGCAAATTTCTGGAACAGAACGGTTTAAAAAACGCTTTAAACTGATTTGCTGTGAGACTTTTTAGAAAATTGCAGGTTTATTAAAAATTCAGTGCTTCAGAGTAAAATACACTAAAATACAGCTTGGTAACTGATATCTGTTGAAAAATAAGCACAAAAAGTAACACTGCCAGAAGAGCATTTACTTAAACATTCATGAATTGGGGTAAAACCTGAAAAAGGTACCCACATTTGAATAAGTTGACTTATAACAGTACTTCTGTGTAAACCCAAAGCTAAAATAAGTGTGAAAACTCATTGACTCGAATACAAATATTTACCTGTAAAATATCTGAAGCTTGCAACTGTTTTTAAACAGATAAATTGCTACACAGTGAAAACATGACAGGTGTGTTAGAAAAAGATTTTGATCCAAAAGGAATGGCGGACTGCTTGGAGAATGCGTTCGCGCTCCTGGCAGCGTCCTTACATCCATATATGATTCAGACAGAGAGCATGAACCCAAAAGAGTTAGCGGACAATCTGAAGGAGGTTGCAGAAAGTGTGACCTCTACAGAAATCACAAAGTCAAGTTATGAAAAGCTGGCTAAAATTGCAATTTTGCTGAAAGAATCATTCTATAAGGCTGTTGAGAAAACTGATAACCTCAAACAAAGGTTAGACAGTGAAATAGTGTTTGCTCAGGAAATTGAAGAATACGTCCGTCAATTTAAAAGTGAACACGAGGCCCGCATAAGAAAATATCATGAACAGATGTCTCAAGAACAGCAAAATACAAGTGCAGAAATTGATTTGCTGAACAGCAAACTACAAGTACTTGAGGCGTCACTATCTGAAGCAAGGGATAAAGACCGTGTGTACCAAGCCACGTGTGCAGATAACGATGTGCTACAACAACAATTGCAACTCGCAAAAAATGAACTGGAACAATGCAAAATAGATAAACAAATTGTACAAGAGCTACATATGCGTTTAAAAGATGACTATTATACATCCCAGGAACATTTAAAAAAATGTGAGGCGAAACTAATAGCAGCAATAGAAAAAGGTCAGAATGTTGGGCAAGGTGACCTGGAATCCAAACCAGATCCTGAACAAAGTCGGACTAATACACCAATTACTCAACGACCTCTTTACTCACCCGGTGCTTTTAGACCCATCCAAACACCTACACAAACGGGCAGAGTAACACCCCCACAACCGATCACGCATGTGAGACCATTGATGTCTTCTCCATCAATGGATGACTTGCAAAAAATCTCAAAATATGTACAACGTTTTGTCCCTGGACCGTTGGGCTCCGCTGGAACAAAAGCGTACCTCAGAGATCTGGATTTCAGATTGAGATCTCATCCTAACGCTACGGTAGAAGATAAAATCAGTCTGATACGACTCACTTCGGACAGAGAGGTGTATACCTTCATCGAGCGTCTATCAGATGCAACGAGAAGAGATTACAAACTTCTGTGTGAAGCTCTGATTAAAGAGTATGATACCTGCACAGGACCTGCTGGTTACCCAGCCGCAGAAAAGGTCACGCAGGGTAAAGCTGAACATCCAAAAGTTTATTACAAAAGAATCTTCCAAGCTTATTTTGGTAACAGAAATGAAACCGGGATGGAGGAAGATGAAGGTTTTAAATTTGTTTTCAGCAAAAATCTCCACCCTGACATACAAACGTCAGTGCAAATGATGGCAAATTACAGAGAAAAATCCATCAGTGAGATTAAACAGTGCGCTGTGAACGTGTTTGAGGCACGTTGTCATGCCAAGACGCCCATAGAAGTGTTTCCTGGTGTAAAGGTTAAACCCCACTCCCTAGAATTAGAAGGAAGGCGTTCATCGCCACCTCCTCCTAAAAAAAGAGAAAAAAGGCAGTATTTTCAGACTAACAAACCGCATCATGAAGGTGCACGCTGGGACAAAAAGGCTCCTCCTTCAGAGGACGAACGCGATTATCGTAAATGGGACCAGCGGAGGACGCAAAAAAATGGGAACCGAGAGGGACCCCAAAAAGACGTACCTAGCCGCCCCCCACCTCGGATGAAACGTCCAGAGGCGAAAAAATCACAAAAATCCCAGAAAAAAGGCCCTCCACTTCTGAGCTCGGAAGAGACAGAAAAATTGCGTGAAATGTTAGAAGATT
>NC_056498.1:72218056-72231910 GCF_014905685.2 Nematolebias whitei | reverse complement strand
GAAGCAAAGTCCTCGATCACCGCCGAGTGATTCGAAGCTCATTTTCTGTGAAACTTGTCTGTTATTATTTTCATATTTTGCCAAATTAATGTAAATGTTTGATGTTAAACTTTGATTCTGAAAATAAATGACCGCATTCATTTGATGGGTCAAAGATAAATGACGTCTCTCGTTACATTTCTGTTAAATTCAAGGCACGACATTACACAGTCAGAAAGATGAGGAACTCGTGAAAAAGTATGCGTATATATCTCATATATTGTCATACTACAACTAGTGGCACGTACCGACGTGACTACTACAGGGACGATGCCTGACAGACCCAGTAGACCCAGTTGTCTAGTGTGGCTTTGCTGGGAACAACTGTCAGAAGAACCCATAAGAAAGATCTTCAACTCACACCTCCAGGAGAACTTTAACTGCATACCAGCTGAGGAGGGGGTCAATGAATCTGTGTGGGCCATGTTCTGCACCTCAATTGTTGAAGTGGCTGCCTTGAGCTGTGGCTACATGGTTTTTGGTGCTTCTCACAGTGGTCATCCTTGAACTTGATGGCAGACACCCCAGGTTAGAAAGGTTGTCAAGCTGAAGAAGGGAGTCCTATCGGTCCTTGTTGGCTGATGGAACTCCAGAGGCAGCTGAGGAGTACCAAACGGCTAAGTGATCTTTAGCCTTGGCTGTTGCTGAAGCATAAGCTTGGAAGTGGGAGGAGTTTAGTGAGGCCTGATATAAAGACTCGGTTGTCTCCAGGGAGATTCTAGGAAACCATCAGGTGGCTCAGGATGGGGAAGCAGCTCCTTACTAACACTGTGTTCAGTGAAGGTTGGGTGCTGTTGACCTCAACCAGTGAAGTTTTTGGGAGATTGAAGGAATAATTCTCAGACCTTCTCAATCCCATCTTCCATGGAGGAAGCTGAGCCCGGGGGGGGGGGGGGGGCTTTGGGGTTGGTCTGTCCATATATATGGCTGAGGTTGCTGAGGTAGTTAAAAAGCTTAGCAACAGCAAGGCTCTGGGGGTGGATGAGATTTGCCTTGATTTCCTTAGCTCTGAATGCTGTGGGAAAGTCTTGGTTGACGCCTTTGCAACATTTTGTAGAGATCAGGGACAGTGAAACTGGATTAGCAGACTGAAGTGGTGGTTCCCCTCTTCAAAAAGGGGGACAGGAGGGTGTGCTCCAATTACAGGAGCATCACTTTCCTTAGCCTCCCTGGTAAGGTCTATTCAGGGGTACTGGAGAAGAGAGTCAGATTGTTGGTCAAACCTAAAATCCAGGATGAACAATGTGGGTTCTGTCCAGGCTATGGAACACTGGACCAGCTCTTTACTCTCACTAGGGTCCTCGAGGGGTCATGGGAATTTGCCCATCCAGTCTACATGTATTTTGTAGATTTGGAGAAGGAATTTGACTGTGTTGCTCGAGGTACACTGTAGTGTGTTCTCCGTGAGTATGGGATTGCGGGTCCATTGTTATGGGCTGTTCGGTCTCTATTCAAGTGGTGCAAGAGTTTGGGATGCATTGCCAGTAGTAAGTTGGACCCTTTCAGGGTGGGAGTTGGACTTTACCAGGACTGCCCGTTGTCATCATTTCTGTACATAACTTTTATGGACAGAATTTCTCAGAGCATCCAGGGGGCGGAGGGATTCCAGTTTGGTGACCTCAAGATTCCATCTCTGCTCATTGCCGATAATGTGGTCCTGTTGGCATCATCATGCCAGGATCTTCAGCTCTACTGGAGTGGTTTGCAGCTGAGTGTGAAGCGGCTGGGATAAAAATCAGCACCTCCAAATCTGAGGCCATGGTCCTCAATTGGAAAAGGGTGGATTGCATTCTTCAGGTCGAGGATGAGGTTCTGCCTCAAGTAGAGGAGTTCAAATATCTTGGGGTTTTGTTCACGAGTGAGGGAAGAATGGAGCGCGGGTTCGACAGACAGGTTGATGCAGTTTCTATAGTATTGCAGACTCTGTACTGGTCCGTTGCGGTGAAGAGGAAGCTGAGCTGTAAGGCAAAGCTCTCTGTTTCTTAGTCGGTCTGCGTTCCTACCCTCACCAATGATCACAAGCTCAGGGTAGTGACTGAATGTGAAGAATGATATTCCGGATACATGCGATTGAAATGTTTCCTCCTCAGGGTAGCTGGACTCTCACTTAAAGATAGGGTGAGAAGTTTAGTTATCCTGGAGAGACTCAGAGTAAAACTTCTGCTCTTCCACTTTGAAAGGAGCCAATTGAGGTAGTTCAGGCATCTGGTAAGGACGCTCCCTGGGCACTTCCCTAGAGAGGTGCTTCGAGCATGTATGACTGGGAGGAAACCCCCGGGAAGATCCAGGACATGCTGAAGAGCCTATGTCTCTCAGTTAGCCTGGGAATGCCTTGGAGTCCTCCCAGAAGAGCTGGAAAGGTAGCTGTGGAAAGAGATGTCTGGGCCTCCCTGCTCAAGCTGTTGCCCCTGCGACCCGACTTTGGAACAATTGAAAGATGGATGGATGGATGGATGGATGGATGGATGGATGGATGGATGGATGGAAAATTACTTTTTTTACTCTGAGTCGTTGTTGCCTTCCTGCACGTGGGTTCAACACATTAAACAGCAGACCATCAGTCTCAAAGACGGATAAAATGAAAACAAGTAACAGAACTAAGCATAAAATTTATAAAAATAAAGTAAAAAAATAATATCCCAATGTATATAAAATTAATAAATGTGAAAGACTACAAACACAAAGCACAGATCCTGTCAGTTACAGTCACCTAGGATTACTACATCTATCACCACTACTTTCTTTTGTAGCTTATTGTCCACCACAATGTCCAGTTGGTTAGCCATCACCTGTATGTTGGTCTGGATCTGGAAGTCCCACAGTATCAGCCCTCCATTTTCCACCACCTTTGGTGGAGTCTCCCACTTTAACCGTGGGACCTCCAGTTCATACTCAGCACAGATGTCTCTGCATATTCCAGCCACTTGGTTTTAGTGATCCATGGATATTTTGCCTGCCTGGATCTTACATCCTGCTATTTTGTGTTGGACTGTCTCAGGGGCATCTTTGCACAGCCTTTATATTGGGACTTGTCTGGAATGTTAGACCCCGGCCTCTATTACTCTTGTGCTACCATAATTAGTGCCTCTGTGCTGTCCTTCAATTCAGTTTTCTATCCAATAATAGGATTAGTTTACATCAGACATTTCTTCAATCTGCCAGTGGTACAGGCCTGCAGGCACTCATTTCTAGAATTGTGCCGCTCAATGTGGCTGCATGTTGGAGTAGCTTTGTTACTTTCAATCTGAGATTTTGATTTTGGAAACTTTAATTCCTCCTTTTCTGGATGTAAATCACATTTTTCAAAGCATACAAACTAAAATAAAAACATAAAACACACATACAAAAAAAAAAAAAAACTATGAGAAAACAATGAAATAGTAAATCAAATTATTTCAACCTTTATTTATACAGATTAAGCACATTGAGCCTCAGAGACTCATTCACAAGTGAGACCTGTTTTAGACAGACAAACAGAATGTTTTACTTTTTCATTCAACATTTATTTATACAGATTAAACACATAAAACAGATTAATCACATCACAATGTGTTAAACGTCAGTGAATACAGGTGTGTTTTTAGGAGGGAGTGGGAAAGAAACTTAACAAGTTTAATTACAAAAAAAAATACATTTGATATTTTAATTTCAGGCTCTTTCATTTCAGGATCATCATACTGATTTATTCTGTCTGACGGAAACCTGGCTAAAACATGAATATTTTGTTAGTATAAATGAATCCACTCCACCTAATTATTTAAAGTTTCATGTTCCTAGAACAACAGGTCGAGAGGGAGGTGCAGCTTCTATTTTTCAGTCGGGACTATTAATTAATCCTTAACCAATTATTAGTTACAATACATATGAGTCGATGTCTGTTAAGTTTATCCCATCCAAAATGGAAATTGGAAGGCCAATCTCACTAGTTGTTACATATCGTCCACCAGACTGCTATACACCGTTTTTGTCTGAATTCTCAGAATTCTTAACTAACTTATTACTAAATACTGATAAAGTCATAATAATGGGTGATTTAAATATTCATGTAGATGTTGAAAGTGATATCTTAAGCATAGCCTTTAAAATGTTAATAGTCAACTGGTTTAACCCAAAAGATCAGAAAATCTACTCAATCTCATCAACACACTCTTGATATGGTTCCGAATTATGGCATAGAGATTAATGACTTAGTAATACACCTTCAAAATCCTGTCCTGTCTGATGATTTTTTAAATAAACTTTGAGTATGCATTACATGACTAAACAGTCATTAAGAGTAAATTTCATCTTAGCAGGTGTTTATCAGAAAGCACTGTAACCAAATTTAAAGATTCTCTTCCATCATTGCATTTCTCTGTCTTGCAGAGTAATACAACAGAGAGCAGTGGCTTAGATATTCTGGTTGATAAATTATAACTTATTTGCAAACTTTACTCGATAAAACTGCTCCGCTGAAAAAGACAGTAGCAGAGAAAAGTGGCTCCTTGGCTCAATTCTGAGTTATGTACTTTAAAATAGGCATCTAAAGCTGGAAAGAAAATGGCGCTCCACTAACACTGAAGAGTTTTACTTATCTTGGAGAGATAGCCTACTAACCTATAAAACAGTGCTCCATAAAGCTAGAACTTTATATTATTTATCTTTAATTGATGAGAATAAAAGTTACCCCAGGTTCCTTTTCAGTACCATAGCTAGTCTTTTTATTATTATTATTTTATGTACCATAGCTAGTCTTTTCTTTTTAATTATTGATTTATTTATTTTTTGTACCATAGCTACTGTAATGAAAAATCCTATCTGTCTTGATTCATGTATCCCTACAACTATAAGTACTGATGAGTTTATGAGGTTCTTGATAAATAAAATTATTTCAATTAGGGAACAATAAAATAAAACCTTCCTAGTATCATCTATGGTTCCATGTCACAGGAGACAACTTTAAAAATGTCACTAGAATCTGATTTATGTTTGGACTGTTTTTTGCCCTGTTGGACTCTTTTTGAAAACAACATTTTCAAAAACGTTGTTTTGTTTTTGTGTTCATTTTTAGGATGTTGAACTCTTTTTTTTTTCTGCTCAGTGCCCTGAGATGACTGATGTTGTGACATAGCACTATATAAAAAAAACTGAATTGAACTCTCTGAATTGTCAAACATAATAGCTTCATCCAAACCATCCACGTCTGCTAGAGCCCATCCCAACTAGACTATTTAAATAGGTATTTGAATAGGTATTTGTGGGAAGTGGTGGCGCAGAGGTTAGAGAAGGTGGGCCGGTGATCGGAAGATCGCCGGTTCAAGCCCCGGTACTGACAACATCAAAAATGTGGGTTAGGTAAGTGAAGCACCCACACCTGCCCCCACCCTCATTTGCCCCACTCTGGGCCCATGAGCAAGGCCCTTAAACCCCATCTGCTCCCTAAACAGGTTTTTCTTGAAAATGAGTTCTTGTGGCTCAATGAGACTACCTGTATAAATAAAGGGTAAATGAAAAATTTCCCTTAATTAATAACGCCATATTGGATCTGCTTAACTTGCCTTTAATGAATTGTTAAGTACCACTGAGCTTTAAGATTGCTGTACCTAAGCCTTTACTTAAGAAACATAACCTTGACTTAGGAGTCCTAGCCAACAATAGACCTATACTTAATATGTCTTTTATCTCAAAAATTCTAGAGAAAATAGATGAAACCAATGGTTAATATGAGCCGGATCCTGCCGGAACAAGATCCGGGAACTCTCTCATTTTGACCCGTTCTGTTCAGGCAACTCTTTGCTCAGATCCATCAACTTCACCCCTAAAAGTTCAAAGTCATTGTGTATTTTATTTTGATTATTTATAAAAATACAATAAGACGAGACGTTGCCCTCAACCTTTCGGACCCAGTCTGTGGAGTGGATGTTCCAGCTGCAGCACGCACAGTGCACCAGCTACACGCGCCTTCAAAGAGCAGGAGAGGAGCCTCCAGGAGCCTCCA
Source organism: Nematolebias whitei (assembly GCF_014905685.2). Lineage (NCBI taxonomy): Eukaryota > Metazoa > Chordata > Actinopteri > Cyprinodontiformes > Rivulidae > Nematolebias > Nematolebias whitei. The sequence continues at coordinate 72,225,894 of NC_056498.1, read as the reverse complement.
GGTGGGGGGGGGTGAGGACGGAGGAACAAATGGTCATGCACAGAGATTCTGCACAGAGTCCTTCTCTCCTCTTCCTCTCCAAATATTGTCCCTCCTCAGCGGGGCTGCACACTGAAAAACACCCCCTCTCCTCTCTTCTCAGACCCACAAAACAGAAATGATCATTTATTCAACAGAATAAATAAATTCCCTGTGGACAGTGCACGTTACACACGGTGTCTACAAACAGCTCTACAGAGTGCACGCACATCAGCAGGTGTCTGAACTTCTGCTACATTTCAGACACGATAAATTAAAAAAAGCTTACTGTAAAAAACAAATTAAAAATAAAAAGATATAAATGATTGATGTTATTCACATTATACATCACGTTTCAAAACAACAGCGCTAATTTGTCCAAATAACAACAGCGATCAAAACGTCAAAAAGACAGTCCAATTTACTATAATAAAAAAATGGATAGATGGATGGTCCTTAATTGTACAACAGAGAATTGAATCCTTCAGGTGCTTCAAACGGTGCCAAGAGACTGGAGCAGGTGTGGAGAAGAGTTCAGCTCAGAACCCTGAAGAGGAGGGGGTTTAGGACACCTGACAGAGTCGGAGCTGCTGCACACACAACCTGCTGTTCTTCTCCAGAATAGTAATTTCATTAAGAGTTTTCAAATGTAGGTACATGTTGATGTATAACAACATGTTACCAAAATGCAGGAAATTTCATCTCTGTTATTCAAAATTTTCTGTGAGAGGACCCACGGTATCCCCACACCCACCCACCCCCTCCCCCTCAAACAACTTCCAGTTTCTGTCCATAGGGCTGACACATTGTCTATTTTTAAGACTGGGCTTAAGACTTTCCTTTTTGGTAAATCCTATAGTCAGGGTTGGCTTGTTATACTGCCATAGGCTTACACTACTGGAGGACAAATTGACCTCATTTTCTTAAATGAATTGTTAAAATTGAATAGTTTTCATTTTATACTATTTCTATCTTAAAATGTGATTCTTGACCTGCCATTGTGTATCTGTTCCTCCTTCCTGTTCCTCTCAAACGCAGCCAGTCGAAGCAGATGGCGGCTTGCCGTGCGCCTGATTCTGCTAAAGGTTTCTTCTTCATGAGAGAGTATTTTCTTTCCACTGTCACCTTTGCGCTTGCTCAAGATGAGAGTTCTGTGATGAGTTAAATTCAAATCAGTCTGCTCCTCAGATAATTTTTTTTAAACTTGTTTTTTTATATATTGTATATGAATGTTTCTGTTCAGTGTCCTGAGATGACTTCTGTTGTGACTTGGTGTTATATAAATAAACTGAATAGAATTGAACTGAACTGAATTGAAGTTTGTTGAAAAAAAAAATAGTGTTTTAAGCAGATAAATTAGTTGGTTGAGTTTCCCCCCTAAGTAACATGAATGATAAAGTTAAATTGACTTCTAGGCCTTAAGGTAGACCAGTTCAGTTTTATCAATGTTGATGGTTTTGTGTACACCATCTTTGTTTCTTGGATATTGTAATCGACTTAACACTCATTAAAAACAAAATAAAAAATAATTTTCCTTGAAAAGTCCAAAACATAATGGATACTGTTATATTTGTTAAGATTTTCCTTGCTCGGGGATCACCACAGCAAGTCATCCTCCTTCATCTCACTCTGTCCTCTGCATCCTCTGTCCTCACTCCAACTACCTCCATGTCCTCTCTAACAGCATCCATATATCTCCTCTTTGTCTTTTTCTTGGCAGCTGCATTTCTAACATCCTTATACCAATATACCCACTGTCCCTCCTCTGGACATGTCCAAATAATCTCAGTCTGGCTTCTCTAACTTTATCTCCCAGTTGTTCAACCTGTGATCTCATTCCTAATCTGATCCATCCTGGTCACTCCCAAGGAGTACATCAATATCTTCATTTCTGCCACTTCCATTTCTTTATCCTGTCTTTTTGTCAGTGCCACTGTCTGATGGATTGCTGAACCCAAGAACCTGAAGCCCTGCACCTTTGTGACCTCTGCTCCTTGTAGCTTGACTATTCCAATGACCTCCCTCTAATTTACACACTTGTACTCTGTCTTACTACGGTTGACTTTATGTCCTCTGCTTTCAAGAGCATAAATCCACCTTTCTCAGTTCTCTAAACACATCTCACCACTGTCCTACTGTCCTCATACATGTCCATTACCAGTCTAACATATTTCTCTGCCACTCCAGATTTCCTCATGCAATATCACACCTCCTCCTTCAGCACCCTGTCATACACTTTTTTCTAAATTCAAAAAGACACAATGGAGTTCTTTCTGACCCTGTACAGAGGAGGTCAGCCATTCTACACACAACCATCCGATACTATCTGGCCAAGCTCTCCCCTACCACAACCTTATAGTCCCCAATCTTCCTCAGGTTTCCTCTTCTACACAGAATGTAGTTGACCTGCGTACTTCTGCCTCCATTCTTATAGGTCACTCTATATTCATCCCTCTTGTGGAAACAACTGTTGACTACAGCCATTTTCACCATTTTGGCAAAATCCACCACCATCTGGCTTCTTGATTTATTTCCTTGACACCAAACCTACCCATCATTTCCTCGTCCCCTCTGTTGCCTTCAGCAACATGCCCATTCAGTTCTGCTCCAATCATCACTCTCTCCTCCCTGGGAATACTCTATCACTTCATCCTGATATTTCCAAAATGTATCTTTCTCCTCCACATAACATCCAACCTGTGAAGCGTAACTGTAGAGGAACATATATCTGTGATATATTATCCATAAATTAAACGGATTCATTCATTTTTCTGGACTGAATAATATCGTGCATTGAAATTAAATGTGACGTGAGACGTTAATTTTCTTTGACCCATCAAATGAATGCGGTCATTTATTAACAGAATCAAAGTTTAACATCACACATTTACATTAATTTGGCAAATTGATTTCAACAACAGCTTAATTAATTAGCTTCACAACTAGGAAACCATAAACATGGTATCCTTGCAGCTTTACAACAGACATTTCTGAAAATATCTGGATTAATTACTGGCAAGATAGAAGAGTTTTAAAGATGGAAATGAAGTTTATCTTGAGAGAGATGGGTGAGGGAATTTGTCTGTCATAACCAGAACAACACACTCCTTTGGAACCAGCTTAACCAACGGTACACTTTGCGGTTGAAGATCGACTCTTTTACCTTTGCAGACGATAGTTCGGCCTCGGTGTAGAGTTGTCTTTCAACGCTTTTCAGCGTCTCCGTAAGGATAGTAGGGAACCGTTCGGAGTCGTGAGATCATCCCAGAACAGACTTCTTCATAGTTCCTCTGAACTTCTCTCGTTCAGCTTAGTTGCCGTGGTTCTCCAGCATTCTGAACTCTGCATTCTCTCTCCGCACTCTCTCGCACACTCCTGCACTCTCTCGCACTCTACTGGAACTAGGAAGTGTTGAACCTTTTAAAGAGGTCACTTCCAGTTCCTCTGAGAGCTTCCTGATTGGTCGATTGACCGAACAGGGGTGTGTTTTAGTGATGTAAGAGGTTATTAAAAGTCAAGGGAAAAAGATTAGATTGTTTAAGAACAGACAGAAGATGTTATGAAGATCCCGAGACTTCGTGGAGTCAGTTCTCTCATATCTTTCTGTAAAAGTTAAACATGACATTTCTTTCCAGTAAACTTACAGTTGACCGAAACTTGACCTTTGACCGACTTACACTTGCTCATTTCAGACAGAAGATCAAGAAAAATGAATAATTACTCTGTAACAGACCTTAACTTGATTTCTACTTTGAATGACGATTAAAAATTCATTAATACTGTTTCACAGTTGATTTAAAATGAGTAGTTCACTTCAACATTTAAAATGGTTTGAACTAACACACTTTGATTATCAAGACATTTGTAAGATAGTAATGATAATAGAAAAAGAGAGTGTTCTTTCAATTGATCAGTGCAGGACACTTAGAAAGTCTCTGGATGGACTTGATTTTGTGTTTCTGGACTCAAATCAATGAAATACAGTTCTTGTCCCAGGAAGGCCCTCAAGGTCAGGATTTGACCTGAGGCTTAGTTCACTACATAACCATTGACAACATTTAGCATCTTCTACTTCTATCTTCAGACACATCACCCTATCTGAAACATTTTTCACTTCGACTACATTCGTTGCCAACTCCTTCTTCAGGACCACCCTATTCAATTTTTCTTTCTATCCACACCATGGTAAAATATTTTAAACCTTCCTCAAGTTCTGCTACCCTTGCTGCCCTCAACAATTTACTGCGGGATCAATAAAGTTCTATCTTCTCTTATTATCGTCCACTTGGTCTCTTGAACACATAAAACATCTACTGTACCTTCCTCCTCTGCATCATGTCAGCTAGCTCCCTACCTTTACCTGTGATTGTCCCCACATTTGGAGTTGCCACCCTCAGTCCTACATGCTTTCCTTTCCTTTTCTCCCTCTGTATTCTGACATGTTTTCTTTCTCCTCGTCTTTGACTAAGAACAGCACAATTTCTGCCAGCACCCTTTTTATCAACAGCATCGGTGGCTGTCGGTGTTAACCCGGGCCTTGACTGTCCAAAATGGTGTTGTTGTATTTGTTTTTGCAATGATGTTCATGACACAACCCTCAGCATTTTACCAGGCTTGGGATTGGGACAAGAAATACACTGGCTTGTGCTCCCTAGTGGATGGTTTTATGGCTGTTGTCTGCACAATGAAAATGTTTCATGTTAAACAAATACTCTTTTATATAAAACATTAGATTGCGTTTTTCTGTTTAGATAACCAACTGGATCCACACTGAACTTTTCATGAGTGAAAAACGAAATGTGCTCGGACTTCTAGTTCTGCTCTTACATGGGATGTTAAATGCTCTGAAGCTTTGCAAGTTAGGATGTGTAGAGTAGTTTGGGGCTCTGTGGGATCTGATGTAATGTTTTGACATGCCTAACATTTTCACATATGCTTGCAGAACCAACTGTCTGCACTCCATCCTTCTTTAGTTTCTGTGTCTACACCTTCCCAAAAACAGTATAATGTCATCCTAAATAGTTGTGTCATGTTGTCACTTTTTTTTCTCCTCCAATGGTCTTTTCACTTTTTCAGCTATCACACATACTCTGAACATTTAGCCTTTCACTAACAAGACCTGGTTTAACTGAGACATTAGTGGTCTATGACCTGTTTCTACATCCTGATTCCCACAGTCAGACATGCTGACATGCAGGGTGTATATTTTAACGTTTAAATATAGTCTCCTTCTGTGGGAGTAATTTCTTACAAAAGCATTGCCTGGTCATGTTTCAATCCAACAGAAACAGACTTGGTTTGTATTTCAGGACTTGTATATTGAAAAAAAAAAACAAAAAAAAAACGTGTCCACCGGTTTGTCAATGTCCGTTTGGAGTCAAATATGGGTCATGGGAAGATTAAAACCAGCCTTCCAATTGCTCTCTAGATATTGATGCCATCGCACATTGGTTCTGCTCGGTCCAAAGAAACTGGGTTGGGTTACTGATTGAAAGCTTTTTTCTTTTTTTTCCATATGACAGACTACATCTGTGTAGAAAAAATTGTATTTAATTTCTGCTTAATTACTCTCAAGGGGAAAGTTGGGACAAACAATACAATTATTTTTATTTTTCACTAGACACTAGAGCTATGGTACGGCTTACCCCAGGATGGGCTGAGAACTTGGAGGAATGAAGCCAGTGGATTACTTGGGAGAGGACCGAGGAGGGAGCGAAAAGTTTATTAGGTGGACCCGTACTGGGATCTGGTTCAGACTGTTGGGCTTGTTGAATAATATCTTGGATCTCCCAAGTGAGGGAGGCAACGGTACAGTTTGGAGGCAAGATAGTGGCAGGGACCTTCTCTGAATCATCAGAGGAATAGATACGGAACAGGGCATTGGGCTTGACGTTATGGGAACCAGGAGATGGAAGGATTGAATCGGGAAAAAAAAGTGACCAGCGGGATTAACGTGGGTTCAGGCGTCTTGCCGACTACAAGTAGGACAGGTTTTTATGATCCATCCAGACCAGGACAGGGTGGTTAGCGCCCTCCAGCCAGTGCCGCCACTCCTCCAGAGCCAATTTAATGGCCAAGAGTTCACGATCGCCCATGTCATAGTTCCGTTCAGCAGGGCTTAATCTGCGAGAGAAGAAAGCACAAGGATGAGTTTTTTGGTCAGAATCTGAGAATTGGGACAGCACGGTGCCAACGCTGATGTCTGACGCGTCAACTTCCACAATGAACTGTTTGTCTGGGTTGGGTTGAATGAGAATTGGTGCACTGGAAAAGAGGGACTTTAATTGGTTGAAGGCAGTGTTTGCTTCGGGGGACCATATGAAAGGTTTCTTGGTGGAAGTGAGCGCTGTGAGAGGCAGAGCAGTCTGATTGTAATTGCGAACAAATCTTCTGTAAAAGTTGGCAAACCCGAGGAATCTTTGGAGCTGTTTTCTGGTCTCAGGCACGGGCCAATCCAAGACAGCTTTGATTTTCTCCTCTGTGGGTTGTACCTGTCCGCCCTCGAGTACAAAGCCCAGGAAGGTGACCGAAGTCTTGTGAAATTCACACTTTTCAAATTTGACGAAAAGCTTGTTCTCAAGTAGTCGTTGTAGGACTAGGCAGACGTGTTGCTTATGTTCTGACAGGTTCTTGGAAAAGATCAAAATATCATCCAAATACACGAAGACGAAGTTATTTAAAAAATCCCTCAAAACATCATTAATTAGCTCTTGAAAAAATGCGGGTGCATTAGACAGTCCAAACGGCATGACTAAATATTCAAAATGGCCCATAGGTGTTTTAAAAGCAGTTTTCCATCCATCACCTTGACGAATACGAAGGAGATTATATGCATTACGAAGATCTAATTTAGTGAAAATGGTTGCGCCATGTACCGGTTCAAAAGCGGAGGACAGGAGTGGTAAAGGGTATTTGTTTTTGACGGTGATTTGATTTAAACCTCTGTAGTCAATACAGGGTCTGAGCGAACCATCTTTTTCCCCCACAAAGAAGAAACCAGCTCCCAGCAGTGAGGAGGACTGCCTTATAATACCTGCTGCTAGGGCTTTATTAATATATCTTTCCATCGTCTCTCTTTCAGGACGGGAAATATTATGTAGACGACTGTTGGGAAGTGGAGCACCCGGGAGGAGGTCTATGGCGCAATCGTATGGACAATGTGGTGGAAGAGAGACAGCCTTGAACTTACTGAACACAGGTGCTAGGTCGTGGTATTCAGCAGGAACGGCAGTCAAGTCAGGAGGATCAGCTTCATGTTGGTTAACCGGAACAGGACCTGGAGGGACTGCTGAGCGGAGACAAGTGGAATGACACATGGGTGACCAAGATTCAATGTGCATTTGAGACCAATTGATGTGGAGATTATGTTGCTGGAGCCAAAAAAAAAAACCTAAAATTATGGGTGAAGTTGCAGCAGGGAAAACAAAAAAAAGAAATGGATTCACGATGAACAACAAAAAAGGTTGAATCATGTCATCTGGACTTCGTTTTTTTGTTAAAAAAGAAACGTTTCGCCCCTCATCCAAGAGGCTTCGTCAGTCTGAGGCCTAGCCATCTGGTATTACCCAGAAGCCACCCTGACTCTTGTGTTTCAAGCCTGCCTCAGATACCCCTGAAGTCTGGCCTTTTCACTAATGGTTTCAAAAACACAAAGTTTGTTTTCTCAGTCATCCAGGTATATAACAACAAAAAAGGTTGAATCATGTCATCTGGACTTCGTTTTTTTGTTAAAAAAGAAACGTTTCGCCCCTCATCCAAGAGGCTTCGTCAGTCTGAGGCCTAGCCATCTGGTATTACCCAGAAGCCACCCTGACTCTTGT
>NC_056498.1:72159372-72217656 GCF_014905685.2 Nematolebias whitei | reverse complement strand
TCTGGTATTACCCAGAAGCCACCCTGACTCTAGGCTTCTGGGTAATACCAGATGGCTAGGCCTCAGACTGACGAAGCCTCTTGGATGAGGGCGAAACGTTTCTTTTTTAACAAAAAAACGAAGTCCAGATGACATGATTCAACCTTTTTTGTTGTTATATACCTGGATGACTGAGAAAACAAACTTTGGATTCACGATGGTTTCCGGAAACTATTAAATGGACAGGCTTAGTTTGGTGAGTGATCTGAGGTAGTGATTTGCCATTTAAAGCGGACACTCGTAGTGGGGTTCTCAGCCAGAGATGGGATTGCATGCGTCGCTGTCTCTCTTCTGGGGAAAGACGAGTTTGACCCACCTGCATGGGCTTAGGTTCTGGTTGGGGAGGCTTGGGAGATGGACTGGGGAAATCTGAAGCTGGGCGGAAAGTCCTAATAAGAGAGCGGTCCTTATTTATTTCTTTATTTCGGGCTCGGATTTGATTGTCTAGGCGAATGGTCAGATTTATTAAAGCGTCTAAATTTGCTGGCTCATCTAGCGTGGCGAGTTCGTCTTTAACTGACTCATTCAATGTGTGAAAATATGTGCTTTTAAGTGCAGAGGGGTTCCAGCCGGAAGCAGCTGCCTTTATTCTGAAATCTATGGCAAATTCTGAGACTGATCGTTGTCCCTGTTTCAAGGTCCAAAGTTCACAGGCTAAAATGGAGTTGTCAGCGTCTTGGGAAAATACTAGCTTGAATTCTTCCAAAAATTCATCAAATGAGCTACCATAATTCAACGAGGGAGAAAACTTGGCTTCAGCCCAACTTGGGGCTTGGCTGGACAACTGGGAGATTATAAATTAAAATCTTTGAGTTATCGTGGGGAAAACTCTGAGGTGAAGAAGTTAATGAGAATTAAATATTGTAGCAAAAACCCTCTGCACTTGCTGGGGTCCCCGGAGAATCTTTCTGGATTGAGAGGTCGGAAGCTGGAAGATGTGAAATGGATCGGACTTACGGAATCGGGGTTGGGTCTTTGATCTGCCATTTGCGAGGAAACCGGAACGGAGTGGAGAACTGGTTCGGGAGCAGGAGCGGAAACCTGTTGAGAAGATTTGAAGACAACAAATTAGTTGGTCTAACTGCTTTTTGGTTTTGGTCTGACGGGTGATTAGTTCCTGTAAGGCGACGTTGTGACTTTGGATAAGGGTGTGTTGTTCCATTATTGTCCTTCTTAGTGTTTCTGCTGGGTCAGCGTGGGGGCCAGAGTGTTCTGTCATGGTGGGTTTGAGATTGCGAACCCACATGCAGAAAACACCAAGTGGAGGGTTAGATCAGTATGAAGGATTTATTGTAAACAAAAGGTAATAAATGAATTAACTCAATTATAAGAACTGCGGGTTCCAGGGAGGTCTGCTCGGGAGGAGCGGTCACTGCAAACACGGAAGGTAAATACTGGTGAGTTCAAGAGTGGGAAATTAGCAACTTGAGGAAAAAAAAAAGGAAAAGTCTTACTTGGATCGAGGTTTTAGAAATCTAGGAGGGGTTCCTGAGGTTTCCGGGTTATCTCCTGGGGCCTGCTGAACAGCCAGAGAGATTCGACAAGGAGCGACAATGGTGGAGAGTGAACAGGTAAGAGCTGGTTTCCAGGATGAGAGGAGGTCAGGGGAGATCGTCAGCCAAAAGAGAATTCTGAGAGGGTGAATCGACAGAGAGGCTTGAGGGTGGACTCGGGCAACCAGTGGGTAACTTCCACGGTGTCACGAGGGAGATTGCACTCGGAGTGCTGGGCTCGGGCATCCAGTGAGTAGTACTCACGGTGTCACAAGGAAGTTTCCTGAAGAGCAGACACACAGAGAATTACTAGGAGGATATAACGACGAGATCACTAGAGATTACTGAGAGACCTGTAGTACCAAACAATTGGCAACACTCTGGCATCGAAGTGTTGGCTCAAGCCTCCTTTTATCCCCTCTGGTAGAGATGGTTTGCAGGTGTGTGGGGAAACCAGCGGCAGATAGACACGCCCCACTGAAGGTGGTCTCTCGGCACCCTCTGGCGGAAAGAAGGGGAGCAGCCAACCAAAACCCCAACAGAAAAAAAAACAGGATCCCAACATTTTCAAGAGAAACCTGTTTAAAACCAAAAATAAAAATTATATAAAATGAAAAAAAAATAAACACAGTGATATAAAACAAAATAAAAAAACAAGCTACATTACATTACATTATTTTCATCTATTTAATATGTAATGAACATATATCTGTGAGATATTATTCATAAATTAAATGGATTCTTTCATTTTTCTGGACTGAGTAATATCGTGCCTTGAATAATTAAATGTGACGTGAGACGTTAATTTTCTTTGACCCATCAAAATGAATGCGGTCATTTATTAACAGAATCCAAGTTTAACATCAAACATTTACATTAATTTGGCAAAATTGATTACAATAACAGCTTAATTAATTAGCTTTACAATTAGACAACCATACGGCCATGGTTTCACTTGCAGCTTTTAAACCAACAGACATTTCTGAAAATATCTGGATGATTACTGGCAGATAGAAGAGTTTTAAAGATGGGAAATGAAGTTTAAATGGAGAGGAAAATGGATGAGGGAATATGTGTCTGTATAAGATGTAGGTCTGTAGACCAGAACGACAACACGCTCCTTTGGACACAGCTTAACCCACGATAGACTTTGGTTAAGATCGACTCTTTTACCTTTGCAGATGATAGTTTTGGCGTCGGTGTAGAGTTTCCTTTCAACTCTTTCCAGCGTCTCCGTAAGAACAGCTAAAACCTCAGGAGTCATGAGATCATCCCAGAACAGACTTCTTCATTGTTCCTCTGAACTTCTCTCGTTCAGGGACTTCTCGTTCGAGGTCCTCCCTGGAACGTTGTTCAGCTTAGTTCCCGTTGTTCTCCAGCATTCTGCATTCTGGATTCTGCATTCTCCATTCTCATATGGAACTAGGAAGTGTTGAACCTTTTAAAGAGGTCACTTCCGGTTCCTCTGAGAACTTCCTGATTGGTCGAAACGAACCAACAGGGTGTGGTCTTAGTGATGTAAGAGGTTATTAAAAGTCAAGGAGAAAGATTAGGTTGTTTAAGAACAGACAGAAAGATGTTTTGAAGAACCGAGACTTTTAGGTGCCAGTCCTCTTTTATCTATCTGAAAAAGTTAAACATGACATTTCTTTCCAGTAAACATGTAGTTGACCGAAACTTGACTTTTGACCGACTTACAACTTGCTCATTTCAGACAGAAAATCAAAATGCATAATTACTCTTGTAACAAACATTAACTTGATTTCTACTTTGAATGAGGATTAAAAATCATTTATACTGTTTCACAGTTGATTTAAAATGAGTAGTTCACTTCAACATTTAAAATGGTTTGAACTAAACACACTTTTGATTATCAAGACATTTGTAAAATAGTAATGATAATAAAAAAGAGAGTGTTCTTTCAATTGATCAGTGCAGGACACTTAGAAAGTCTCTGGATGAACTTAATTTTGTGTTTCTGGACTCAAATCAATGAAATGACAGTTCTTGTCCCAGGAAGGCCCTCAGGGCCAGATTTGACCTGAGGCTTAGTTCACTACAAATATAAAGCAAATAATCCTGCCACTGTTAGAAGTTAGGTGTTGTGATATCTTTATCACCATGACATTTGTGATCAAGACAAACACTTTTGTCAGGCAAGTAAACTGAAATATTAAAATGTCAGACTTTACGTTGATTCTCAGATTGCTGTTTGGAGCTACAGGCAAATCAAAGGTAATAATACACAAAAAACATACTTTGATGCAAAAAAGCCACACGTAAGCATTTCCCTGCATATTTACTGACATTTATTAGAAAATCTGTAGCAAAATCACACATTATACAGATATACAGCATGCATTATCCAGAGAACATGGTAGAAAAGCATACATTAGAAAGAAAAAATGAAGAAAAAAAAAGGTCTTATTTATTATTATAACTTTTGTACTTTTTGATACTTGTCATTTTTTTTTCCATTGCATACAGTAATAATAAACATATGTGCAGTCACGGGATATTTATGCATAAAGGCAGCAATGCTATCTGAAGCAACTTTAAAAATAGTGGTGTGCCAATGTCCTCCATTGCCAAGGAGTTTGAATAGTGAATAGTGCTCCAGCATCAACGTGTGGCATGGAGGCTGCACAGCTGCAGAAAGAAAAGCTATGCAGAGAGTGGTGAAGGCTGCACAGAAGTCTGTTGGAGTCAGTCTCCCCACCATCACAGACATCTACACCTCCAGATGCAGGGAGAGGGTCACCTGCATCATGAAGGACCCCACTCACTGAGCGCTCTCACTTTTTGCCCTGCTCTCCTCAGGCAGAAGGTTGTAGAGCATTAAGTACAGAACCACTAGACTGAGAAACATCTTCTACCCTGAGGCCGGTAGACTCATAAATCCCTAATCAGGATTATCACTGTGAAAAAAAAAAAAAAATCACTGTAATGTCACTTTGATTGGTGATATGTGTTGCTGATCATCCACGCTACTGATATCATGCTGCTGAATATTCCATGCTGCTATATTCATTTGTACTCATTTACTCACACAGACTCATGTTCGTGCTGTTGTTGTTTGGCATATTGTTTTGCACTATTAGTGTATTTCTTAGTTTATATCTTAAATTTGTATTTAATGTTTCTTTTTTACACTATATTTTTGCTATTGGTGGGTGTAACTGGGACCGTGTGTACACAATTTTGTTCCACCTCATGTACACATGTGACACAAATGACAATAAAACCTAATTGAACTTGAATGTTTATAGTTTTGAAGATGAGTGTTTTTCATCTTTTTGATCTTCATCTTCTACCACTTATCTATTGTTGGGTAGTGGAGGCAACAGGTCTAGGAGAGAAACCCAGACACCCCTCACCCTAGCAAGACTTTTTAATATCTCCTAGGCATCCCCAAGCCAGAGAAAATGTACAATCCCTCCAGCAATGTCTGGGTCTTCTCCAAGGTTTTCTATTAGTGGGACGTGCCAGCAAAACCTCTAAAGGGAAGCATCCGTAAGGCATTCTAATCAAATGGCTGAACAAACTCAACTTACTCTTTTTCATTTGGAGAAGCAACGGCTCTACTACGAGCTCCCCCTGGACGCTCCTAATGGAACGCCTCACACTGCCTCTATGGTTGAGCCTGGCCAGCTGGCGAAGGAAGCCCATTTTGGCCACTTTACCGGGGTCTCGTTCTTTCCAACATGATTCAAACCTCATGACCATAAGTGAGGGTTTGAATGAAGACTGACCAGTAAATTAAGAGCTTTGCCTTTTGACTCAACTTGTTCTTCACCACGACAAACAGAAGCAATGCCCTCATTAGGACAAGGCCACAATCTGCCGATCTATCTCCCTATCCCCAACCCAGAGGGGGGCATTCCACACATTTCCAGTTGAGAACCATGGCCTCAGACAGAGAAACTGACTATCATTCCAGCTGATTTGTAATCAGATGTGAACTGTCTCAGTTCATACTGATGGTCTTGGCATAAAGATGCTAACAGAACATCATCATCTGCATAAAGCAAAGACGAGGCCATGAGGTTACCAAACCAGACTCCCTCCTCCCACGACTACATCTCAAGAGCTTGTCCATGAATACCTCAAACAGGATCAAAGACAAGAGAGTGGAGTGGAGTCCAACCCACACTGGGAATGAGCTTGATTTTGTGCCAAAAATGTGTACACGGCTCCTGCTTTGGTTATACAAGGACTGGCTAGCCCTTCAAAACAACCCAGTTACACCATACTTTCATATTACTGGATTATTGGATTACTGTTAAATTTCTGTCTGAATTATTGAAATAACAATCTATACATGAAAGTAAGAAACTGACAGTCCTTCCTACATGTCGTGGTGTCTCTGAGCAAGACACCTAATCCCCAATTGCTTTCCCGGGTGCTTACGTAGCTGCCCACTGTTCCACCTGGGTGTATCTCACGTGTGTTGGGTTAAATGCAGATAACTAATTTTGCCACTGTTTGGGAACATACAATGATGAAAATCTCAAACTTCCCTTCCCTGGACCGTAGGAAATTACAATATGTCACATTATTGTTCATTCATTCATTCAACCTTTATTTAAACAGATAAATCACATTGAGCCTCGAAGACTCATTTACAAGTGAGACCTGTTTGGACAGACAAAAACAGTGGTTAAGTGGACACGTAGGAGTTGGAGGCGAAAAAAAATTCCTATCAGACTTTTTTCTTGGCTGAGAAAAACCCCTAATATTGAAAAAACACCTTGCACAAACAAGCACATATTTACGTAGACATTCTACAGAGCAGAGCATAAGAAGGAAGAGACGAGAGGGGTCAACAACGTTTATAGATGCTCTCGAGGTCACTGTAATCAGTCAATGTCCTCCGGTGAGATCCATAAACATTCTCAGGGTATGTTGAGAAATGGCCAAGAATAACCTCTATAAGAATCCAGAGTCCTGAAATGATGACACAAAGTTTATTCAGCTGGCTCACCTGATTATCAGTTGGAAATTCCTCAGGGAGGGGGTGGTGAGCGTCAGATCACATTTTCTCCAGGCGACTTTAGATAAGATGGCCTTCAAGGACAACCAAGGCGACCAAAATTTAGATAAACACACAGTTGTTTTGGGGACAGGCAGAATTTAATGACATCAACCTTCAGTCTGTGTCGGTCTACTCGGTTCCAAAATGTCCAAATTAACATGGCCAACACCGATGGAAACGTGTCTGAGTAAAAATCCCCAAGATCTGATCCATTTAGCCAAAGCATTTGAGTCCAAGTACTCCAGAACATGAACCAAGCCATCATAAAGGCAAGCAGTGTGATCGGGTCCAAATTTGCTGCTGACGACTTCCTTGATTATAGATAAAACCAGCACCAGCTGAATTAAAAAAAAGTAGGAACCAGTTATCGAAAATCCAATTAAATATGTGTCCTTAACATCCACAGATGGCAGCAGAGATGGACACATCATCAAGTCTTCCAGTCAATGAGATATCCAGCTGTGTACGTGCCAACAGGGTAAATCGGCTCGCCCAAAGCCTGTCTTCTCTTCGAAGAAATGTTGTAAATTGAAATGAGGGACCGACTGGTCAAAACAAGTCCATAATTATGGTTCGGAAGAAATGCAAGAGAGTCTCACAGCAGTTTCACAGACACACAGAGCAGCAAAGCAAAGCAAATTGTGCTTGATCTGTTAGCACTCAGATTATGTTGTGATTGCTAGTTGCTCCTACACCTAATTTTACATGTAAATCTGTAAAATTCACCAATGTGTACCCATTACTGTGCCCACTAAAGTTGATTAGATGGCTGTGGTGGCTGTCTTGAATTGGGTTGACTCCAAAAACTTATCATTTGTAGATGAACACATTCACACATGCAAAAACAAACCATTATCACTCTGTATTTAATATATAAAGGGTGTATCAATTTAAAAATTCAGAATACTGTGCCACATAAGTATTGTGAAATGAAAATACAGCTCAGAGTAGTACAGTTCTGATGTTCAAGGGTAATATTTAATTACATTTGTGCACTTGGATTAAAAAGACAAGAAATTTAGAAAATAAAGCTACGTAAGTCTGGAGTTCTTCAAAGGTGTCTGTGCTCTGTGTTCTTGTGCAATACATTATCTGAAAAAGCGCCTTTTTCATTGTACCCAGGATGACAGCAGAATCCTCAGTGCAGCCATGTCCAGTGAGCAAACACTGCATGTGTGTCCTCAGAGGAATGCTGTTGAGAATTCACAGGAAGAGGTGGAAAGGACAGATATGGGCGTCTAAATGTGGCACTCAGGCACATATGGAGCACATATGGAGCCCATTACAGCTCCTACTGGGTTACTCACTCTCCAGTGTCAGCCTGTCTCTGTTTCTGCTAAGTTCACCATGTATTTGGACAGGAGGTTGTTATGATGTGTGAAGGTGAGGAAGCATGGCACACAGTTTGGGGTACAAGTCAAGGTGTCAGAAATGAGATTGCATTTCAGGCATTTTTATGAAGCTAATATGACTAAAGCTTATTTTATTTTAAAACAAACAACAATAAAAATGCAACAGTGTGTTTGTGTGTCAGTGTTGCACTTTTTGGACATCCTGTCATGCTTTAATGTTTGATGTAACCTGATACCCAAAATGAGATTTATTGTATTCTTTACTACTCTTCTTTTTAGCTTCTTTGTTTCTGGCTACCTTTTTCAGGCAAACAGTAGCCTCAGAATAAATTTTTGTTGCAAAATTAAATCCCTCTATTATTTTTACACAACCCTCCTCTGCCTTCTTCAAGTCTTACTTCACAAATCTTCCATCTACTCCCTGACCTTCCGACCTCATCCTTCTCTTTTTCACCCTACTCCCTTCCCTTTAAGACCTTGGACATCGATACTGGTTGTATTTTAAAAGGAAGCTGAGGATTTTCCACAAGGCTTCAATCTTGATCTTTAATAGAGCAACAGCACACAAGCACACACACCGGGCTGCCAAATCATGGTTTATAATGGCTTAAAATGTCCAGAGAACAGTGGGAGATGGAAGGTGGTGGGAGGGGGTGAGTGAGAGGAAATAAAATTAGAGATTCTGAAAGAAATGCGACAGCACTGACAGGAAATGTAAAAAATAAACAAACAAATAAATAAGATACTATTAAATATGCTGAAAAATGTTAACATATTAGGAGGAATAATAGAAATTGTGATTTGACTCCTTCAAACCGTCCTGATTTTGTGATCAAATGAGCATACAAGTAAAGAACACTAAATGAGAACAGCATAAACCAAAAAAAAAAAAAAAAAAAAGATAGAAATGTGTACACTTGGTGAAAAACAGCAAAAACAAGAGCTCAAGAGAAATACATTTCCCAATTTCCTTTACCTCGGGTAGACCAATTTCCTTTACCTCGGGCAGATCTAACTAAGCCTAAAACCACATGGCCACGTGGCTACCACAACTTTCCACTGCACGGGTGTGACAAAGAACCACATTTATTGTGTTCAAGTGCAAAAAATGTGTGTGAATGTAGATTTTAACTGGCTGTGTGTAACATATTTCTGCATTTACATTATTTCACTGTGCACTTTGCAAAGCTCAAAAGTAAAGTTAGCTTTTGAATTTGGTCAGCAGTGAAGCTGTGAGCTTGGGCTTATGCTTTAATATGTATCACGCTATGCCATGTAATTCAAGTCAAATATCACTTTACAAGTAGTGTTGCCAGTGTTGCTATGCTTGCTATGATGCTCAGTGTGAGAATCACAACACATGACTAAACGTTAGAAAAGTTAGCTGCAAAAGGTTGAACTTCTAGTACCAAGCGTGCACTGTAAAGCAATAAATTTTGCAACTCTTCAAGCCACAACCTTTCTGAATTTGTTTCCATCTGCTGGGTATAGAGAAGGAGGTTAACACCGAAGCAGATTTGACATCAGTTTGTATCAGAAACAAAAGCAGCATAGAAGGTGTTGTTACATCACCATGGAATTATCTAATTGTGCAAAGAAAGACAAAAAAAAGTTTTCAAAGATAAGTACACAGACAAATAGGTATTTATTTTGTCCTCAATTAATTTGTGACAGTTGTTATTCATATGGTAAAAGTTTCACTGTCAGAATTTAGCGCAGTTTAGAGTCATAACAACTGTAAGCAAACAGAATTAAAATGATAAAATTATACCAAATATTTTGGTTTTTAGCTTAAAATTTTTCAATAAAAATTATTTGATTTTCTCTCATTCCTGACTTTTTTACTATATAAATAAAAGTTGGATTTTTAAATATAAAGTTTAAGAAGCCATGATCTATAGCTTACATTAACGTACTGTTTCTTTACCTACAGGAAACTACTGAATCTATGTGGAAACGTTTAACTTTTACTGATGACTTTTCCCTTCATGTCCATCAGTTTTGTTTTGTTTTCTAACTCTGATCCTGTTTTATTCCATCCATCCATCCATCCATTATCTTTACCCGTTTATTCCATTTTGGGTCACGGGGGTCTCTGGTGCCCATGTCCAGCAATCACTGTGCGAGAGGCGGGGTACACCCTAGACAGGTCGCAAGTCCATCACAGGGCCACATAGAGACAAACGATACAAACAACCATTCACTCTCTCACTCACACCTAGGGACAATTCAGAGTTACCAATCAGCCTAACATGCATGTTTTTGGACTGTGGGAGGAAACCGGAGCACCCGGAGAAAACCCACGCATGCACGGAGAGAACATGCAAACTCCACCCAGAAAGGCCCCTGGACCGGGGTTTGAACCAAGGACCTGCTCGCTGAGAGGCAGCAGCTCTACCAGTTGCGCCACCGTGCTGCCCTCTGTTTTATTCCATGTAATTTAAAATTAGTCCATCAGTCGTTTTACTGTATGAGTGATTACACACAGAAAGGTCAGCACAAACTGCTAAAGTCTACCCTGGAGGGGCAGAGAGATGACTGCTGACACTTGGGTCAGTGAAGGTGCAGTGAATGGAAAAATACTTTGGGTGAATTATAGTTTGGGCACATAAATCTGTCCATAAGGGCATTTGGTACCAGGATACTCTAGGTCGTAAATTGGTGATTGACTTTGTAGTTGCGTCATCTTATTTGAGGCCGTTTGTTTTGGACACTCGGATGAAGAGAGGAATTGACTCACCTGGTGGTGAGTTGGATCAGATGGCAGGAAAGATGCCAGACAGACTCAGTAGACCCAAGCATGTAGTGGGGGTTTGATGGGAATGTCTGGCAGAAGAACCCATCAGAAAGATATTCAACTCACACCTCCAGGAGAGCTTTAACTGCATCCCAGCTGAGATGGGGGACACTGAGTCTGAGTGAGCCATGTTCTGTGCCTCAATTGTTGAGGTGGCTGCCCTGAGCTTTAGCCAAATTTTGTCGGTGCTTCTCACAGTGTCCATTCTAGAACTTGGCAGTGGACACCCCATTGTGGTCCAGTTTTAGAGGCATCACTGTCCCTAAACACCCTTTAAGGTCTATTCAGGGGTACTGGTACTGGAGGAGCAAGTCAGATCATTGGTTGAACTTCAAATACAGGAGTAACAATGCAGGTTCTGTCCAGGTCGTGGAACACTGAACCAGCTCATTACCCTCTCTAGGGTCCTCGAGAGGTCATGGAAGTTCGCCCATCCAGTCTAAATGCCTTTCGTGGACCTGGAGAAGCTGAATGACCATGTTCCTCGAGGTACACTGGGGAGTGCCTCACAAGTATGGGATTAGTGTACTGCTGCTACAGGCTGTTCGGTTTCTATACAAGCAGTGCAAGAGTTCGGTTTGCATTGCTGGCAGTAAGTTGGGCCGCATCAAAGTGGGAGAAGGACTCTGCCAGGGCTGTCCATTGTCACAGATTCTGTTCATAACTATCATGGACAGAATTGATTGGTTCAGCCATGGGGGGCATGGGGAGCCCTGGTTTGTGGCTTCAGGAGTCCATCTCTGCTTTTTGCGAATGATGTGGTCCTGTTGACGTCATCATGCTGTGCCTTCAGCTCTCTCTGGAGTGGTTTACAGCCAAGTATGAAGTGGCTGGGATGAGAATCAGCACCTCCACATCTGAGACCATTATCATCAGTCAGAAAAGGGTGGATTGCTCTCTTTGGGTTGAGGGTGAGGTTGTGTCTCAAGTGGAGGAGTTGAAGTATTTTGGGGTTTTGTTCAAGAGTGAGGCAAGAATGGAAAATGAGATTGACAGACAGATCAGTGTGGTGTCTGCAGTACTGCTGACTCTGTGCTGGTTCATTGTGGTAAAGAGGGAGTTGAGCTGTAATGCAATGCACTCTGTTTACCGGTCAATCTATGTTCCAATCCTCACCTATGGCCACGAACTCTGGGTAGTGACTGAAATAATGAGACTGTGGTTACTACAACTACATAGTTGAAATGAGTTTCTGATGGAGATGTGAAAGGTTACATATGTTTTTTTCACTTATTCATGTCAAATATATATGAACTATGTGTATGTATTAGAGTGTTTTGTCTGGAGACAGAAGGGAGCTGCAGAAGCCTGGAGCCTTTCACCTCATAAACTCAAGGCCCTAAGCAAAGAGGCTGCAAGAGTTGTCTGATTGATAACCATTTTAAAAATACACTCGTTTATGTTCTCAGTGAGCAGACTTGGAGACGAAGTGCCATGTGATCATTCTGATGCTTGTATTTCAATTCTGTTCCATCTTGCAAGATTAAAACTGGGGTTTAGAAAAATGCCTACTCCTTCCTGTGTGGATATTTATTTAATCAGCGAAACGGGATAATATTAAATTCCCCTAACAGTTTCCACTGCAGGGTAGCTGGTCTTTCGCTTAAAGACAGGGTGACATAGAAACATAGGTTCAGTTATCCAAAAGAGACTTAAAGTATAATCACTGCTCTTCAACATAGAGAGCAGACAGTTGAGATGGTTTGGGCATCTAGTAAGGATGCTCTCTGGATGCCTCCATAGGGAGTTGCTTCAGCCATAATCCTTGGGGAAGACCCAAGACATGCTGGAGAGACTGTCTCTTGGTTGGCCAAGGAACACCTTGGAATCCTCCCAGAAGAAATGGAAGAGGTGGCTAAAAACAAGTATAAACAATTTCCCCAAAAAGGTTCTCCGATTGTCAATCTGCCTGTCTGTCTGTCTAATTCAAGTCAGTTTTTTTTTTTTATTTTATATAGCGCCAAGTCACAACATACGTTGTCTCGTGGTACTGAACAAAACCATTCACATACATTATAAATGTCAATTAGTAAAGTTATCTATCTAAGGAAAGAAGGAAGCCAACAAATTGCGTTGAGTCTTCATTTTGTCACAGTCTCCCATCCTGAGCTACCACAAAGGCGGCAGTGCAAAGGAAAAAAACTCCATCATAATAGGAATAAACCTCCAGCAGAACCAGGCTCAGGACAAGCAGACATCTGCTTCGACTGGCTGGGTTTGAGAGGACAGGAACGAGAAACCGACAGAATGGCCAGTCCAGAATTGTCGGTCCAGAATGGCTGGTTCAGAATTGCTGGTTCAGAATGGAGGTGAGCAGGCAAGTAGGTCCTCATTAGGAGGAAAGATTAAAAAAACACACGTTAAGATAGAAACAATTACAAATCCAAACAAATCATTTGTTTTCATTTGTAGATAATAATTTGCTGAATTGAGGTCAATGTGGCCTCCGATAGTCTAAGCCTATAGCAGCATATCTAAGGGATAGTTCAGGAAACTCAAGCCAACCCTAACTATATTCTTTCAACCTTTATTTATACATGTTAGTCTCACTGAGCCTTGGGTACTCATTTACATGAGAGACCTGTTTTAAACAAAGAACATTGATGAGGTACAGGCATCAATAGACAATCATATAAAAGCATATAAAATTAAAAGTAAGTAGAAGAAATGTAATAAAAAACTAAACTAAAATAGCTACATTATACAGAAATGTAAAATACAAAAATAGGAACATGTCTGCATTGGTTTTTGCCATGAACTTAACAGTTGTTTGAAATCTCTTAGAGTGGTCAAAGTCAACATCTTCAGATCCTTTTGCAAGTAATTACAGATTATAGGAGTGGAGTAAGAGAAATCCCTTTTGCCAGGTTCGGTCTGCACTGAGGGTACATTGCAGAGAATTATGTCCTGAGAGTGCACACATTCATGTAAATAATGTCAATGGAGGGGAGGGATGTAGCAATTACAAGGTGTTTCCTAGTGTTCGTAGTTAGCAGAGTTAGACATGGTCTATTTCTAAAAAAGAAACTTACTTTTACTTTCAGTTTCTTTACTAAGTTTTCAACATGAGGCTTAAAAGAGAGATGCAAATTGACAAAAAATACCCAAGTATTTATAAGAATCGGCAAACTAAATAGGGACACTATTCAAAGATAAAATAGAAGGAAGGAGTACTGGCACTGACATCCTGTTTGAAGTCAACATCCCTTTGGTTTTATCAGCATTTAGCACCAGTTTGAAACAGACAAATCTGACTGGATGATGTCGAGTGAAAACTGTAAAAGCTGGAAAACCTTAGCAACTGTTCTATCTGGACATTATCCAAAATTAGAATTGAGCCTAATTTTAAAAGTGGACAATGTGTCAGCCTCACGGACAGAAATTGGAAGTTGGTTCCACAAGAGAGGAGCCTGATAAATGAAGGTTCTGCCTCCCATTCTGCTTTTAGAAACTCTAGGAACTACAAGTAAACCTACAGTCTGAGAATGAAGTGCACTGTTAGGAAAATTTGGAACAATAAGATCTGTAATATAAGATGAAGCTAGGATGTTGAGCCTTGTATATTAAAAGTAAGATTTGGAATTCCATTCTGGATTTAACAGGGAGCCAATGGAGAGAAGCTAAAACTGGAGAATTATGGTCTCTCCTATCAACGCATTAAAACTCTGGCAGCAGCATTTTGGATCAACTGAATACTTTTTAAAGGACTTTTTGGACACCCAGATAATGAACAAATGCAACAGTCCAGCATAGACGTGATAAATGCACAGACCAGTTTTTATGCATAAATTTGAAACAAGATATTTCTAATCTTAGCAATATTATGTAGGTGGAGGAAAGCTGTTCTGGTAATATTTTGAATGTGAGTGTTAAAATACATATGACATTCCAATGTCTTAGCTGTATATCCTGGTGTAAGGTGGACCAGTAAATCGATGTCTTGATCATTTTTAGCCAACTTGATGCCATTCATGGAGGTGAGGGAACTGAGAACTATTTCTCTATGGAATTGATTTTCATAGCCACTTTTTCCAATGAACTTGCTGACAGGTTCAGGCCATTACAGAAAAAGAGTGGAGACACAGCATCACAACTGTACATGCCACACTTGATGCAGATGCAGCTGACTTTAAAAAGGCCTCTTGAATCATCTTCCACATTTTGATTGAGTTCTTAATGAATAATCTTAGTGCTTAGTTGATTATGAACAAATTCAAGCATTCCAGTGTCCATATATGTGGTATTGAGTTTGTTGATTCCTATTAATATTTGGGTATCTTGGTCGACTCGCATCTCTCTTTTAAGCTCCACGTGGAAAACCTAGTTAAGAAACTGAAAGTTAAATGGGTTTCTTTTTCAGAAACAGATAATGTCTAACTCTGAATGCTAAGAAACGTCTTGTATCTGTGACTTTCCTTCCCTCCATTGATTACGGTGACATTATTTACATAAACGCTCCTACAAGCACCCTGCAGATGTTGGATGCTGTCTATAATGGTGCACTAAGATTCATAACTGGCTGTGATTATCGTATCCACCACTGCATCCTGTATTCACTGGTTAAATGGAAATCATTAACTTCATGCAGACTCTCTCACTGGTACATTTTCATCTTTAAATCATTTCTTGGTCTGCTGCCTTCATACATCTCCTCCTACATGTCTCTGCATGAGTGCAGCTACAGCGTGCGCTCTCAGGACATTATTACCTGCAGTGTTCCCTCAGTGAGAACTGAACTTAGCCAAAAGCCCTTCTCCTATTCCGCTCCTGTTTCCTGGAATACCTTACAAAAATATTTGAAACTCTCAACTTTGACCTCTCTAAGTGGCTTTAAGAATCTGTTGGACTCCTGGCAGGGACCAATGCAGACATGTTCCTGTTTTTAGTTTTCTACATTTGCCTTATCATCTAGCTGTTTTTGCTACTTTTTTCGCCATTTTATTTTAATTTGTTTAAAAAAAAATATGTATGCCTTTTTATAATTGTCTATTGTTGTCACTGTCATCATTCTTTGTTGAAATCAGGTCTCCCTTGTAAACGAGTCCCTGAGGCTCAATGGGATTAGCCTGTCTAAATAAACGTTGAATGAATTGAGTCATATGTTTCTCTGTAGTATACCCAGGCAGTACACATATTGATGTGTCTAGTCTTCCAGTCTTGAGCAATGAACAATTCTGTCAAAAAGTAATTGGTGCTTGGTGCTTGGCGGCAGTTACCGTTTGTGGTTTGTTGAGGTATTGACGCACTGGCCTATTCATTATAGTCACTAAGGCTACTTTCACACTGCAGAGAAAAGTCATCCATTTCAAATATTTTAATGACAGTCTAAATGTGACAAATCCGATTTTTTATTTTTTATTTTTAATAAAGGCACTGGCCACATAAGGTCCATTGAGATTTCACACTGGAGTCTGACAACGGCCGCATTTCAATTATAATGTGACATAAAAAGTTGGATCTGAGTAAAAAATCTGTAATTGAGCATTAAGGACTGTATTGTGATTGTAGCTTATGATGACAGGAGCTTCCATGTTTTACAGATGCACATGAGTGGCTGATAGTTGAATGGGATTGATCATTTCTGTGGCTCCTTTATTATCAACACTGTCTGACTTGGGCCAACCATTGTGGGTGGGTTAAGATGGCACAACTCACAACTTGGGAAAAAAAACTCAGAAAAGATTAATAAAACATGAAAATTAATTTTATAAGTATTTGTCAAAATTAAAATAAAAACTGTCTGAATTTAGCCACTAAACTGGATTTACAGCTGCATTTGGTTATATGGGAAATATATAATTAAAAAAACTGTTCAGACACAAGTCCAAGGTAAATGTCATGACACATCATTGTTCAATACCTTAATTTGTACAACTCTACCTTCTTTGTTTTGTGTCTAAAGAGGTAGAAAACTGTGCTGGTATATTTACTGGGAATGGAACATCAATGTTCTTTGGAGGATTCTATTTTACCATCAAAAGGGATTAGGCTCAGTTAGAACTGGATGAAAATTACTTGATTAAATTTGAATATTCCAGTAGTGGCATGGCACGTTTCATTCATTCTCCACTTCAGTGCATGCCGTTGATCATCTTTTAACGGCTTTAGAACAATAAATAAAAATATATGATGGTCATTTCCACAGAACACTCTCAGAAATGTCACCACTTAAGCAGCAGGGCATGAAATTACATACTTTTTCATATTCAGAAGAATAATTATTTTTGTTATCAGTTTTACTGCATTTGCAGAATGACCATAATGTTGGCATAAATCTGGCACGAGTGTTGCAGGAACAGCTAACTCTGTTTTTTATTATTATTTGAGGCAGTGTCTCCTTTCTGGTATTTTATCTTAATCTGGGGTCTTAGGACAGCTTGGTTAGGTTTTTGCTAAGCAGTGTGTGTGTGTGTGTGTGTGTGTAGCTATGAAAGGGTTGAGCAGCTGCAGAGAAAAGTGTGAGCATGTGCATCCAAATGCTGTGCTTGCTGGATGTGTGGTTGTAGGGTGAAATGTGACATGCACACATGGCAGACGTTATTTCTACTTAAACACCACCAGAGGTAGAAACACCTGTGCTGGCTGGAAGCCTGGAGGCATATAATGGTTGTTATTGGGATTCTGTTCTAAATGCAGAATTCACACCAGATGTGGCCACAATTGTTCAATCAACAGAAGCCTGCCTGTCTGGAACACTTTTACTGCAAACACCATCAGAAAAAAAAAAGACAAGTTCTTTTTTAGTAGGGGTCTGTTAACGATTCTGGTAACAATTCCTTTACAGACTTGATAGGTTCGATAGATTCAATAATGAATTGTGTTGACCTAAAAAAATTGTAATACTTATTTCTACAGATACTACTACATATTTATATGATAAATGGACTGTACTTATATAGTGTTTTTCTATCTTATCAAATCAATACAATCAAAGTGCTTTACACTACAATCTGTGTCCTCATTTACCCATTCATACAGCACTCTACTAGATCTCTACAAAGCTAATTGAACAAATCATTCTAAAGAGACTAATCAGTGCTTTATCACATTCATACACTGATGGGACACGGCAAATGAGGGGTTCAGTGTCTTGCCCAGGGACACTTTGGCATGTGACTGCTGTTGGATTCGAACCCCGAAACTGTTGCATCGGAGGACTGCTCTAACCACTCAGCCACAGTCATTAATGATGAAAACATTGTCACATACATAACTCAACACAATTAAAGAAAATTGACTTTCTAATCCTTCATTCACAATGGACAAAGACCCTGTTAAAACATTTTTTTTAAATCACTCAGAATGTCAATTAAATATGCTTTGTTCTAAATGTGTTGTGAAATATGATGTTTTTGATACTCTATGATTCATTTCATTATAAGTCCTGCAAAAAGGTTGAAAAAGTTAAATCAATTCAAATTGACTTCTGTTCTGTTGTTGAAAATGTTACACTTCCCATCAGATAGGTTTTCACATTTACAAACAGTCTGAATAATTTAAACTTTAAACAGTGGAGGAGGCCTCAGATTTCTGCTTTCCAAAATGCACAATGCAGTATTAAGCCTGTTACCTAGTCAGTTTCACTCTATTTTACACCTTCATGCATGTAACCAAAACATGTATCTAGTGAGTTGAACAAAGACCCTAACAACTCTATTGTGAGGGCATGTAGTTTTATTTTAATCTACATGTGAAACATGTCAATGACATCTAATTAATGTGTTTTATAATTCAGTCAAATAAAGATAAGGAAACAAGAAGTCTTACATATTTAAAGAAATGCAAGTCATTTTAAAAATAAATTACAGAAACACAACAGAAATCCATCAACTCTAATTCTGCCTCTCAATATTTGCCTGAATCTAACACCAGTGAAAGAAGATGGATCTTGAGCAACTGTTTAAAAGTATCAGCATTCTCAATAAATGACTAAATTGAATTGAACAGTTTGAGTTTTTAAACAGGGCAGCACGGTGGCGCAACTGGTAGAGCTGCTGCCTCTCAGCGAGCAGGTCCCTGGTTCAAACCCCGGTCCAGGGGCCTTTCTGGGTGGAGTTTGCATGTTCTCTCCGTGCATGCGTGGGTTTTCTCCGGGTACTCCGGTTTCCTCCCACAGACCAAAAACATGCATGTTAGGCTGATTGGTAACTCTAAATTGTCCCTAGGTGTGAGTGAGAGAGTGAATGGTTGTTTGTCTCGTTTGTCTCTATGTGGCCCTGCGATGGACTTGCGACCCATCCAGGGTGTACCCCGCCCCTCGCACAGTGATTGCTGGACATGGGCACCAGCGACCCCCGTGACCCAAAATGGAACAAACGGGTAAAGATAATGGATGGATGGATGGATGGAGTTTTTAAACAAGCAGGTAAACTATTACACAGATATAAAGCAGCAACTGCAAAAGCCGACCTGTGTTTTTTTAGTTTAAATCTTGTATGAGAAACTAATTGCTTGAGTGCTCTTATTGGAGTGTAGATGTTTAGTTGATTATATAGATATAATGCAGCCAGACCTTTTTAAAGCTTTAAAGAAAGCTGTAAAGTGTTCAAATCAATCCAGAAATGGACAAGAGCCAGTAGAAAGAAGTGTTCATATGTTTGGGATCCTGTTAAATAATGAGCTTCTGTGGATGGTTTGTAAGTAATGTAAATATGTATGTATATGTAATGTAAAATTATTTATCCTAACCAACACACAAAACATTGCAATAATACTATTAGGACGTAATAAAAACATAACCCTACCCCTAACCCTGATTTTAAACCTTAAAATAACTTTTTATTAGTGTTGTTGGCTGGTGAAAATCTCTCAAGTTAATTAATAACAACTTTATCTAAATTTTTAGACAGAAAATGCAGTTTTGAAATGGGTCTGAAGTTTGAGGGAACTGTTCAGTCAAGGCTTTCTCTTTTCATGAGCGACTGCACCAGAGCATGTTTAGAAGCAGCTGGAACACAACCTGATGACAGCAACATGTTAATCAGAATAAAAACTATTGGATTAAGAGTATGAACAAATTCCTTAAACAGATGAAACAGAACACTGTTCAAAGATGAATCAGAAGTCCACATTTGATGCACAAGTTCCTTTAAAGCAGCAAATGTCACAGACCCAAACTGTTCAAAGACTGCTGAGGTTGAAGGAGGTAAAGAGGATCTGTGTCAAACTGTTCTGAAGAGGAATTCAGATCAGAGACTTTTTAATAAATAAAAAAAACAAAAAAAAATCATTTTAAACCTTTTTACAGGGTGCAGGAGATTTAGCAAAATGACCCACATCTGAGGTCTGTTACTGTTGTTCAAAACAACTTTAGACAACTTGAGTCCATGTAGAATTCAAAAGACCATTGAACTCTTCTACACTATGCAGAACAGAACTGCAGGTTACAGGAGCCAGAGTCTTTAAAATTGGTTGAAAATATCAGTGCATTGTTAAAAAGAATTGCACACCATATTCACAGACAATCCTGTGTGGATCAACCTACCACAGCAGTAAACTGAACATGTAGATGGTTCGATAAGAAGTCCACAGATTTCCACAGTACAGACATTTATGAGGAGGCGCTGTGTCTGGCTGAAGAAGAGAGATTGCCGGGCAGTGGTATTAGTAAGGCTAACAGCTAACGCTAAGGCTGGCAGACTACCGATAACCTCTCTCTTTCTGTCGAACGTCCGCTGTTTGGGTAACAAGATGTATTTGCTTCAACTGAGAGTGGGTGCCTCAGAGGAGATGAGGAAATGTGCTGTACTTTGACTGATGGAATAATGGCTTAACAGCAACGCAGCGGTCTCAGCATTCCAGCTGGATGACAGACTTTTTTTTAAATTGACCGCTGCGGCGAATTAAAGGCGACAACACGCAGAGGGGGTGTATATCTACGTAAGTAAAAGTTCAGAATCAGAATAAGCTTTATTATCATTGCACCGAGATACAACGAGAATATGTCCGTACAGTCGTCCGAAAGATGGGCGGAGTGCACGAAGCTGCTGCTAAAAAGTGTGGCGTTCTTATTTTTTCAAAATATATTTTTTTAAATAGAAAATGGGGCAAAGCCATAAGGAGAGTATCATGGCATTGCAAAAAAAAAATCTCTTCACACCTTGTCCTAACAGGACACGATTTAAGACATAAAAAAAACCTACGCGTGTACTTTATGCAGAGGGGTCAGACATGATACTCCAGCATACATCCCGAGCAGCTGCAGAGCAGCTTCACAGACAAGGGGCATTTACCTTCGGGACAAATTGAGGTTGCCAACTGGTCATTTGCTGACACGCCTACTGGATTGATTGACAGGTCAGAAAAAAGAAAAAAGTGAGCGCTGGCAGCCTCCGCCGCAGCGGTGTTCTGTGTTTATATGTTGTTAATAAAAAGATCTAAAAAATTTTAAAAAGCAGAGAGCGCTGGCTCTACAGCCCACACATGAGACCAGGCCAACAGGAAATCTCCAGACCCTCCCACAGCCTCACTGGACCTGAGTTTAATTTGCTCATGACAAATTCCTCCATTTCTCACCATTTCAGTCATGGCATCAACGGAGGAGGAAGAGATCACTTGCCTCTTGGCAAAAAACAAAACAAAAGAAAAGGCCAGATCAGGGATGAAGAAGGGGAATTTAATACATTGGTGTTGCATACAAAACAGTCCATCGCTGGGCAGTTTATTGTGCGACACCGCGTACGCATATGCGGTCGTAAAAATTTGAGCTTTGTACAGAGGGTACGCTGGGTGGTATGCATGTACCTCTGCGTACGTATGTGCGTACCTCTTTGTATGGATGTACGCGGCAGTATACTGGGGGCTTAAGCCTTCACTGGGGGGGGGGGGGGGGGTGACAAAGCTTTTTCCTTAGTTTACACATTTCCCAGGAGAAATTGGTAAATCTGCCTATTTCAAGGTCAACTGGGCAGTCACATTCAGATAACCACAATTGTTGACTTATTCATGCAGACATTTATTTTTTTTCCTGGTCAGCCTTTGTGTCTTGATACTTCCAAGTTCCGACATGGCCAGATTAGGGTGCATTCTGCTGGTTTGTGCTTACGAGCCTCTTCAAGGTCATTTCCATGCTGACGAGCCCCAGAGCTGCAGGTGGCCTGCGATTCAAATCACTTCCAGCTTACGATTTCGCTCATAAATCAGCTCATTTTGAGTCCTTCAAGTATGAACCAAACCTTCACATAGGCAGCAGCCTGACAAGGTTTAAATTAGCTGTAGCCGTATGCTTTGTATGTTGATAAACCAGGATCCATACTATTCCAAAAACAGAAAACCTATCATAAATCCAATTATATGCAATTCCAGCATCTTCATTCGATAGCAGAGGTAGGCACATCACCCCCAGAGATAGGGGGTGATGTGTTACCAGCTACATGTGTCTCGTCTGAGCAGATGAGGGTCCTCCAGGACCCTGTCTTTTTGTTGAAAAAAATTTGTCACTCACATCGAAAGTCCAGTTGGTCAGATCCAAAACATACGTTTTAATTTTGGAAGATGTGTAAAAATGGGAGGCCCTGTGATGGACTTGCGACCCGTCCAGGGTGTACCCCGCCCCTCGCACAGTGATTGCTGGACATGGGCACCAGCGACCCCCGTGACCCAAAATGGAATAAGCGGGTAAAGAAAATGCATGGATGGATGGATGGGTGTAAAAATGGGAGCTGCTCCAATACACAGACAGAGAGCAGAAAAGCAGGAGATCAGGGAGCGGGAAGAAATGCATGCGCCTCGTTGGAGAGCCAGTGAGAAAATAAATAAATAAATGAAATAAATGAATAAATAAATAAATATTTTTTTTTGTGCACAAACTGTACTCTGATAAACAGTTCTTGCTCCAAGGCTTTGGAACAGCTAACAGTGAAATGGTGACCACATTGTTTACCCCACAAGTTTACGGCGGTGTTCAAAATACCTGTTTACATAGCCCCTGATGCCAATGCTAAAGACGAACTGCTGGAGCTGCATGATAATATTAGCTTGCTGCAAAACAAATCCCCTGAGGCATTTTACATGGTGGCTGATGACATTAACCACATAAATCTGAAGGACAAGCTGCCAAGATTTTATCAGCATGTGGCCATTCCTAGACGAGGAAATAGTATGCTGGATTGTGTTTACATCAATGTACATCAGGTACAATCAGGTGCATACAAAGTCATACCCCACCCTCACCTAAGGTTTTCTATCCACATCTCTATCTTTCTGGCCCCTGCTTACTTTCCCCCCACTGAGACGCTCCAGATAAAAAGAAAAAAAAGTCAGGGAATGGATGAGGAACAGTAACTTCATACTGAAGGACTGTTTTGCATGTAAGACTGGCAAGTGTTCAGAGAAGCTGCTGTAAAGGAGGGGGAGATAGACCTGGACAAATACACATCCTCTGTCCTGGGATACATCAGCAAGAGTGCTGATGATACCATCACCACCATAACTGTGAAGAGCTACCCAAACCAGAAACCCTGGCTGAATGCAGAGGTCCGTACCCTGCTGGAAGCCAGGGACACTGCTTTCATGTCAGGCAACTTATAGGAGCTGAGAAGGACAAATAAATAATTGGTTGCTGGTATGAAAAGGGTCAAATCCACATTTGCAAAGAGGATCTAGGGTCAATTCACCTCACAAGACCCACAGAGAATGTGGAGGGGCATTAGGTGCATAACAGATTATAAGGGGAGGGATGCACAATGCCCTAGGAACTCATTACTGCCTGATGCCCTCAACAAGTTATATGCATGCTTTGAAGACCCCAACAGACCACCCAGCACCAAACTCACCTCACCACCAGATGAAGAGCTTCTCAGCATGACCTCAGCCAAAGTAAGGAGTGCCTTCAGGAGGATTAATCCTCACAAAGCAATTGGCCCAGACAACATCCCGGGGAAGGTGCTGAAAGACTGTGTTGATCAGCTCTGCGAGGTGCTGGCTAACATATTTCATCCCTTCCTCACCCTGGCAATAGTTCCCACCTGCCTGAAGAATGCCACCATCATCCTAGTCCCAAATAGCTCTACAGTGACTGGTCTGAATGACTTTTGGCCAGTAGCCCTCGCCCCGATAGTCGCTAAATGCGTCAAAAAACTGGTCATGATCCACATCAAAACAACGATCAACATCAGCAAGGACCCTCACCAGTTTGGATACCGCAAGAATAGATCAACAGAGGATGTCTTCTCCTCTGTTGTCCACACTGCTCTCACGCACCTGGAGCAGAATGACTCCTATGTCAGTATGCTCTTTGTGGACTTCACATCTGCCTTAAACACCAAGATTCCCCAGACCCTGATGGAAAAACTACTCACACTAGGACCAAGCTCCTCCATATGCAAATGGGTTCTGGACTTCTTAACAAACAGACCACAGTATGTGAGGATCCACAACTTATCCTCCTCCACCATAACCTTCAGCATTGGCTCCCCTCAGGATTGTGTGCTGAGCCCTCTCCTGTTCACTCTGCTCACGTATGACTGTGAACCAACCCATCCAGGCTGTCACATTGTAAAGTTTTCAGATGATACAGTGGTGGTGGGATGCATCACAAACAGTGATGAGTCCAGCTGCAGGCAGGCGGTGGAACACTTGAAGAGCTGGTGCTCACCCAGCGCACACATTTTGCCCCACTCCCCTCAGACAGGAGGTTGAGGAGTATTAAATCTAGAACCACTATACTGAGGAACAGCTTCTACCCTGAAACTAGACTCATGAATCCTTAATCAGGATTATCATTGTGAAAAAAATTACTGTAATGCCACTTGATATTTTTATATGTACTGCTGACTATCCATGCTGCTGATATGCTGCTGATTTATTTCATTTTGCTGTGTTCCTCCATACTCATCTGCTCACAGACTTATGTTCGTGCTGCTGTTGTTCAGCATGTTGTTTTTATACTACTAGTGCTTATCATATTCTTAGTTTAGCTTTTTCCTTAGTTCATATCTTATATGTTTTTACTGTTTTTCTTTACAATTTATACTTTTGTTGGATGCAACTGGGACCCTGTATACACAGTTTCATTCTACAACATGTACCACATATGATGCAAATGACAATAAAGAAACCTTGACCTTAACCATGATTTATTCTATAAAACAGTACAAGTTTGAGTATGTGTGTTATTTTTATATTTGTATTTTTTTATGAGTAGAACCATTAATCAGCTGAATGAGATTGAGCTAACAAGGTTCGAAAAATCTCTAACCAGTACACCAGCCTCACAGCAAACATGAACGTCAAAATCACCAACTATTAGATGGTCATAATGAAACATAATCCTGGCATATAATCACTAAAATTTTTAAGAAAATCATTGCTGAGCTTTTGTAGTGTAAAGGAGACAAAATGTTTATGTAGTGAACCAGGTCTGACCCTGAAGACCTCAAATCTACCAGATGGACAGAGACTGTTATTTTCATTGATCTGAATAAGTCTGGGCCATCTGATGACTTTCTTTCTTGAATTAATCAAGCAGAAAAGACAATTCTTTATAATCATTACTGTCTTACAAATGTTTTGATAATCAAATTGTGTTAGTTCACTCAATGCTTTACAGGTTGAAAAGAACTACTCATTTTTATTTTACATAAACAGTAAGTAATGATTTTTATTCCTCATTCCAAGAAGAAATCACCTGAATAAGCATTCCTTGATTTTCTGTCTGAAATGAGTCAAGTCGTAAGTATGTGAAAGGTTGGTTTTCGGTCAACTAAAATGTTTACCGAGAAAAATGTCATGTTTAAACTTTTTCAGAAGATTACCAAGAGTTGACTCCACGAAGTCTGCTGTTGCTGCAATAATCTTTTCTGTATGTGAAAACAAATTTCATTCTCTGACCTCGACTGTTGATAAACACCTTACGTCAAAACCACTCCTCTTTCTGGTCCTTCCACGAATCAGAAAGCTCTAAATTGAACAGGAAGTCGACCCAAATAAAATGTGGCAACTTCCCAGTTCATGTTAGATTGAGATTGAGATTGAGAGTGCAGCCGGTTCTGAAAGTTTCAGAGCAATGAAGAGTCCAAGAGAGCAATGAGGAATCCAGAGGTTTTTGGGATTATAATTCTGTTTTGAGCTAACTACGCACGACTCTCTGAAGGTTTGGTAGTTCTCGACGGAGACGCTGAAACGAGTCAGAAAGGAACTACTCCGACGCTGATTCATCATCAACAGGTAGATGGTTCTATTTTGACCAAGTGTACCGTGGACAAAGCTGAGGATCTGACGGAGCGTGCAACTTCTGGTCAAACAGATTAAATTCCCTCACATAGTTCTCTGTAAGATAATCTCCTTTCATCTTAAACTCTTCTCTCTCACAAAATCAGTACAGATATTTTAGAAATATCTGAAGCAAAGTCCTCAAATCACCGCCGAGTGATTTGAAGTTCATTTTCTGTGAAACTGTCTGTTATTATTTTCATATTTTGCCAAATTAATGTAAATGTTTGATGTTAAACTTTGATTCTGAAAATAAATGATTCCATTCATTTGATGGGTCAAAGATAAATAACGTCTCTCGTTACATTTTGTGTTAAATTCAATGCACGGCATTTACAGTCAGAAAAATGAAGAACTCGTGAAAAGTATGCATAAATATATATCCATATATTTGTCATACAACAAGTGACACGTACCCACGTGACTCACTACATTTATCTCCACCATCTGAAGCTCCACGTTAAGGTAAGAATTGATAGGAATCAGCTAACAGTTATAACTGGATTTAAACACAGAGGCTGATT
The DNA here is from genome assembly GCF_014905685.2 of Nematolebias whitei. Classification (NCBI taxonomy): domain Eukaryota; kingdom Metazoa; phylum Chordata; class Actinopteri; order Cyprinodontiformes; family Rivulidae; genus Nematolebias; species Nematolebias whitei. The sequence continues at coordinate 72,191,206 of NC_056498.1, read as the reverse complement.
AACCTCCTGTACCAGTGGTTTGAGGAAAACTACAGGTTAGTAAAGTCCAGCCAAGAGGGTGAAGTTCAGAAAATGAAGCTGACTCACCAACATAAAGCAAGGAACATTAAAACTAGCTTTTAAGCGGTAAAAAAAAGGTCATTCAGAACAAAAGTCTTGTTGGCTAATAAGCTAGTGTTCAGCAAGGATATGTGGAGAGTCAGATCTATGCTGTTACCATCTCTGAAGGCACAATACAGCAACCTTGATGCAGATAGGCTACATTTGCAGAAAACCACACTGGGTGCCACTCCTGTCAGCTAAGAATATGAAACTAAGGATATAATTCACACAAGTGTACCACATAGGATTTTTTAAAGATTGAGAAAAAGAAAATCCTGGTCTGATGGGTCAAGATATATTGTACTCAATGATCTCCACAGTGGTGGTATGGGTGATTCACACACCAAGGTGGTGCTCTGCCTGCTAATGTTCTGCATAGGCTTAGACTTCTTCATCCAGAGCATCAAAAAGAGTGACTACCAGTTCCAAAGTGGAACACTCATCAGTCATCTACTTTCTGAGGCTTCAAACTTTTAAAGTCTTGCCTTTTCTTTGTGCCATTTCCTCCGGTATTTCTCTGAGGCACAGTTCAGTCACTGCAAGGGGCTCGTTAAAAAAGCTTGCCCCTTTGTGATGGGCCAGTAATGGTGAGTTCATGCTGTTGAGGACAATGACTCCTGGTGGAGTCTCTGGTGTAAGATTGGCCCTAAGTGACAAGCCAAACAAAAAACATTTGAAAATGCTCATATGGACAGAAGACAAAATGAGCTTGATGTCTTTTTGCATGGATGTGAGTTACCAGGGTCCCAGTCTAGAGAGATGCGTGGGGTAGGGGCTTGTTGGTGACAGCCTGTTTATTGGGACATGTGGTCCTGTTAGGCTCAGCCTGAATGATTTACATGGGTTTGCCTTCCTGTGGGATCACCACAGGGGCCATATGTGTTGGAGGAAAGGTGCCATGGGAAGCAATCGGATGCTGGGACTTCAGCACTGTGACCCTGGCTTACTGAAGCTGGCGAGCTGGGCATAGGATTTCACCTCTCTGGTGGGGAAGGAGCTTGATTTTGTGCATGAGGTTGAGAGGTACCAATTAGAAATACAGTAGTCCCTTGCTACTTCGAGGTTCGTTTATCCTGGGTTCACTATATTGTGGATTTTCAAAGTAAGATTGAACATTATTTTAAGTGATTTTACACCATGTGTGAAGCCCATAAGTGCAAGGGAAAGCTCCCTCCTGGAGCCGATCAGCTGAACTCCTTCTCTGCCATGAACACACATTTCTCCTGCTGCGTCTTTGCTGTCCAGATGCACCCATCAACTTTTGTCTTCCAACTTAAAACTCAAAGTATGTCACATCGTAAAAATCATCGTAATCACAAAATCTAAAAGTGTTAAAAGTTATTTTAAATTATTTTAGAACTTCTGTGTTCAGTTGTTGAAGTGTAATGGATCAAAAAGTACATTTCTGCTCCGTGCTGCAGAGCTGACGCTGTGTGACATCCCTTTGATGCCCTGCTGCACTTCTCTACAATTTAAATTTAAATACTGTAATATTTTAAATAAACAATCCATGCTGTATGGATTGTTTATTTAAAATGTTACAGTATTTACATTTAAATGGTTTATTTAAGGAGGGAGATTGGGAGTAACAGCTGATGAGTGAGTGTGATTACAGCCTGGCACATGTCATGACAAAGTTTACTGAATTTGGACTACTGTATCCCTATTTCACGGTTTTTCACTTATCGCGGGTGGGCGTGGTCCCAAACAATCACGATAAATGATAAATAAACTACTGTAGTCAGGCTCACCTCAATGCAAAGCAGGAGCTCAAAAACCAAATTCCTTGAAAGGAGCTGGACCCTTTTCCACTCTTAAATTGTTCATTGTGAGAGGTAGTGGACTGCTATGGGCCAACTAATATCACCCTCCCCCCTCCCCTCCCTGGCTTGGCACCTGTGTGCTGGTATTCCCTGCTAATTCATAGGGTAATTGTCCTGTGCCTTCAAGTGGGGGGATGGACTCTGACTATTGTTTGTCTATGCACCAAATGGTATGATCTGTTCATTACAAACATCATTATTGTTTCAGTTTCAGTTTAGTTTATTTGTATAGCGTCAAGTTACAACATAAGTCATCTCGGGGCACTGAACAGAAATATCTGTGTATAAAAATAATAATTTAACATTATTTATCTGAGGAGCAGACTGCTTTGAATTTAACTCCATCGCAGAACTCTCATCTTGAGCAAGCATGAAGGCAAAAGTGGAAAGAAAAAAAAAACCTCCCTCATGAGGAAGAAACCTTTAGCAGAACCAGGCTCAGGCCATCTGCTTTGACCGGCTGATGCTTAAATGTATCCTTAAGTTTATATCGCACCAGGACACTCTAAGCTGCACATGCATGATTGGTTTTGTAGTCATGTCATCTGATTTGTGGCCATATGTTTTGGACGTTGCTGTAAAGAGAGGAGCTGAGCTGTCAACTGTTCACCACCTGCTGGCAAGTTGGATTACATGGAGGGGAAGTATGCGGGACTGACCTTGTAGGCCTTAGACAGATACTCTTGATCAGCTCTGATAAGATTGTGGAAAACCATCAGGTGGTTGAGGCAGGGTAAACTGCACATTTTCAGCACTGTATAGCGGAGGTGGGGCGATGCTGATCTCAACCAGGGATGCTGAAGAAATACTTTGCAGATTATCTCAATCAGAAACCATGAATGAGGTGCAGTTCACTAACTTGGTTAAAACACTTTGTGGTGGAAGGGCTCCTGAAGAGGACGAGACATGCCATTTTCCTCAAGGCTCTAGATGTGGCTGGGCTGTCTTGGTTGACATGCCTTTTCAACAATGGACATTAGAGGCAGTGCCACTGGACTGGCAGACTGGAGTGGTTGTTGTCCTCTTCAAAATAAGAACCAAATGATGGGTTCCTATTACAGGGGGATCACTCTCCTCACCTTCTGTGGTAAGCTCTATTCAGGGGTGCTGGAAAAGAGTGTCTGATGAATGCTCTAACCTCAGATTCACTCTGTTAATTTTAGATTGAGTGTCCATTGCTACAGACTATTCAGTCTCTACACAAATGGTGCCGGAGTTTGATTTGCATTGCTAGTAGTAAGTTTCACCCTTTCAAGGTAGGAGGTAGAGTCTGCCAGAGCCGTGTAATTAGTTTTGCTGTGATACTTTCAGTTAAAAGACTTTCGCTAAATTAATTAAAATACTTAAATGTGATCAGTGTTATCAGTCAGTTATCCTTGTATTTGGGTATAAAACAACTTGTAATAAATCAGAAATTATTTATGCATTGTACTGATATGGGTACTGATTTGAGTTGTTTGTCTATCTATTCGAGTAGAATTTGTCTATAGCTGGAGATTTCCTTCCAAAACAAGTAATCCTGGAGCTTCTTGCAGCTGCATGCCATATTAGAGCCCACCATTTATCTTCTGTTATCATGACAGTTGTTTCATGCTAACCAACAGAAGGCGTCAAAGGTCATTTAAAGCACTAACAGCAACCTTGTTGAAAAATAGCTGTTAAGTGTAATTGGCTGAAGCTGTCAGCATTTATTATTTTGATCAATAAATGGATCAATAGTCTGTTTGACTGGAACCATGTACCTTTTAGGTAGAGATTATGGCGATCCATCAAAGGTCACCAGAACTGACTGTCATTGCCAAAGAAGGGCATCACTGCAGACTGATGAGATGTGACTTTTAGCTAACTGAAGCTCTAGAATAACTTGTATAAGTATAATAACAGTGCAGTGCAGGAGCAGAAACAAAAACATTCATTCTTCATGAGTAACTCAAAGGTGCCCCCGGCTACATCCCTGAGACTACTTGAGTTCTGAATGACTGGCAGCTAACCTCTTGTTGGGTAGTTAGTACTTTGAGAGTAGATAGAGTTACATTGATCCACCTGGCCATAATTTAAGTAATGTGTCACTTGAGACGAAATGTTGGGTATTACGGTGTCTGAGGGGGTGATTTCAGAGCTGCATTGTGTGTGATAAATGATGCCATGGACCACATTCTGTGTTTAGTGAAGTTTATATACAACTTCTTAAAATAATAATAATCCTATATTTCAATTATCCAAACTTATACAGGATTTCAAAAGGTTGATCAGGTCTCTCTTGGAAATGAGTCCTTGAGACTCAGTGAGGCTAACCTGTATAAATAAAGGTTGAATTGAATAAAGAGGTTATAGCTTCACTAACCTTAACTAAAACCTGGTATAACCTGCTATAACCTGGTACTACAAACCTGGCCAACAATTCAGTAAGTCATCCTAGAATTTCTGACCGATTGCCCATGAAAACTCGGTGGAGCTGCTTCAAAGAACCATTTTTTATTACTAAACACTTTCAAGTATTCACTTTATAATGTAGCTGTTTTTTTTTTCTCTTCCATTTACATTTTCATTTTATATGCTTTTCATATGATTGTCTATTGTTAGCTTACCTCATCTATGTTCTTTGTTTAAAACAGGTCTTTATTGTAAATGAGTCTTCGAGGCTCAGTGAGACTAACCTGTGTAAATAAATGTTGAATGAATTCAGTAGCTGTAGCTGAAAGGGAAACCACTAGGGAAAAAGCCAGCAAAAATAGAATAAACAAGAGCTACATCGATATTCCTGTTGCAGAGGGATAAGACTAGTAAATGTTTGAAGTTTTTGAATTTAATTAAGTTCAGTGTTTTTCTATATTGTAATTGAACATATAATGCAAGTAAACTTTAATGGTTTTAATTTAAGATATTCAAAGTTTTGAATGCACAGACTGGCAGGTCTTCAGAGAAGCTGCTGGAAATGAGGGGGCACTAGATCTAGATCAATACACATCCTCAGTTCTGGGTACATTAGTAAATGTGCTGACAACATCACCACTATCAGATATGTCAAGCGTTACCCGAACAGGAAGCCTTGGCTGAATGCAGAGGTTCACACCCTGCTGGTAGACAGGAACACTGCCTTCAGGTCTGGAAACTCACAGGAGTTGAGAAGGACAAGGGAAGAGATGGTTGCTGGTATTAAGAGGGCCAAGGCTACATATGCACAGAAGATCCAGGGTCAATTCACCTCCCAAGACCCACAGAGCATGTGGAGGAGCATTAAGTGTATAACAGAAAGAAAGCAAGAGTGAACAATGCCTTAGAAACCCATCTCTGCCTGATGCCCTCAACAAGTTCTACGCACGCTTTGAAGACCTGAACAGATAACCCAGCGCCAGACTCACTTCACCAGCAGAAGATGAACTTCTTAACTTGACATCAGCTGAAGTGAGGAGTACTTTCAGGAAGAATAATCCTCACAAAGCAACCGGCCCAATCAACATCCCTGAGAAGGTGTTTAAAGACTGTGCTGATCAGCTCTGCGAGGTGCTGGCTGACATATTTAACTCCTCACTTACCATGGCAACAGTTCCCACCTGCTTGAAGACCACCACCATCATCCCAGTCCCAAAGAGTTCTACAGTGACTGGTCTGAATGACTATCGGACAGTAGCCCTCACCAATATTCCCTAAATACTTCAAAAGACTGGTCATGACTCAAATCAAAACAAACATCAACAAGGACCCTCATCAGTATGCATACTGTGAGAACTGATCAACAGAGGACGCCATCTCCTCTGTGGTCCATACTGCTCTCAACCACCTGGAGCAGAAGGACTCCTACATCCGTATGCTCTTTGTGGACTTCACGTCTGCCTTCAACACCATGATCCCCCAAATCCTGATGGACAAACCACTCACACTAGGAATAAGCCCCTCCATTTGCAACTGGGTCCTGAACTTCTTAACAAACAGACCATAGTCAGTGGGGATCCACAACTTCTCCTCCTCCACCATAACCTTCAGCACTGGCTCCCCTCAGGGCTGTCTGCTGAGCCCTCTCCTGTTCAGTCTGTTCACGTATGACTGTGCACCTACGCATCCAGGCCGCCACATTGTAAAATTTGCAGATGATACAGCGGTGGTGGGATGCATCACAAACAACAATGAGTCCAGCTACAGGCAGGAGGTGGAACACTTGGAGAGCTGGTGCAAGGAAAATGACCTTCATATAAATTTGAAGAAGACAAAGGAAATGGTTGTGGACTTCAGAGAGATCAAACACACCTACCCCTCCCTCTGAACATAGGAGGATCTGCAGTGGAAGTGGTCTCCAGCTACAATACATGGGTGTGCACCTGAATGACAACCTCAGCTGGGGCAACAACACTACCAGCCTGATCAAGAAAGCTCATCAAAGACTCTACTTCCTCAGGCAGCTGAGACAACCTGGTCTGGGAAGCTCAGTCCTCACCTCCTTCTACAGGTGTGCAGTGGAGAGCATCCTGTGCTCCAGCATCAGCCTGTGGCATGGAGGCTGCACAGTTGCAGAAAGAAAAGCTTTGCAGAGAGTGGTGAAGGCTGCACATAAGTCTGTTTGAGTCAGCCTCCCCACCATCACAGACATCTACACCTCCAGATGCAGGAAGAGGGCCCCCTGCATCATGATGGACCCCACTCACCCAACACACACACTTTTTGCCCTGCTCCACTCAGGAAAGAGGTTAAGGAGCATTAAGTGTAGAACCACTAGACTGAGGAACAGCTTCTACCCTGAGGCTGTTAGAGTCATGAATATCTAACCAGAATAATCACTGTGAAAAATCACATCATGTTGCTGCTGATCTGTTTCATGTTGCTGCTGATCTGTTTCATGTTGCTGTGTTCATGCGTGCTCATCTGCTCACACAAACTCATGTTCGTGCTGCTGTTCGGCGTATTGTTTTTATGCTATTAGTGCTTAGCTTATTTTTATTTAATGCTGTTCTTAGTTCATGTCTTAGATCTTATTGCTGTTTTTTTCTTTTACATTTTATTGTTGGATGTAACTGGGACCCTGTTTCTACAATTTCGCTCCATGACATAAAGAAACTCTGACTCAAGTGGGTAGTCAGAGTCAGAGTTTCTTTATTGTCATTCGCACCACATGTGGTACATGTGGTGGAGCGAAATTATGTACACAGGGTCCCAGTTACATCCAACAATAAAATGAAAAAGAAAAAACAGTAATACGATCTAAGATATGAACTAAGAAAAACATCAACTAAATATACACTAAGCACTCATAACAAAGAGAGCCTGGATGGGTAGCTGCACAATCATACGTGAGCAGAGTCAACAGGAGGGGGCTCAACACACATCCCTGAGGAGAGCCAGTGCTGAGGGTTATGATGGAGGAGGAGACATAGTAATAGTAATTATATAGTAATTACACTGGGTATAAAATTAGAGGTAGTTTTTTATTTTTTTATTTCTTTGCTTGTTTGAAGCTGTGAAGTGTGACAGATTCCAACAAGTGAGGGGATTTTTTTTTTCCCAGGTGATATGTTGCTGGCCAATGGTGGCTTTATTATTATGAACGACCCCAAGGGCCACCCCAGTAATTTAGGAAAATCATACTATGAAGAAGGGGCAGCACGGTGGTGTACCTGGCAGAGCTGCTGTCTCTCAGCAAGCAGGTTACCCTGGTTTCAAATCCTGGTCCAGCGACCCTTCTTGGTGGAGTTTGCATGTTCTTTCCGTGCGTGGGTTTCCTCCAGGTACTCCGGTTTCCTCCCACAGACCAAAAACATGCAAGTTAGACTGATTGGTAACTCTAAATTGTCCCTAGGTGCAAGGGCGTCAGAAGCATCTGTAATGTGAGGGGGACAAAATGATGTGTGTAGGTGTGTGTGGCGTGCACGTGTGTGCGCACGCAAAAAAGGTGTTCACTAGTGAACAAAAAAGCAGCATTTCACCAAGATTTCCTTTAATTCCACACATTTAAAGTATGTTTCTCACCAAGTTTGTGTAAATTCATCTGTGGATTTTAAAGACATTTTAAATTTAATACACTTTAATACAGAGCGTCAGATCGGCACTATTTGTGTTTATAGAGAAATAAAAAACATCACCACTGGACTTTTTTACTTGTGTTCAACACTACTCATCTAAATTATGTTTCTCATGAAGTTTGAGGACAATAAGGTGTGGGGTTTTAAAGACATTTCAACTTTAATGCACCTGAACACACCACATCTCTTACACCTGCAGTGTGTTACAGCGTCACAGTTACTGCTAAGCTAAGATGCTACAGACGTAGCGCTCCTTTCAAGCATCCTCCTAACATGAATATATGTTTATGATCAACCCCCCTGGTCAACCACGGCCCACACTAAGCTCGCTAAACTGGCAAGCGAGTAACACAGGTACCTCCACCTCCTTCACCTGTGCGTGTTTTCTGCCGAGGCAAGAGGCAGGAAGGGACGGTGGAGAGTTGGAGGTAACCAGGAAAACCTGGAGTGGAATTTTAGTGGCTTGAATATTCTCCTATTAATCAAGTGGACTGGATTCGTTCGCGAAGAAAGAAAAACTGCGCCGCCTGAACTAATGTTTTAGAGCAAAAGTGTGTGTGTGTGTGTGTGTGTGTGTGTGTGGGGGGGGGGGGGGGCCAAATGGACGTTTTTTTTAATGTGGGGGGGACTTGTCCCCTTCACATATAATGGTTGCGACGCCTATGCCTAGGTGTGAGTGAGAGAGTGAATGGTTGTTTGCCTTGTTTTTCTCTTTGTGGCCCTGTGATCTACTGTAAACCTGTCAGGGGTGTACCCTGCCTCTCGCACAGTGATGGCTGGACAAAGGCAACAGTGACCTCCACGACCCAAAAAAAGAAGAAGCGAGTAAAATATAATGGTGGATGGATGGACGGATAATATGAAGCAATATAAATAGTAGGAAACATATAGATACAGAAGTCCCTTGCTACTTTGCGGTTCGACTATTGCAGGCTCGCTCTATCGTGGTTTGTGGATGTACAAAAAAAAAAAGTAGAAGAGACATGATTGTGTACTGTAGAGTAATACTGTATCAATGTACCTATGTGGTTGTGAAAACGTTATTGACAAAAACAAAATACTTTGGGCAGGTGCCGCCATTTTGTAGTTTTCTCTCAATAAGCCTCCACTTTATTCTCGCTCATAGTGATCACATTACCCAGAAGGCAACAGGCCCCACCCAAAAGCCCATTTCCTTCTGCTGAAAAAAGCAGAGATAAAGTTTTTTTGATCTGATCAGTGCCAAGCAGATAGATAGATAAAGATAGATAAATATATTTTTAATTAATATTTCTTTATTAACTCTTTCAGAACAAAAAGTAACTAACATGCAAATTGTGAACAAGGGTTTCATGACAAACTAGCTGTTTTGTGTTTATCTTTACTCATAGAACTGACTCTGTGAGTAAATTTTTGTAGGGTTCCAGTGTTTTGCATCTGCAGGTCCCTGAGTTCTGGGTAGGGCCACGGAGCAGCAGCTATGGTCCATTTCCTCTGATGAGCTCCAGGGGTATAAGAGGTTGTGGAAGTGTTCCTTTCCCTGCTGGAATATTACATACCAATCGGTGTTGTCAGCCTCTTAGTGTTTTCATAGATACAGATTTATGTATAGTGACCTGTGTGCTTCCATATTTCCTAGAACTTGCTTCCCTGTGACCAACTCCAGGATAATCTTTTTCTCCTTCGTGCCACCAAGACAAGCCTCACCCTCAGCTCCTGTAGTCCCTTACCTTGGCCTCAGACCATCTTGCCGCTCCTCAGCCACTCAACACCAGCTTGATATCAATCCTTTATGGTAACAGCCCCTATCACATCAACTCTTCTTCCTCTGCTGACCATATGTACCTAGAATCCTCCACCCTCCTCTTAAATGCCGTGGAACCACCAATAACCTGTGAGGAAGAATATCTGTTCCTAACCTCACCATCACATACCAAAAGTCATACTTGCCTACCTTCCTTCTTTTTCAGATCCTCCCAGTGCCACCTTTTAAATACTCAAACACTCTAAATACAATTCTTTACATTTTAATTTCAAGCTTGAGTCTCTTTCATCTCATTCTCTCTGCTCTGGTTGTAACCACCTCCATGATCATTTTTGTTTGTGGAATCAGACAGAGGCTTTCAGTTGTACAACTTAAATTGATGTTCTCACTTTTCTTTTATTTTCTGCTAAAAGCTGAACTTTTAAAGTGTGCCTGGAGTTATATGAGACAGATAATAAATGGACATAGATAAGAGAAGTAAAATTTCTCCTCCACTATACTTGAGCTTTGACTGACAGAAATAGAGCAAAGAACAGGGTAAAGTGATTAGGTTTTATTTTATTCAGACTCTGGGCTTCTCCTTGATTAAATGAAAGTGCAAAGCAACTTATTTCAACACAGAGGTCAAAACAATAGAACACGGACACTCTGGAGGGTTGGTTGCTGATTGAAGATAATATAAGAGAAAATACAGAGTTACTGTGATGAGTGAGAGAGGTAAATAATAATAACACAAATACTAATAATTCTAACTGTTTTTAAACATGTTTCAGAATATGGTTGAATTTTATTTGATCTAACATGCACAGTAAAAGATTTGTGCATTTGGAGCGGACAAATGTATTCTCATACATTAGGGGGAGTGGTGGCGCAGAGGTTAGAAGATGGGCCTGTGATCAGAAAGTCACAGGTTCAACTCCCGGTACCGTCAACATCAAAATGTGGGTGGAATAGGTGGAACACCCACACCTCCCTCCACCCTCATTTGCCCCACCCTTGGCCCCTGAGCAAGGCCCTTAACCCCCACCATCTGCTACCTAAACAGGTCTCTCTTGAAAATGAGTTCTCGTGGCTCAATGAGACTACCTGTATAAATGAAGGGTAAATGAAAAAATAAAAATAAAATACAGTGTTACATAATTTCAAGTTTCTTTTTTTTTTTTAAATAAAGCATTCTTGAAACTATTTTACTGATGCTTTCTTATACTTTTGAGCTGCTGGAAATGAATTGTATTTGAGGAATGTTACAAAAAATGGCTAGGAAGAAGCACATATTGATTTTTCTGTCTGAGTCTTGTCAGCAGATGTAATTTTTTAAATCCAGACAATGATCTAAAAATTTAAACGTATATTGGCTTTCTAAAAAAGCGGCTGGGTGGCACAGTTGGTGGAGATGTTGCCTCTCAGAGAAAAGGTTATCAGATAAAATTCCGGATGGGGACATTTCTGGGTGGAGTTTGCATGTTCTCTCCATGTTATAAGATGTTCTTCAATTGAACTGTTGGCATCAAATTGTAAAGAAAAGTCTTCTCAGGGCACTAGACAAAGAACAAAAAACACATCCTAGTCAGCCCCAAAAAGCTTTAAATCTCATTTCATTACAATTATACTACAATATTTTAACATATGCAATTATGAAATGTCAAATGGACAAATCACATTGAAAAACAGGATTAAGTCAGATTTGCTCAAACCAGACTAAGAACATGTTCAGATTCCTTGTATTGTTTTTAATCAATATTTTGATACCATGCTTGAGTTGTCTTGTTTTTATGATAACCCTTGAAAAGTCGGTCTGATTCCTCATTTTTCATTTAATAATAAGGATTTTTTTTATACTGTACATATCTTTAGAAAGAGGAAACAAAAAACCTCCAGCAGAACCAGAACCAGGATGGGTGGCCGTCTGCCTCTGTCAGTTGGGGTTTGAAAAGACAGAGAAGGAAAGAAGACAAGAGGCAGGGTACACAGGTTGTCAGTCCATCACAGGGTAAACACAAATGCACAAAAGACAAACCATCATACATGCTCACATCGACATGGATAAACTATAGGAGGAAGCAGATGTAGCTGGAAAATCCCTGCATGATGTGCAGAACACACACACTAACTTTCTGAAAGGTCTGGGCCAAGATTCAAACAATTAACGGTCCCTGGTGGCAGTGCTAATTACTACATCATACTGACAGGATTTTTACAAAGCATGTTATCTTTGTTCAAGGGATAAAAAAGGACTTTTGTTAAAATTTCACTCAATGTATTTGCTGTGTTCCTGTTCTATGTGCCCATGTGAGCTATAAACATGAGTTTTAAAAAAATAGCGGATACTTCCTCTTGTCGTTTTACCTTATTGTGGGATTTATTATGTCCATAAATTGCCTCTGCATTGTTAATTTCCCTTTGGGGCAGAAAAAAGTAGGCCACTATATCCACCCCAATTTTACAGCAAGAGATGTAAAAAATAAAATAAAATAAAATAGCTGTACCATTAAATGCTTCTACTCCTATTGGGCTCACAAATGCAGTCTGTGCTACAGACAGCACCGACATCCTCATGGCAGGATATCTGGATGAGAACAAAGGTGATTTGTTGAACAGCATTATCAGCTCTTAGGTAGAGGTCAGTACTCACTACGTTACAGCCATGTTTGCTGTGTACACGCTGAGGGTTTGCTAAACAAATGTAGTAGCACAAACGGAAATATTTACTGGGATCTCATTTAGATTATCTCTCTGTCTCAACTATGGAGTCATGTCCTATAAACAAAAACATTTATTAAATTTATTTTATGACTTCTGTCAAACCTTTGTGGATAACATAACTATTAGTGAACAGTCAGAATGTGGACAAGACATTACAACCATGCACTTTACATTACTTTCTTGAGTAATGACCTGCTCATGATGTCAACATTTATTTTTGTCTTCAAGCCTTTTCAATTGAACTTTTCTGGGAAATGCGGAGGAATGCAGTGTTAGATTCTCCTCATGCTGACCTATGTTCAGCAGAATAGCTACAACATATTTTATTTGTTCCTGAGCAAAAGCCAGAGTCAGAATAAAAATGACATATGGTGTCCCAAAGCCCACTTCAGGAGCTTAGGTGGCATCAGAGTGCCTGCAAACTAGCATCCTGCCTGTTTAGTTCTGCATGTCATTGCATCTATTTGTAATGAGAAAGGCATCGCCAGAAGGTATGAATTATTTTACATCAGGCAGAATTACCAGGAATGCCTAATTTGGAGCCCACTGTGAAACTGCAAAGTGCTACTGAGTCTGTAATTATGTTTAAATCAATGAAAATGACTTTTTTTTTTTTTTTTTTTTACATTTTCACCCCTTTTTTGGAAAGTTCCTAGATATCATTATTGTTCCAGTTCAGGTTTTAGATGTAAATTGTATTTGTGTCTGTAAATTCAATTTGACAATCTGTTAATCTCATGTTGCACTTTTTATGTCCTGAAGGTGCAGACTGAGTGGTGTTTTTACCCATATCATTGTTTGTGTGTCTGTCCGTTACCAAAATATAGGATGTTCCATTGAATGGACTGTGGGCAGCACGGTGGCACAGCTGGTAGAGCTACTGCCTCTCAGCGAGCAGGTTACCCTGGTTCAAATCCCTGACCGGGGGCATTTCTGAGTGGAGTTTGCATGTTCATGTTCATGTTGCATGTTCTAAAACATGCATGTTAGACTGACTTGTAACTCTAAATTGTCCGTAAGTGTGAGTGAGAGAGTGAATGGTTGTTTGTCTCTATAGTGGCCCTGTGATGGACTGGAGACCTGTCCAGGGTGTCCCCTGCGTCTCACACAGTGACTGCTGGACATGGGCACCGGCGACCCCCGCGACCTGAAAAAGGAAGAAAATGTGGGTAAAGATGATTGATGGATGGATGGATGGATGGATGGATGGATGGACTGTTGAAACTTGCAGAAAGTAATCAGTGGATGTACCTCTACAACTAATAAAAAAAAATAATTAAAAAAAACCAAAGTATTTAATTCAGTCAATTTTACAGACAAACAGCTACAATTTTGATTTGATAATATTTATAGTCAGTCACAAAAACTGGTATAAATAAGTCAATTGTACAAATATTGAGCTAAAACTTGATGTGGTTGTAGCTGAGGGGACACTGTGGAGCAGTGGTCAGGGCAGTGTTTTATTCTCTGAAAAACAGAAACTGAGGAGGAAGGCTATCTTTCTCACTGCAGGACATGAGAAAGACAGCCTTCCTCATAAGGGCATTCCAGTTTCAAAACTCTAAGCCTTGATTCACTTTGGCCTATATGGCACTTTTTTTTATTTTAATGGCTTTTTTTTTTTTTTACGATATATTTATACATTTAATGGCTTATTGGTCTACGCATTTCTATTTTTACATTTTTATTTTTCAACAAAAAAATAATCTGTCCCCTTGTTAGATGGTTCTACCTCGATTATTGAGCATGCATAAGGATATTTTTATATGCATTGTACTGAGAGAATCTGTGTTCTGTCTTGTGTCATTTCTTTAAATTCTTGCGTTTCCTGCCTTCCCCAGTGTTTCTTCCTTAATGTTGTTAGTTCCTGCTTCACCTGTTTCCAATTCATGACGTGGCAGCACAACAGCTCCGTGGTTAGCACTGTTGCCTCACAGCAAGAAGGTCCTGGGTTCAATTCCCGGTTGGACCTGGGGTCTTTCTGTGTGGAGTTTGCATGTTCTTCTTGTGCTTGTGTGGGTTTTCTCTGAGTACTCCAGTTTACTCCCACAGACCAAAAAGCATGCATGTTAGGCTGCCTTCAGGCCCACGCCTCCCTTGCAAAAGAGATCTGTGATCTCAATGGGAGTTGCTCGGTTAAATAAAGGTTAATAAATAAAATCCCAATCACCCCAGGTGTTCATCATTTTGTCTTGTTAGTGTCGCTTTAAGTACAGCATCTTTGTGTCTCCTGGTTGTCCGTGGATTGTGCTTCCCACAGCCTGTCTTCTTATGTTCCTTATGTTTTCCCGTACCCAAGCACGTTTTGCTGCCATGTCAGCCTTTTGTTTTGTGCTTTATAAAATAACTCTTTTTTTTCTTTAATTCTATTCAAGCCCTCCATGCCTTTCTGCACAATAAACTGCCCGGTGACGGACTGTTTTGTATGTGACACCAATGTATTAAATTCCCTTTCTTCATCCCTGATCTGGCCTTTTCTTTTTTCTTTCTTTATTTTATTTTTTATTTTTTTTCCCAAAAGGCAAGCGATCTCTTCCTTCTCTGTTGATGCCATGACTGAAATGGTGACGAAGGAATTTGTCACAAGCAATTTAAAATCAGGTCCAGCGTGGCTGTGGGAGGGTCTGGAGATTTCCTGGTGGGCCGCTCTTAGAATTTTGTATTAACAACATATAAACACAGAACACTGCTGTGGCTGGGACTGCCAGCTCTCGTATTTTTTTTTCTTTCAGTCTGTCAATCAATCCAGTAGGCGTGTCAGTAAATGACCAATCAGTGACCTTAATTTGTCCCGAAGGTAAATGTCCTTTGTCTGCGTAGCTGCTCTGCAGCCACTCAGGATGGACACTGGAGCATGAATTCTTAACCGTCTGTGGACAGTACGCACAGTTTCCGCATGGCTGACAGGATGCGCTAGTATACTGGAGCCTCCTGATGCATGCTCAATAATCCGTTTTTGTTCGTTGTTTGTTTTTAATCCAGTTTTGTCCAATTTTGTGTTTTTTTATTTTATTTATTTATTTATTATTTTTATTTTATTTTGGGGGGAATGTCAAGAGGACAAGACAACTTTTTTTTAGATATACTTGAGCCTTAACTTATTTTTCTTTGCAATTTTCTATCTTATCTTTTAATCTATGAATGATAGTCATACTGTGTGAATTATGTCTGTTTTTGTGAGTACTGTTGTGTTTTTTTAATCAGAATCAGCTTTATTGTCAATGCACAGAAGCACAACAAAATTTCATTTGAGTACAGCCCATCCAAAGAAAACACAAGCAACCAAAGAAGAGACATGGGTAGACGGGGTGCCTGAGGCTGCAACCTCATGAGAGGTACTGCTTTCTTTTGTTAGATAAAGAAAGGGGAACACGAGGAAAGAGGGCGTAAAAAAAAAAAATCCTATCTCACTCTGTGTCCCTGACAGGACACAACGTGAGGTTGCAAAAAATCTCAGCACAAAAAAGCAACATACAAATAACATCAGACATGTGCATTTGGAGTGGTGAGGGTGAAGTGGGTGGGGGCTCCCAGCACAGGCCGTCCAAAAGAGCACTGAAGCCCCCTGGTGCCTCACATCCAACCTAGGTTACCGCACCGGGTAGGGGTGGGGGGTCAAAAGGAGGGAGGCCAGCGAAGGTGGTGGGTTGAGAGGAGTGTGAATGGGTGTATGTGTGTGTGTCTTTGTAAGTAGGTCTGTGAAAGATGTCCTTGGGGGAGGAAATGTGTTGTGGGAGCAGAGCATCTTGGTCATAGAATATCCTGGAGAATATGAGATTGTCCTGGCCAACACGGGGGAGACAGATTAAAATAACAACAGTTGTTTGGGTCAGGCCAATGCCGTTAATTTCTGTCGGCCTTACAGTTCTACTGGTATATCTCAATGGCGACGCCAAAGAGACAATTTTTTTGTGATCAGTACCACTGGGCTGAGCTTATAACTTCTCCAAGATCAATTCCTTCCCACCAGCGAGATTCAGGACCTGCAAGAGCCTGTGATTCTCACCAAAGATCGCCTCCAGCTTACGGCTCAGCTCACACAGCATTTGAGTCTGAGTGTTCACAGCATGGCACATTCCTTCCCAAAGCCAGAACAGCTACTGACATTTTTCAAATTTGTTGATATGCCAGGTAACCCCCAACTCCAAAAATCAGAAATCATGTTAACATAAATCCAATTATGTACGCATCTTAAACATCCTCGAATGACAATATGAACAGATGCACTATCTTCCACAGCCCCCAGAAATCCATTGTGTATCTGGCTGCAAGTGTGCCATCGGGGCAAGAGGGCTCACCTTTGCCCTGTCTTCTCGACAAAAAAATTTGTTCAATTGCGTTGAGACCAGCTGACCAGATTCATAATTTACATTCGGAAGATAAGTAAAGAGAGGCTCTGAAAATTTTACAGGACAAACAGCAGAAGCAGGGGAAGGAGCGGGAGGAAAATGTGTCCACCTTTGCCAAGAGCAAGAAGGAAAATAAAAATTAAAAAAAATAATTGCATGTTGATGCTGGTGTGTTGTGTGCTTTGTTGCTAGTGTTGTTTATTTCTGTTGTTCAGTTTGTGTCTGAATTTTTGCAGCTGCTTTTAATGCTCAGTTTTTTTTTTATTTCCCCTTGGGGATAAAAAATAATGAATGAAATTGAAATTTTCAACATAAGACAATTTTAGTTTGAAACACTGACATAAAAGGAAGCGAGTGATATGCATTCCTTGAGGAACTCTTAATGCATCAAGCATTTTTGATACATAATATAAAATGTTATTATTATTTTCTTTTTCTTTTGTTTGTTCTAAAACAAATCAATAACAGTTTATTTGCTAAGGTCACATTAGAACAGATACAAATGACAAAAACAAACAACAACTGTTTTTCTTAATCTAAGCCTTTCAGGATGGGTCTTTGTTTGAGTTCAGAGATCATCTGCATAAAAGCTGAAAAAATTAATTTACTTCATGATTTTATTTGTTTGTTGGTTTTTGTTTTGTTTCTTATCTGACCATGGGAGTAAAATAGTACTCATCAGTTTCATTGACCACCAACTTGAAAAGGTGTTTAAAGTTAAATCAATCATTCTAAGCTGGCCGCTAAATGTCTCGTTAAAAAAATGAAAATACACAAAGGCAAAAACTAAGTGTTCCCCCACTGCAATGTTTTTCTGTCTTTTCCCCATCCCTATGACAACAATACATGTATATCATCTTTTAATCTGTGATTTATTAAGCAGACTTTGTATGTTGCTATGCACATACGTGCTCACAGACATAAACCCAACAAAGTTAAGTCAGGTCCTATGGAGGGTTTCTTTCTGATGAAATGTTTCGTCTTTCATCCATAAGTCTTTTTCAGTCTGAGGAGCTCCAACAAACCCACTATGAGAAGGTGCTATTTATAAGACTGAGTTTATTGTGGCTCCTCGGATTGATGAAGTCTTTTGGATAAAAGACAAAACGTTTCCACAAAAAGAAACCATTCAGAGGACCGGACTTAACTCTGTTGGACTTTCTACCTGGATTTTTCTTTTGTCTGCTCCCTTCTTCCGGGGTCGCCACAACAAACTAAGTTGCATGAAGACTTGGCAATCATTTTTACACTGGATGTCCTTCCTGACACAACCACAGACCACTGAGCTACCACAGCCCTCTGAGTGGTGCAGAGACCTGCTATCTAGTGTGCCCGGGGGAGCAGATGGTGGGGGTTTAGAATCTTGCTCAAGGGCCAGGAGTGTTGGCAAATGAGGGTGGAGGCAGGTGTGTGTTTCACCTAGCCCACATTTTGATGTTGTCTGCACCGGGAGTTGAACCGGCAATCTTCCGATCACAGGCCTACCTTCTCTAACTTCTGCGCCACCACTCCACTTTCTACCTGGATTATTGCGCATGAATCAGGATGTCACAGATATAAATATTTGCTTCTTCTGGCTTAAAAACAAGATCCCTGTATATCCAGCAACTATAAAAACAGTAATTAAAAATGTACATTTGACCACATGCTGTCATATTTACTGCATTATATAATTAGGTATGAGCGGTAATTTACTGTTCAAACTATAATCATGCATATTTTTTGTTGTTGTGTGAAGCTGTCACTTCTGCCAGGGTTTGACAGCACACCCACTTCTTCCCCTTCCATCAAGGTTTTGTCTTTATTGATGGAAAGGACCAGCTACTCAGCAGGTATCTGCTTCAGTGCAGCAGGGCCCCCTCTTGTCTTTTTTGAAATCACTTATTCTCCCTGTTGACTGCAAGCAATTTTCAAGACGTCATGGTTTTTTTTTAATGTTTCTATGAACCTTTATATGGTGACAGTATATAAAAACATAAATTGATTACTGCATCACAGCTTGTGTATTCTTGCAGAGCAAAAAAAGCAGTCAGAACTGCTTATTAGTAAGATTTTTTTTTTTATGACATCTTCTAAAGACACTTCACTGACATTTTATTCCAGGAAATATTGTAATAATTCAATAAAAATGATTTTTTTTAAACAAAACAAGAAAGAAAAAAATACAGGGAAAATTATTATAAACAAGAGTACCATATATGGCACATTATACACCCATTAACAAAGTATTATACCGAATTATATAGAAATGGTCTGTACAGACAGCTTTTACATAACATTTGACCTTGACTTGTGGCCTTGACCTTCATGCTGGGATGATGAAGAGTGTGCTTGACACTCTATCTAAAGATACTAGATATGTCTTTTTAAGATGTCATTAAATTATCTTTAGTGGATCAGAAGTCATGGTACAGAAAATCAAATACTTTACATAACAATTGACCTTGATGTATGACCTTGACCTTGAAGCTGCTGGTGTGATGAAAAGTGTACCCGACTCGCAGTGGCTTATGAAATCTTCTAAATATCTTGGATGGTTATAGGAGAACTTACAGATTTACTGACAAATGAACGGACGTTATACCATAAACTTTGACGGGCGTATAAAACTGAGAACTGTCTTGGACATTCACTGGAAAAACTTTGCCAAACATTTATGTCATGAAAAGAAAACGGATGTTTCAAATTTAGTCACTGAAAAGACACCGTAAAAGTTTGTTTGACTTACGGATAAGCTAAAAAAAAAAAAGTCCTCATTACCAATTTTATGCCTCAAAGGGGAAATTGTTCACTTGCTAATCTAGGCCATGTCATTCACACAGGAGCCAACTTTCTCCTTTATGTACACACGTGTTTTCATTTTATTTTAGGTTGCATGAACTGCTTTCGGTTAACTTTCAGCAGCCTCAGTGTGCTGCTGAGACCCCACATACCATGCTTATGACATGTCTTTACCATAACACGCAGGCATAAAAACTCACTTACCCCACTTTCAGAGGTGGATGTAAGGGGAGTAGCCTAGAATTACTCCAAATTAAAGGCTCCTTTCTCTTCTTGTCATTTATTCTAAGCTTCTTTTTTTTCTTCATTTCCTTGCTCCTGGGCACAACTGCTGCATTCTGCCAGCATGAGAAAATGCTCCAGGGCCCATGTGCATGTGTGTGTGTGTGCGTGCATATGTGTGTGTGTGCGTGCTTGTACCAATAGCCACAGGCATCATCCTAACAGAACTGTGAGTACCATCTTTCAAAGCCAACACAACATGAAAGTAATCTTTAAAGAAGACTTGAGTAACTGTCGCATCCTTTTCATGCATTTCAGACTGTGACAGTTCTATAAATTCTCTGGAAAACACACACTGTCTCCTGCTGCTGGTGTACTATGACAGCAATATCTCGCTATTTCCCACGAGTAGTTTTATTGTCAAGATTACACCGGCGTTGTTGACAAGAAAAAATTACATTAAAGAAAAGACATTTTTTTTTTCTTTGTTAATCTGAAAATCTTTTATGTGGATAAACATACAAGATGGCAACAGGCATTCAGCTGTGCTGTTCTGCTGTTCACATCTAGGTTCAAGAGAAATCTCAATTGCTTATAAACCCTTACTCAGCCCATTATATATATATGCATATATATATATATATATATATATATATATTATATATTATTATACAAGAGAATCACTTTTGCATTTTCCTGTTCATGGTTTGTCTCTTTCATCAATTCTATTTCCCCCACATGGACAAAGTCCAAGTCTGCTTATGAATCTGTGTTGAGAGTGATGGGAAGGGTTTAAAGCTGCTGGTGAGGAAGAGATGATGCTACTTTTCTGACGACACAAAAAGTGTTAGTGAACAACAGCCTGTGGTAAATTAGAAACCTAGTTTATCACTAAAAGGGTGTCTTTATTAGCAAAAACTGGAAAAAAAAAATATTGAGCAGAGAAATTCTCTAGTGTATTATCCAGGTGCAAAATTTAAAAACTACTTTCCGATATGGTCACCTTCCAAAAACAGTTGCCTAAGTTATTTTTTGGCAAAATGAGTGACATTATCAATAAATGTAATACTATATGTATAATTTTTATTACGTTCTTTGTGTTTCCTGACAAAACTTGAAACATTG
This sequence comes from Nematolebias whitei, assembly GCF_014905685.2. NCBI lineage: Eukaryota > Metazoa > Chordata > Actinopteri > Cyprinodontiformes > Rivulidae > Nematolebias > Nematolebias whitei. The sequence goes on along the minus strand of NC_056498.1, from coordinate 72,170,346 downwards.
AGTTAGACAGAGATTTTAGGAAGGTGTTAATATGCAGCTTGTTCTAGGTAATTTCTTCTTAAAGTTGAAGTTGGGACACTGTTTCATAAAACAACTTGTGTGTGTGTGTGTGTGTGTGGGGGGGGGGGGGGTCCTCCAGGCCCTCCCTTTATCCCGTCCACTCTTTCCCCTCTTAGTGGAACTGTGTGCTAGATGAATCATTGCTTGATACTTCCAGGTGTTCACTTCACATTTCACTCTAGAGATGGGATATACAGCTCTTGTAAGAACACTGGATCTTGAAGATCTGTTCTTCAAAGATCTGTGTGATTTAAAATGGTAGTGATGTCATGACATACAGGGCCATACCACATGTCTCATCAAGCAGAAAAAAAAAAAAAAAACTTCCATCCTGACTGCATCCCTCCTTTTTGCCTGCTCTCCTTTGTCTCAGTGAAAAAGCAAAAGAGGAGCATTTGTTTCTGTATTTGAGGAGGAAAATATTAAGTAACCTATCCGTCCATCCTTCCATTATGCGCGCATACTTTTTTCTTTCTGGATTGAGTGTCACTGGTGCCCATATCCAGGAGTCATGAGAGATGGAGTAAACCATGAAAAGGTCGCAAGTCCATGACAGGGACACATTGGACCCATTTACATGGACATGGTGGAGGGAAATGTATTTTTTATGTTGATTCGAGGAAAACAATCTGTGTTGACATGGGCCGCATTTGTCTTTATATGTATCCGCATCAACCCCCCACCCCTCCCCCCACCCCGAATATGCTGTAGTTGCCATGCCAGGACATTAGATGGTGCTGTGAATTTTGTACATTCACCTAATATGCATGCACGCTGCCTGGGACCGCTCTCAGTAAGGACTTTCCTCTGGGCTGAAAGCCCAGTAAAAACAAAACTTAAAACTGGATTTTGGATATGAGTCGACATATTTGATGCCAAGTGGGAATGCTTTGCCTAACAGCTCGACACTGGTCGCTGAACAGACCAGAACTGACAATGATGATGTTGGGCTTTCCACTCCCGTGTTAAATCAGTAGCTTAGCTGTCGAACAATGCTACAGCAGATACATCAATGTTCTTAATAATGTTTATTGTGTTTTTTGGTTACACAACAACCAACTGAGTTTTTATTTTTCCTGCAAGGAGAAGCTGTCCTCCCACCAGAGGAGAACTGGTTCTGAATGAGCATACACCTCGGCGGTGCAGGTGGATGTCGACAAGAGAGATGTTGGATCAAATGGTCTCCAGTCCATCACAGGGTCACAAATGAAACACAACCATTCATTCTTTCACACTTAGGAACAATTTAGTTACCATTCAGCCACATACAGGTACATGTTTTTGGTCTGTGGGAGGAAACTGGAGTACTTGGAGAAAACCCATGCATGCACGGAGAGAACATGCAAACTCCACCCAGCAAGGCCCCCTGGCCGGGATTCACTGAGAGGCAACAGCTCTACCAACTGAGCCACCATACTGGCCCATGGAGTAATCACAAAGAGAAAAAATAAAATAAAATCTAAGAAAGACTCTCAACTGTTGTCACCTCAGTTCCTATCATTTGTTGGAGGTATTCAAGAGATTTGAAATGCTTGTGAACATCACATCTCTTTTTTAGTCACTACACCTGAGTTTCATGATATTGTCATCCATGCAGCATTTAAGATCAACTTAGACCCTTGCCTGCTGCCTCGGTCAGACCCATGCCATCCCATGCCTGACTGAACTGTCAGCTTGGTGATCATAGTCACCAGTCTAGTGCAATTCTTGTAAACACTGTTGTATTTCTTTAGTGTGTAGTGAATTCGGCCTCCGACCAAAACCTGCCTCTGAGGACCTTCATGGGACAGGAACTGTTATTCCATTGATTTGAATCCAGAAATACAAATTAGCTCATCCAGAGACTGTCTAATTGTATCCTGAACTAATCAATTGAAAGAACACTCTTCTTTTATATTATTATCACTATTTTACAATATCTTGATAAATCAAAAGTGTGTTTAGTTCATACCATTTCTAAATGTTGAAGTGAACCACTCATTTTAAATCAACTGTGAAACAGTATTAATGATTGTTTAATCCTCATTTAAATTAGAAATCAAGTTAAATGTCTATTTTACAAAGTAATTATACATTTTTGATCTTCTGTCTAAATGAGAAGTAGTGATGTCGGTCGAAAGTCAGAAAGAAGTTATTAGAACGAAGTGTTGTGTTTTAAAACCTAGCAGATGGTAAACAAGAAGCTACTGGCCTCTCTTCCTCCCACTTCGCCATAATATGTCTTCTGTCTGTACGAGACGTTTCTAAAACATTCCTGCTGTTTTCTTGACTTGTAATGACCATCTGACATCACTAGAACCACCCCCTGTTGGTTGCTTCAACCAGTCAGGAAGTCCTGAGGTGACCGGAAGTGAGAACTCTTTAAGAGTCCACACTTCCTGGAACTTCTCAGGTCAACTGGGTCTCTCAGTCTTGAGTCGGGCTTCAGTCTTCTGGAGTCCTGGACCGGAGTCTTCTTCAGTCTTTCATGGAGTCCTCCACATCTGAAAGGAATCTCTGACTGAAGTCTTCCTGAGGGTTCTTAAGGAACTTTCAGATTTAATCCATAGCTGATGGATTTGACCGTTGAACGGAGTACCGTCACTACTTCGGGCGATTCTCAGCCATCCTTGCCAGAGGCGCTGAAAGGTAGCGTTGAAATGGACTCCTGTTCCTGAGCGGAGGTATCCCCTTCTAAGGTAACGAGTCGCCACACACCTAGTGTACCGGGGCTGAGTTGGGGTCGGATGAAGGGTGCCATTCCTAGTCAACACACATTCTTTTTTATCCATCTTTTCTCTCCATTTAAACCCCTTCATTTCCCATCTTTAAACTCTTCTATTTTGTCAGTAATTAATCTAGATGCATTCAGAAATGTCTGTTGTTTTTATTAAGTAAAACGTGCCAAGTTTTATTTATCAGAACCAGATCAGCTAATCACTTGTACATTTTGATGTTAAATGTTGATTCTGTTCAATAAATTACCACATTTATTCTGATGGGTCAAAGAAAATTAACGTCTCATGTCAATGATTAAACAATCTACGCACAGTTACCTCGGTCACATGGTTGTAATTTAGCTCGAAAAAGAGAGAACCTGTTTATTTAAATATATTGTAGTCAAGAGCAGCTAAACCGTAGCCACGTACAAGTGTTACTTATGCATCAACTATTTTTGACAAGTGATACATTTGTTTCCTTTGTTTCTCCTGATTAGTGATAGATAAATGTGGCAGATTGAAGATTAATGAAACTTCTGAGGTTTATTCCTGTCTGGTGAGATTGTCTTTGCAGCCAGATGGCAGACTACTCCAGCTGCTTCCAACTTCTCCCTTTTATACAGATGGTTGGATTGTGTTCAAAGTGTTTTTTTTCCAGTTTGGGAGAGAAACAATGGAGCATGTCGATGACTGCATCATCAATGTTAATGCATTGTCAGTTTACAAACTGCAAAGGATCCAGCTCACTGCTCAACAAGTGTGAAAGGTAATAAAGTATGATCTTCTCCATCCACTTCACCAGATGTAATGTCAAGGCCACAGGCCTGAATAGGTTAGGCTCCATGAAGTGTGCCAACATGTGGATAGGAACCAAGCAGGAAGTCTTCCACAGGGTTAGTACTCTGTCCATGCTGAGACTCAAATTAAAAAAACTGCTCCGCAAAAATGGTCTATACAGTCCCTCACTAGTTTGGAACTGATATCTTCTGGGCCTGTGGCCTTTCTAAGCTTGGTTTTCTTCAGTTCCTTCCCTACCTGGTCTGTGGTTATGAAAATGCTGGGATTGTGGATGAAAGAGTGAGGCTTTGAAGTTAAGTTGATGTGTTGACAGAGAACTGCCATTTTTATTCATGTTGTAGAACTGTGCCAGCTCCCAGCAGGACCAATATGTGGTGAAATACTTAGATAACACTGTTATAGCCTGCTCAAAACAAACTCTATTCTGGGTTAATAGGGTTGTGAAATAGTGTGATGCCCATCAATGAAAGATCAACTTAATGATAAAAAAATAAAAAAACAGTAGAGATGCTGGTGGACCCCAAGTCAGCTGAAAGTCACATCTCTGTGGCCATACATGGACATAACATTATGCAGGCCAAGGGTTATGGTTAGTTAGAGAAATTGGGGGAGGATGATCTGATATTTCTATTGTTTCAATTGCTACTAATTTGTAAATTTGTCACAAAGATACTGCCATCATTTCTGATTGGCGGTGCAGGAACATGTCTCTAAAATTCCAGCACACTCCCTCCCAGTCATCACCACCAAAGCTGCCTGTGGGAGGTGCACTCTCTCGCGGTCAGCAGAGCCGTGAAGAGCAGCCAATCCTCCGTGCTGTCTCCTGCATGCACAAAATTGCCCCATCTCCTTCCACTCTGAAAGGACTCTGTGGTCTACACTCATCTGCAGGCCAGCAGCCACTCTTTCAGTGATGAAGGTGTGCACATCCTTGATAGAGAGGAATGCTGGTTTGAGAGAGGAGAGAAGGAGGCCATCTTTGTAAAGAGAATCCATCCATCATTAAACGGGGGTGGATGTATCCATGTCCAACTGTCCCGCTCTTACAATGCTGTTATTGCTAGTATCACTCAGCCCCCTGTAAATAGCAAGCGGTCATGAAGGCTCTAACCCACTTTGCATGTCAACAGCTAGTTTTGGCTGTCACCAGCAAACTTGTTGATCCACTATGAGAAAGTGCTATTAATAAAACTGAGTTTAGTGCAGCTCCTCAGAATGAAGAAATATTTTGGATAAAAGACGAAATGTTTCAACAAAGAATAATTCGTCCAGAGGACCTGACTCAACCTTGTTAGATTTATCCACCTGGATTATTGAGAATGCATCAGGACACATCTGCTTCAGTTAATTTGCCAAAAAATGTTTTCAGTTTCCTTTTTTCCTACCTGGTAAGTCTCCACCTGTCCTTACACTGACTTACATCCTTTATTGGCTACTTCTGTTATTAATTCTCTGATCCTAGCTTTTTTATACAAGGATAGCTAAGAAAAAAGGAATATAATAGAAACACACAGAAAAGGAACAGAACAACCAAAACTTGTCTAAACCATGCCATTTATGCTTTAAAACAAAAAAGTGAACAGGAATTAATATCCAACAATTAAATAAAATAATCCCAAAACCATTATAGACATTATACTTTGCAAAGTATTTATTTTTTGCCCCCTTTTCCCCCAAAATACTCTGAGAATCTTGTTGAGAGCAATTATGAATCCGGAGGGAGAAAACTTAGTTTACAATGACATAGCTCACTGGTTTTTTGTACATGATTCATTATTAGAACCACTTTTTTCCCAGTCTGTTGTGCTTTGAACCTTAGTTACAAGTTTGTTTGTCTTCTCTATATTTCTTTGCATTCCATGTTTGGTTTTAATCTTTGTTTTCTGTGTACACAGTAAAAAAGTCATGTGAATAAAGTTTAAAAAGTCAAACTATTTTGAGACAGCAAAATGTTGATGAGGCACATCAACATTGTTTATCTGCGATTAACCTGTTTAGATGATTTTTTGCATGAGTTGTAAAGCCCAGTCAGACTAAAACGACAACTATACATCGTATAGTTCTTAAATGAATGCAAGTTAATGCAATGCAATGATGGAATGGGAACTGTAGCATGAGGAATCACTCTTTTATTTTATTTTTTAATATGAAAAATAATGTTCGCTTAAAAGTCTTGATGCATGCTCAACAATCCAGGTAGGTTCACTTAAAAGGCAAGGTCATTGAATTGCATGTGTTTGCTGCTATTAATTAGTTTTAACAACTTTTAATTAGGTTCAAGTTAGTGCAAAACAGAAGAGGGCAATTTAGTTGTGGGTTAAAGATGGTGATAACCTCTCATCAAAGCAAAATTATGAGCCTGTGTGTGACTGTGAGGCAGAGAGACCTCCTAAAGTCTTTTTATGTCTTCTGCAAATAGCTTGAGTTTTCTCTCCTCTCTCTGTCAAGCTCGCCTTTGGTCCGACTTTTCCCTTTTTCCATATTCTTCGTTTTTCATCTTTTATTTCACTATCCTATTCAACTCATGCTGCCTTCTTTCTTCCAGGCAGTTATTACTAGTTTAATGAATTCCACATGCTTCCGCTGGTCAGGCCTTGGTCTCACACACTGATGCACACCCAAGCATCCAATAGTTTGGTCGTCATCTCTCATTCTTTGGTAATTGCACACAAATGCTTCCAGCCAGAACAATTAAGTTCCCATCAAAGTGGAAGCAGAAGCCTCAAAGCTGAACCACTGTAGGTTTGCGAAGGTTCTAGGTTCCGACATGCAGAGTACAGATGGAGAGGAGAGACACAAACACTGACTTAGTGCATGGATACAGCTGACCGCCGCTGCAGGAAGTCTGAGGGATCATTGTCACACTCATGACACTGGGGAATGTGCTCATGTGGTGAAGACGTAATTTAGTGCTTGTGCCACAGTGTATGAGCTCAGCTTTCCGACCAAATAAACCAAAAGGTCCCTCCTTTGTTTACTGAAATGTTTCATTGTTACTGCCTTCCGCAGAAGACTAAAAGGAGTGTTTTGTTTGTGTTTGCACATGCATGTGTGTGTGCACATGTGAGCTTGTGTGACTGCAGCTTTAGCTATATATATCATGAACTAGTGAAGCTTTAAAAGTAAATATTGGTTGTGCATCTATAACTGAGGAACTTTTAAAGTCCCTTAGTTTAAAATGTGCACCACTGCTAATCCAACTTAAACACACGGTACGTCAGTGTCCCCCATCACTGAGCAGCCACACATCAATATGGAAGCCAGTATTTTTTAAATAATCTAGCTGAAATAGTTTATACATAGATAAATGGCAGCTGCCATGTTGGAAAGTGGTGTGGCAACCCAGTTTTCAATGATGACTTCTCTTATGCCTAGATGCAGCCACACACTGAAATGGATGTTATTGTCTCACTTATATTTTAAGTTATCGTGCTCACAACATGCACAGATGGAGGGTATTTCCAATTCTCCCTTGCTCCGTGATGGGGGAAAATAAAACAAATTAACAAAAAAAAAGGCTAAAACTCGATTTATTTTACAAGTTTCGAGTTAAACTTTTAAATTACAGAGGCTGAGCATTGTCTCCAACACACACTCTCAGAACTACAATTTGTGTAATATTTTAATAAAAATTGTTAGCATTGATTAAATGTATCAACCCTGTTTGTCTGTTAGCAAATTCTAAGATGAACCACTGGACAGATGTTAATGAAAGTCCCGAAGCTCAATCATTGAATACATCTATATCTGGTTAACTTGTGGAGTCATCCCAGATGAAGAAGGCCATCACAGTTAATTGCACATAAAAAATAAAAAAAAAACACAAAAATTGCATATTTACAACTGTCAAGCTAAATGTTGATGTAGTAGTAGCTGAGAGTGGTTTACATCACGTACTCTGAGTTTTATATATGGTGCAACATATTTGCAAAAAACTGACATGAGCTATTAACGCTGTTTGTTATCTAAATATTTCCTGAGCAACTGGTCAAAGTTTAGTGAAACCAGAAAGTTATCATCGGCTGTACTTCTGGAACTTAATAACATTTAGAGTCAACCCAATTCAAGATGGCCACCAAATCAAACTGGCTTTAGACAACACAAACATTAGTTTACAGATAGTATGTAGTAGCTGAGAGTACTCCTCAAATTTTTATATAAGTGTTATGCCAGTTTAAATTATTGCTTGAGGTCATGCATAACTTCATAAAAAAGGTTTGACCAAAACTGGCCAGATCATCATGAAATGAATGAATGAATTTAAAGTGTGGCATCAAAGGCAGCGGGGGAGATGCTTTCCTCCAAGGAATTCTAGGCCTTTAATTATACATTAGATTAATGAAAAACAAAACTGTATTTCATGAACTAAAACGCCCTTCAGTGTTCTGAAAATGACATACAACATTAATAAACTTTGAACATTAAAAAACACATATCTTTATTTTCCTTGACTGTGGAGCATGGATCAGCATTTGAAATACAAAGTATTGCTTCTGATGGAAAAGAGAGAGATTTCAGACATGGACAGACATGATTTCATGTTTCTTTTTTTTTAACAGTCACAAAAAAACTCCAGTCTTGGCAACATTTGGCTAGAAACACCACAGTTTTACAGTTAAAGTAATATAAAATAGCTTTTTAAGTAATTAAGCCTATGAGAGAAGCTTTGTAAAAAGAACCTGCCCTGCCTTTTGGTAGCTCAACTCCACAAATAGATTTACAGGCTTTCATTAAAGCAGCCGGCGGTTATGCAGCAGGGCAGAGGTTCTCGGATGGGTGTGTGTATGTGTATGTGTGTGTGTGGTGGTGGGGGGGGCTGGGTCCGTAGATTACTTCCAGAAGTGAGTTCCACATCCTGCTGTTTCATTACAGCTACAAAAAAGCGACTGCAGTGCTACAGAGAGAAGAGTTGCATTTACCCGGTAGTTTTACGTTCAGCTCTTCTTGTTGCTCTGTCCACTGCTCTTCTTTGGTCATGGGTGCAGTTTGGACAATCATCAGCTCTACAAATGCATCTCTTTCCATTCTGGTGTTTCTATGAGAAAGAAAGCCTTTTTTTTCTCCCCTCTTTCACATTAAAACATCTTCTCAAGTTGAAACAGCTGCTTAAGGGCAGTAGGTTTTTGTCTTATACTATTTATGTTACTTTTTCTTTTTTTCAAGATCAAACTTGTCCCAGGTCAGCAGGCTTGGTATACACCACTGTCCAAGTTCACACATATTCACTCTATGTGCTTAAAAGACGACTACTACACGTGTTGGTGTGGAGCCTAATGCAAATGGAAAATATACATATATTTTTTATTTGTATTTTTTTGCTAACTTGTCAAACATCTTAATGCTTTGCTTGGTTAATCAACTATTTGATATTTTAAATACAATGAAAATAATCCCTAATGTACATATTAAAAAGGTTTTATTGAAATTTCTCACCTGTTGGCTGCTGGAGTAATAACCTTCCATAACTCTGGACAATAGGCAATTCTGTAAAATATTTAAATACAGTACACCAAAATTCTGAAGTTGCATTGCTTGAATGATTGTATTTTATAAAGTTGTTCTTTTTTTCTCCCAAAAAAAAAAATAAATAAAATCCTCCATATTTGAAATCATAAGCTGTTGTAAACATGACAGGTTTTTTTTTTTTCCATTGTTATATTTTTATTTTTTTTATTTTTTCATTTACCCTTTATTTATCCAGGTAGTCTCACTGAATCACGAGAACACATTTTCAAGAGAGACCTGTTTTTGGGAGCAGATGGTGGGGGTTAAGGGCCTTGCTCAGGGGCCCAGATCGAGGCAAATGAGGGTGGAGGCAGGTGTGGGTGTTTCACCTTTTCCACCCACATTTTGATATTGACGGTACTGGGAGTTGAACCTGTGACTTTCTGATCACAGGCCCATCTTCTTTAACCTCTGCGCCACCATTCCCCCAATCTTGAAGTGCATTGTGTAAATGTGTACTGGGTAGAAGATTAACTAATAAATAACATGTTAGTGAGTTTATTTTAGACGAAGTGTAAAAAGCATCTCACCATCCCATCCACCAAAAACAAAAAAAAATCTATGCATTACTATAACTTGACAAAATTAGTCATAAAGAACAGTTACATTGTGAACGTTTACAAATCTAGTGTAAAGGTGGTATTTTTTTTACAAACTATATGCTATTAAAAATGAAAAAGACTCATGATGTGACCAAGACTTCTGATTCACATTCAACATCAAACTTCAGCAGTTTTGTGTTCGACTCATGCACAAATCTGTTACTGTTGACAAAATTTGTTGTATCATTCTAGACAACACAGTATAATTTAAATCTCATATTTGTGGCAGCTGTGGCTGAGTGGTTAGAGCAGTCGTCCTCCAATGGGACAGTTGGGGGTTCGATTCCACCAGCAGTCACATGTTGAAGTGTCCCTGGGCAAGACACTGAACCCCTCGTTGCCTCCAATGTGTGTTCCATCAGTGTATGAATGTGATCTAAAGCACTGATTATTTTCTTTAGAACGATTTGTTCAGTTTAGACATAAAAACCTGGATGACCCTTAATTTTCTCCGTTTGAACACAGACAAGATTGAGGTTTTGGTATTTGGACCTGAGCACCGTAGGAATTAATTTTTCAGTCTTTCTCCCTCCTTAGATGGCATTAATCTGGCCTCTAGTTCTAATGTTAAAAATTGTGGTCTTATTTTTGATCAAGACATGTCTTATATCCCCATACATTAAAAATGTTACTTCCACCTGCATAATATCGCTAAAATTAGAAACATCTTATCTAAAAATGATGCAAAAAAAACTTGTTAATGCATTTGTCACGTCTAGACTGGACTATTGCAATGGTTTATTATCTGGGTGTCCAAATACTTCTTTAAAACATCTTCAGTTGATCCAAAATGCTGCTGCCAGAGTCTTAACTGGAGTTAGTAGGAGAGATCATATCTCTCCAGGTTTAGCTTCTCTCCATTGACTCCCTGTCAAATCCAGAAAATAATTCAAAATCCTACTTCTAACCAACAAAGCTCTCAACAACCTGGCTCCATCTTATATTACAGATCTTATTGTTCCATATTTTTGTAACAGAGCACTTCGTTATCAGGCTGCAGGTTTACTTGTGGTTCCTAGAGTTTCAAAAAACAGAATGGGAGGCAGATCTTTCAGTTATCAGGCTCCTCTCTTGTGGAACCAACTTCCAATCTCTGTCCGTGAGGCTGCCACATTATCCAGTTTCAAAACTAGCCTTAAGACTTTCTTTTTTGCTAAATCCTATAGTTAGGGTCGGCTTGTGTTTCCTGAGCTGTCCCTTAATTATGCTGCTATAGGCTTAGACTGATGAAGGACAAACTGACAACATTTTTTTTCCCCTCGGTGTGAGAGTTCCACTACCTGCAGCTCCTCCTCTAATTGGCTGCTGAT
>NC_056498.1:72095775-72139372 GCF_014905685.2 Nematolebias whitei | reverse complement strand
TATTTGTCATACAACAAGTGACACGTACCTCACGTGACTCACTACAATGTTCATACATGTTCCGTTAAAACCTGGTGTGTTAGTAACAGATGACTGTTCCCAACAAATACTTTGAACACAACACATGATGCATTTTTGCATAAAACATGATATTATTGTTTGGAGTCAACCCTGATTGACTACTAGTGTAATATCTCACAAACCACTCAACAAATTTCAATAAAACTTTTAGAAAGTAATTAATTTGCTTTATGTCTACAGTTGCTTACCCTTAATAGTCAAACCAATTCAAAATAGCCACCCCAACTAATATGTTAGGATTAGGTGTTTCTGACTCTCCCTCTATGTCTTTTTTATCCCTGCAGGTGCTGTGAGCACTCAGAGCTGGCGGAACACAACTGTTGGCACTTACAGCTGATTACCACCCTTTATAAGGCCAAATCATTCCACCACCTTCTTCGTAGGACTGTTAGTTACTGAATGGTGATTAACCAACAACCTATTGTGCTCTCCATGGTAATTGTATATCTAACTTACTTTGTGCTCCATAGAGATCCTTGTTTGTTTCTTGGATTGCCTGTCTCCTCATTACCTATTCTGTCTCGTCTCGTGCTGAAAGCCAGCCTTTCCTGCAACGAAGGGAAGCACCTGGTTACTTCAGCTCAGCCTGCCACTCTCAGCCTGCCTGCTCTCCAACAAACAGCACCAGCCTCTCTTCACCGAGTTCCAACAGTTTTCCTCTGAGCCCGGAACACAAATGCATTAGGTTAGAGACTCTCATTTGATTCAAGCAAACTAATCTTCTAGAAAACGTGTACATACCACTCACTGTCCTCCACAGATCCTCCCATCCCTAGTTCAATTCTACCATTGTAAATAAACATATTTACATTATTTGTCTTTGTCTCCTCCTCTTCAGTTGTCAGTACTCTGAGTTCTCTTTTAGAATTGTGACTTGTCAAAATGACATAATGAACCTTGGCCTGGAAAAAAAACATGTTGTATTCAGATAAACAATCATCGTTTGGGCCGCCAGACTCCATTTTCTGTCTGCCTTTAATTCTGCTGGTACACTAAATGGCGAATCCAAACAGCCAGATTTGTGGACATTTTGCCCAGTCTGGGCTCGATTTAGCTTTCTCCAACATTGAATCCTTCATGATGGCGAGTGCCAGGAGCCGCAAGTGGCCTATGATTCTCAGAAATCGCATCCAGCTTGATGTTGAGCTCATTAAGCGTATGAGTTTGAGAGCTTGAGGAGCAAATTAATCTTTCGCATAAGCCTAGCAGCTTTACCATGGCCAAAACTGCTGCAGATGCCTTCCTAATTTGTTGATACCCTAGGTATCTACCGATTCCAAAAAAACAGAAACCCTGTTGTTATAAATCCAATAATGTGCACATCTTCTAAATCCTCCACGGAAACCGCAGATATGCACATCATCTTCCACTCACCCCAGGAATCCATGACATACCCGGCTGCGTGGGTCCATTCCGGGCATGGGGGCTCTCCAGCACCCTGTCGTCTGGTGGAAAAAAAATATCAGTTGAGTTGAGGGACCAGCTGACTAGATCCATAATAATTTTTTGATTCGGAAGATGTGTAAAGAGAAGCTCTGAGGTTGATAGGACAAGAGGGCAAAAAATCAGGAGGGAGAGAGAGCGGGTAAGAGCGACCGTCTTGATGTTTTGTCTAAAACTCTCACATGAAAGGTGATAGACTCCATTTTTTTTATTAATGTTTATTGTGACCAATACAGACATAATTGTCAGACTAAATTATAAACACATGGCGCTACAGCAGAACCTGATGTAATCGGCTACTTACCCTACTTAACTTTACAAGCAGAAACCAAGCCATGCATAGCCTCAAACGTGTGTGTTTGGCTGTTTGTGTATGAAACATTCTGAGGCCTGACATTGATTCTCCACACTTCAGACTTCCAGATGTGGTTGATTCAAACCAGCACCTGGCAGGTTCTTTCAATAAACACACACAAGTTCTTGGAAGAAAGCTGCTCATTGCATCCTCTTCCTGCATGGCAAATTAATACCATGTGTGTTTCTATTTGTGGGTGTGTGGGTGTATGTGTGAATCTATCTACTGCTTGACTTCTTTCAGGTGATCCTTCTCATGCGTTGCAAAATGGAAGCATTAAGTGTTCAGGTAATTTAAATCGTAGATTAGATGACAAGAGAAAGAAAAAAAACTCATAGGAACAAGTGGAGAGAGACAGGACAAAGATACATTGTTGTCTCCTGAGAGTTTTTAGTATCAGGTAGGGAAAGGGAGACTAAGACAAAACTTCAGGAAGTGAAGATTATATTGGTCTGAAAGATGAAAGCTTAGATCGATCAGGTCCGCCTGGACTGGGGAAAGTGCTTGGTAGCACTTCCAGAGCTGAGCCTGCATAAACTGTCTTGACACATTTTGCAAAGTGCCACCGGGCAGTCAAAGCTAATGGGTTATTTATGATTGTAAAAACACGTTGTCTCTGAAGATCTTATACTGTATACACAATTTTATGTTATGACTTACACGTTAGAGAGTCAAAGTTGATAGCAACTGTAGCAGACAGTTTACAATATCTGCAACATTCATTTAAATGTCCAGAAACAAACTGTAAATAACCATCTCATTTTATTTCAATGAAAGAAATAAACCCAATTTGATTTGAATCAAATGGTTAAACATTTGACTGTTGTGGATAAACTGACCAACTATGGATGCTGCAGGTAATTAAGTTTTACGGTTATGTTTATTAAATGTTTTGTGATTATTGTGTTTGTTTAGTTGTCTCTTGTCATGTAATGAAAAGAAGGAATTGGAAATACCATCCATCTGTGAATGTGTGAATGTTTTTTTTTTATCTTTCCTCCTAATGAGGACCTGCTCACCTCCATTCTGGACCTGCGATTCTGTATCTGTTCCTCGTTCCTGTTCCTCTCAAACCCTGCCAGTCGAAGCAGATAGCCGCTTGTCCTGATCCTGGTTCTTCTGGAGGTTTCATCCTGTTATGAGGGAGTTTTTATTTTCCACTTTTGTTTTTGTGCTTGCTCAGGATGGGAGACTGTGACAAAGTGAAGATTCAATGTGTCTGCTGGCTTCCTTCCTTAGATAGATAACTTTACTAATTGGCATTTATAATGTGTGTGAATGTTTTTATTCAGTGCCCTGAAATAACTTCTGTTGTGACTTGGCACTATATAAAGAAACTGAATTCAAGTGAATTTAATTTAATTTTGTAAGCGTGATAACTTGAAAAACAAGTGAAGTACCAACTTCCAGTTTGGTGTGTGGATAAAAAGAGGTTACAACCAAGATGGCTGCCACCATATATCTCCATCCATCTTTCCTCGCTTCTCTCTTTTCGGGTCGCAGGGGTCATTGGTACCCATATTCAGCTATCATTGTGTGAGAGAGGGTCACTGGCATCAAGTTCCTGGGTCTCCACATCGCCTGTGATCTCACATGGACCATCAACATCTCCCATTTAATGAAGAAGTCACAACCTTTCTTTCTGCAGAAGCTCAGAAAGGCCAAACTCCCTACATAGCTTCTAATCCACATTTATAGAAGCACAAATGAGAGCAATCTGGGTTGGTGCATCACAGTTTGGTTCACCAGCTGCAACGCTGAGAAATGGAAAGACTTGATGTGCATTGTGAAGATTGCACAGAGAATTGTTGGAGCACAGCTTCCAAGTCTGGACTTGGTTTATGCATGACAGCTAAGAGAAAAGGCCAGCAGCATTGCTGGAGACCACACCCACCCAGGACACAGACTGGCTGTCCCACTTCAATCAGAGAGGAGATTCTGGACTGTTAAATCAAGAACTAACAGGTTGTGGAACATCTTCTTCCATTGAGCTATTGTCTCATTCATCCTAATCTTCTTATTTGATGCTTATAGTTCTTGTTTTCTGTAATATAAATTGCAGCTGAACAAGAAACATTTTAATTCATGAAACCGTTGCCATCCAATCACATTCTTTCACATTTGCAGGAACATGCCTAAAGCTTTCTGCTCATTATTTAGAATTTTAATGCCAGGAGAGAAGGCACAGCTTAGGCAAAGCCACTGCAGGATGACTTTATTTAATAACAGACAAGAAAAATAACAATTCACAATGTTGATGTAGAGTAGGTGTACACATTTGGGAATCATATGCGTACTGTCCTTTGACAGTACAACTTGTTTGAGTTTGAAGCAGATATGGCAGACATGACCGATGCAGCTAGCTTGATAATGAAACCATTTTGTTCCCCATTACCAAGCAAAGAAGAATTAGAAGTACCCTCTGTCTGTCTGTCCTGTTTGATCGTCTGCCTGTGCTTGGAAGTTGTGAGAATGATAACTTGAAAAATAGGTAAGGTGCTGTCTTACATTTTGGATTGTGGATGCATTGAGGTGGAAACAAAGTTTCCTTTCAAATATTGGGTTACCACATAAAAATCCAAGATGACCGCCACCATTTCAGCAAATATGTAAACCTTGTGAGCTGAATGAATTGAAAAAATGGGCAACATGCCAACTTCCATTTTGGTGTGTGGCTATATCTAGAATTAAAAAGGTCCTGATCAAAAACTGTGTTGCCACATTAAAATTAAAGTCATACTATATATATATATATATATATATATATATATATATATATATATATACAGGTCCTTCTCAAAAAATTTGCATATTGTGATAAATGTCATTAAAGACATTGGCAAAAGACTGAAAATTTTATTCATAAAATTCTCAGGTCCAAAAACCAAAACCTCAGGCTTGTTTGTGTTCAAAAGGAGAACATTTAGGGTCATCCAGGTTTTTATGTCTTTAAGACATGCTTGTAGTCCAATTACCTGATTGGAGTCATTGGGTTTCATGGAAAAATATAACTGTGTATCATCAGCATAACAATGAAATGTATCCAAAGCAATTTAATAATGTTACCTAATGGAACTCCATGACTAACTTTGCTGTATGATGAATATTTATTATTTACATTTACAAATTGGAATATATCAGATAAATATGATTTAAACCATTTTAGAGCTGTTCCTGTAATTCCAATATCATATTCAAGTCTCTGTAGTAGAATATTGTAATCAATTGTATCAAATGCAGCACTGAGGTCTAACAGGACCAGTATAGACACAAGTCCATTGGCAGAGGCCATGAAATTATAATTACTAATTTTCACTAGTGCTGTTTCTGTGCTATAATGAGCTCTAAACCCTGACTGAAGCTCCTCAAACAGATGTAAGGTGCTATTTATAAGACTGAGTTTGTTGTGGATCCTTGGACCGAAGAAACCTTTTGCATGAAAGATGAAACATTTTAACAAAAAGAAATCATGCAGAGAACCTGACGTAACTTTGTTAAAATATATATTGCACTTTTGAACATGTAAAGATTTTTGATGCATTTAATTGCAACCTGTAAATGTTAAAATACGTCCAAGTGGAAAAATAAGAAGAGCTGGATGTTTTTATTTTGAGCAAATTATGATCAACTGTGGTACCATAGCTCTCAGCCAATGAGGAACGCAGTGACCTGTGTTACTGAGAATGTCTGTTATTTACAACTGATCAACTCAGTGTTTGGAGTCACATATTTTCAGCTAAAATGTATGTAAAATAACTGAACAGACATATCTTTTCATTAATATCTATTTCACCAGAAAAATACTTCTAGTTAGAACTAAAAACATCTCTACTATGCTGTGCAACAGAAACTTATTCAACAGTGCTCTTATTGAAAGAAGAACGGAACATGGACATGGCATTTATATAATCAACAGTTGAGGTGAGGAAAAAGTTTTTTTTTTTTTTTTTTTTCATTTTACGTATTTATCCTTCATATGGTCAATTAAGCCCTAATTTTTAATACAGAAAGTATAAGGTTACTACTAAAAATGTTTAAGGACTAAAAACTCATGAACATGGGGTTGACTGTATTTTTGCTTTTTAGCAGTGTAATGTGTTGAAGCTTCTGCTGCAAATGATGAATGTGGTGCAGCTGTAGATGAAATAAAAGAAGACTTATATGTTGATTGAATTGTTTTGAATTTGGTCTGTTGCTTTATAAGACAAATAATTTGACTAAAACATAAATGACTAATTGTTGTTGTATAAAATAACCCTGTGATGCATTTGCCTGTTATCCTGTGTTTCTGTGTGTTAACATTGGTTTCTCTTGCTGTGCCATCATCATTATAGTATTAAAAGGTGGAATTATTCAGATAGGCCTAGCTGTGAAATGCACAGATATGCCACAATTTAACAAATTGTCCAAAATGTCTCTAATCTGATCTTAATCTAAATGATCTAATCATTTAAAATCCAGTTCACAG
The DNA here is from genome assembly GCF_014905685.2 of Nematolebias whitei. Classification (NCBI taxonomy): domain Eukaryota; kingdom Metazoa; phylum Chordata; class Actinopteri; order Cyprinodontiformes; family Rivulidae; genus Nematolebias; species Nematolebias whitei. The sequence continues at coordinate 72,133,025 of NC_056498.1, read as the reverse complement.
TAAAAGTGTTATGACATATACACACAGCAGGCTACACACCTCCACTTAGTCACCTGTTTAGCATACATGGTAAATTGAAAGACTAGATTCAGTAATGACGTGAACAGAATGCTGACAACATAAATGCTGTAGTACTGTTTGCTGCAGTTTAATAAAAGTTATACAGTTTCACTGACATCCTGATGTATTATAGCCGTTTCCAATGCATCAGTAACACAAAGCTAGAGGCTATACACACATTCCCAGACACACAATATCAGTCATTGCTTTTTCAGAGATTGTTTAAGTTTAACCCTAAGGGAATTCAGGAAAAAAAAAAGAAAGAAAGAAAAAGAAACAACAACACTTTAAATCTTTCAATCTTCAGTATGAAACACACACATTCATTCTCACAACAATCCATCACAATGATCAACCAGGAATTGTACGAGAGCTGGCCGGTCATACATCAGCCTCTCTTAGCTTGTTAAAGACAAACCAAAACACAGTTGTGGACATAGTGCATCATGATGTCCCTTTAAAATCATAAGCAAGTGCAGAAAAGACACGTCCACATGGTCCAAAGGTAAATTTTAGACCTGTTCTGCATCTACATGAATAAATGCACCTGTTAAGTGGGAAGGCCCATTGTCATGACACATTCTGCCTTTGAATTTATCACACATTGACGTCTGATAGAGGCTGTTGGCAACACATTACAATTCACTTGGCAGCCCTTACGCATTTCTTTTAAGCCTGGAGGGTAGTAATCTACATTATTAGTTTACCACCTGGTGTACTTGAAAAATGTGCATTTGGAAGAGCCGTGTAACACAGAACTTTCAAATAGGAGATTATGCTTCTTAATTAATTTAGATTTTTTTTTTTATATGTTCGTTTTTTTTGTTTAACAGGTGTAGCATATTTATAAGAAAACTATGCTGCAATATATCAATGTAAATAGTTTAAGCATAAAAAATGTCAAATGGGCTAGTTTCTCAGAAGATAAGGTACGACTCATGAAGGAGCAGACAGACTAGAAGTTGTAGTTGCAGGTGATTTATATTTAGAGTGAGGGAAAAATATATACAAATTTACAATATCAGTGAAATAAACATATGGCCATATAAAATATGAAAAAGAAAACCAACAAAGAAAAAGGGAAAAACAATCCCACAAACCCACACCCCTCAGTTCTTTCACCCAGAGCTGAGGTTGTTTCAGCTCCCAAGCAAGTTATTCAAAACTCTTGGTTCAGTGCAGGTCCGGGGCTCACAAACGTCCTATTGAAGTAGGAACAAAATTGTTCAGTTGGCTGCAAGGAGCCTCCTACCAGCCTGGCAGGAGAAACAGCAATCTTCAGGCACTACAAGTGCAATCCAATCTTTAGGCTCAAGGCCTGGACTTCCAGCTCGCCATCAACCTGGCCTGCGTAATAAAACAGGACCATTTTCTCAATAAATATATATTCAAACATTCTAGTGTGCACACAACTTCAATAATTAGCACTCTTTGCACAATAAGTATTTCCAATCATTTTCACTAAATAAATACCAGGTTCAATATACTTTACATTTCATGAGAATTCAATAAACATACATCATGTAATTTAATTAACACGAATAAAAACAAAATCCAAGTATCCAATAAATACTTAAAGCACCTTATAAGTCTTGAATTCAGACTTATAAGGCAGTATGATTGTCTAAGTCTACTTAACAGTGAGTCATTTCATCGCTACACAACAACCGCTTAACATTAGCAATAAGCTAACGCTAAAATAGCACACAGAACCTCACCAGATCCGCAGTGAAATCCAGATCCTCACATAGTTTCCTCTTTTGTCCACAAAAGGTAAGTGGCTCCTTACAGCTCCGTTCCTCCCGGCATGTTCTGATAGTCCCTACCTTCCCGCTCCAGCTGATATACTCTCCCAAATTGGCTACGGGGCCGCACATGATTAACACTGAACAGCGATTGGCTGCTCAGTGGTCCCGCGAGAATAGATGCTAATACGTCAACAGTTTTAACTATCGCGGGATTTTCAAAACAGAAGGGGGCTTAAAAGTGAAATGACAGAATAGAAATTTAAAATCTATACCCGGGTTACACAGGGGTTTATTTTTTAATGTTTTTCTTTGCATGTATTGATTGATCTGGTTGAATGGGGTCGAGATGGTGTAGGGGCAGGGCAGCAGATTGGAGACCTGAAGGTCCTGAGTTCAATCCCCAGTCAATGCACATCTCATAGTGTCTCTGAGCAGGACACCTAATCCTGAATTGCTCCCTGGGCAGTTATGTAAGCTGCCCACTGCTCCACCTGGGTGTATCCCAGGTGTTATGGGTTAAATGCAGAAAACCAATTTCATCTTTGTATGGAAACATACAATGATAACAACACATAACATTTTATTATTATTATTGTATGATCTTTGATAACATTTGTTGGAACAACTACGTTTTTGGAAAACTATAAGCACTGACCAGTGGACTTCTGGTGTAAATGGAGCCCTGGGCGACGCCTTCCTTTTGAGCCCAGATAAAAAACAACCCCCCATAGCAACTAATAGCCCATTCTCGAAGGAAAAGCTTCAACTGCAACCACCCACACGTTTAAAGATTAGAGCTGGTAAATTAAATTGGATTTATGGATCCAGTTTAATCTCTGAATTGCTCTCTAAAGTAAACTGGTCCACCTGAGCCTCTGGAGTCGATGCTATGCACATAGGTGCGCACACCTACAGTTGCATCTCAAAATATTAGAATTTTGTAAAAAAAAAAAAAAGTTCCTTTTTTTTTGGTCAATATATTTAGAAATTGAAACTCATATTACAAAGACTCATTACACAGAGTGAAGTGTTTCAATGGGATTACCCTGTGTCTCAGAAAATTGAAATATTACATAGCCAGCTTTGATACTTTTGGCATTATGGGCAGATGCCAAGTCCTGGTGTAGACTTTCAGAGAACAACAGTTAGTGAAACACAAGTATAAAGGGCAACTCCTCTCTTAAGATAAGATAAAACTTCATTGTCCACCAAGGTCGAAATTTTCCTTTGGCTCTCCAACCATAACATTAAATGTATTCATACAATCAAAATATCAACAATGTGTGCGTAGAATAAACACTTGGCATAAATGTTATCATTTGGTTTGGTTAAGAATGGTTTTGCACTTGGAATAAATGACTTATAGAGGTAGATGTTCTTTGTTGTCAGAGACAATGCCTTCCTGAGCTCAGAGGTTCAAACTGACAAAAAAAAAAAAAAAAGAAGATGGCTCTGCTCTGCTCTTAGCATCATAATTCTGATGAACAATGAGTCAAGCACCTAAACAATCTTGTGCACTGTTTGAATGCAGCTACCTGCATCACTAACGATATCCTTTAAAGAACTCAGCTGTGCAGGAAGGTTTAAAGCAGCATTCCCAAGTCCTGGGTTTGATGCAGTTTAATAATTTGGCCCAAACAAGGTATTGATTCATGCTTGGCCTGAAACTGCAGATCGAGCTGCAGTATGGGACATGCCAGAAAATTCCCGCAGATTGGGCAAAAAACAGGAGAGACAACAAAACCTGTCAATGGTACTACATGCCAAATCATTCAGCTCCATAATTACAACTGGTCCACTGTGGATTCACAGAAGAAGGGTCAGAGAGATGAGAGGAAGATAGATTTCATGAGCAAAGGCTCCCCAGGTGCCCATGGGGATTGTGGTTACAATGTTGTACTTTACATCTGTTTATAGCAGACTCACAAACACAGTGTGAGAAACAAAGGGATGCAGGGGGAACTGTAGCCGGCTGCATGCTGTCATCTTAGCGAAGTCATAACTGTGCATCATTGTGTTCCATTCCTGTCACTATTGTCCGGGCAGGCACATACTTGCATATTGGTATTTCATTTCATTGTCTTCTTCATGTGCTGTGAAAGCATCCCATTAACAGCAGATGACGGTGGTGGGGTTGAAAAACAAACAACAGGAGGGAGAGGAGTGAAACAGAGAGCAAGGAGGAAGCCCGGGATGTGTTTAGGGTGCTGAATGTTAATTAGTTTCTTTTTGTTTGTAGCCCTTGGCAAAGATTTTCACTTCACTCTGCTGTTGATGTTCACATGTTTACACAGAGAGCTGTCAGAGTTTGTGTCTGCAACACCAAGTTTGACATTTGTGCCAGTTGAGATCCAAACTTGTCCTTGTGTTCTTGAATCTGACAAGCGTCAACAGATCTTTATAATGTTAGTGTACTGTATGTGCATGTGTGTATCTGTGCAGAGGGCTGAATATTGTTAGGCTTTGCATTATTGTTTTTCGTCGATTCACATTTCGGGATGCAAATAAAAGTTGCTCTGACAGCTACTTTTAAAGTTGAGGAATTGAGATTAGAAATATTATTAATTGTACAACATAAATAATAAAAGGGGATGTGGAAGGCCAGCAGAAACAATATTTTCTGCATTGGCACTTGACAGAGGCTCTTCACAACACATTACAATTCACCTGGCGGACCGAATGCATCATTCTTCAGTATGAAGGGTGGTAATTATTATTGCACCAGCTGCTGAGCAGTCAGTCAAACTGGCTGCAAATCTAAGGAAGAAAACGGATTTTAAAAGAACTTTTAGGTAGTTTGGAAAAAAAAAAATACTGGAAAGAAAAGCAAAAAAAAATAAAAAATCTGAAATAATTATCTCACATTAAAATTCCTGATAACAAACATTGGCAGCCAAATCTGTTTGAAATATTTCCAATTATAACATTTATTGAAATACCCAGAGAATATGGACTGAGAGAACAGACTCCAAGACTTGTATTAATTAAAGTGCTTTATTTACAGTGAGTGAATATGAATATATACACTACAGGGGGACTATGAAACAGGTAGCTGAAGGAATAGGAGCATGGAGAGAAGAGCAGATGGTGAGTAGAGGTAGTTGGTGGTTGGAAGGCAGTAGAACAGCTGAGGTAAGTCACAGAAAGGTCTCAAGGATCCAGATGAGAAAGTCCAGGAACAAAGGAATCTCAGGAGGCAGATACTGAAACACGAAGGGAACACAAGGTAAGTACTTTCTTATTTCTTGTCAAACACAAGGAGGCTGATAGCACATATATTGTACCAGTAGGCATGCAATGCTCCAGCAGGGAAGAGAGCTCTTCTGCAGCCTTATGCTCCTTGAGTTCATCAAGGAAATGACCCACAACTGTGGGCGCCATCTTGGAAAATGAGAAGCTGCAGAATAAAACTGAAACCCTTACACCAATCTACAGGATTTATTCTTATTCTTAGGAGTATTCTTAACATCTTAATATGAGAAACTTGATCTTTTTAGGTGTACTATACACACTCAATTTTGGGTCATATCAGGAAATAATACACAATCTGCTGGCCAGTTGGTGATGTGAAACTGTTGACAAGGTTGTGCTCACACCCATATAGTCCCATGATCCTTTTCTGCTCAGATTTTTTTCTGCTGCTCCTGAATTTGTTGAACTTGGTGTAGTGTTGGTTTTTATGTTTTATTTTGTCCCTTCTTGAGAACTTTGCTGAGCAGAATTTACAATCTCCTTTACTTTTGTCACCATTAGTCTCTTTAAAATACCTCTGCATGGCTTTTTCTTCTTCTGGTGGTGTTTACTGGTTAACAGACAACTCCATGATTTATTCTACTACCATCAACTGTTTTATGTTCTTGCATCTCGATTGTAATGTATTAATTTTTTTAAACTTTGTGTTTACTTATACAAAAGTTGCACTAGTTTTAAAATAGCAATGGTTGTCAGTGACCAGAAGGTTTAACAATAAATTATATGAGAAAGAATTATGTTGCGCTTGTAAAGTAATGATACATTTATAGAATGCACTGAAAATATTATATAGGATTTAAAATATGTAAACATCACATGAACATGTTTTAGACCGTTTTTGTCTGTAGCATTTTAATTAATGCTACAGACAAAAACATTATTGATCTGCCTTCACCTTAAATAATGGGCATAACAAGCTTACTATGCGACAGAAGCTTGAAATAACATTAATATTTAGTACTTATTATCCATCTGTGTAATTCCTATTAATATTTTATTTAAGTAACAGGAGTGTACACGTTCATGTGTCCTCACCTGTCACTTTTTTTCATTTATCCAATACATTTTCTGTCATAACCAACTACTTGCGCTTTATCTCATTGATGTTTTGTGTCCACCATTGCAATCAGTCTACTTAAAGTGAACCAGCTAATTACAGATTTGCATTTCAGTCTAAATGCAGATGAAATGTTTGACACCTCCCAAATTAAGTTCTCACAAATGCCTCCAACCGGCGTCTCATCCCCAACTCTTAATCATCCACCAGAGGTTTGGTTTCTCTCACTAGATATGACTTCTTCTTCAAAAAGGAAGCTGGGAATAGAAGATCAGACAATGTAGTCATTTGTAAGCATTTTATGCAGCTGTCTATTTGCTTCAAAGAACTTAAATGAGTGAGAGAGAAATCAGTGTTGGAGTAATCACATAATCAGGCAAAACATGACAAAGGCAACAAAAACAAAAGATGCATTTGTTAAGATGTGTCTGTGTTTGATTTCCCTTGTATGTTAAGGGGTAAACAAATGTGTACTCATAGTCAGAGGTCCCCAACCCGGATCCTTGTGGCTCACTGTCCTGCATGTTTAAGTTATTTCCCTGCTTCAACACATCTGACTGAAATGAATGAGTCGTTAACAGACTTCTACTTAACTTGATGACATTCTGGGTAGGTAATACAATAATTTGAATCAGGTGTGTTGAAGCAAGGAAACAGATAAAATATGCAGACCAGTGGACACGGAGGACCAGGGTTGGGGACATCTGCTCAAAGTTATATTACAGCACTGTTTCTATTTCTTTGTGAATGAATCCATTCCACTTGATTAATAGAAGAAGACTCAAACTACTAAAAGTCCACTCCGGGTTTTCCTGGTTACCTCCAACTCTCCTCACAACAGCTGTCTCTCCTCGGGTCTCCTGCCTTGGCAAGACGCTCACAAAGGGAGGAGGGGGAGTCATCTCTGTGTTGCATACTAGTTTAGCACTCTGTTAGTATTCAGTTTAGCATTTGTTCTTCAGTATTTTCATTGTTTTGGCTAACCTCTTCTTGAATTAATTATTGCACTTCATAACTCCACTACCAAAGTTCCCTATTATCTTTATTCTGACTAGATGACACACCAAGTACCTCCTACTTGTCTTGCTAATCACTGTTGCTGTAGGAGCCCAGTAATCTGGAAGCTCTTTCTTACCATTAAGAACCTTTGAAAGCTCCTCTCTTAACTCTTGTCAACATTCTTATTTCCTTAATGTTGACCATTAATTCCACTTCTCTGTCTTTACTCTTGTTCCCTTTATCACAACAGCCACCCTACACACCACCATCCAATGCTGTCTGACCACATGCTCTCCTTCCATAAGTATACAGTCCCTAATTTCCCTCAGGTTTTCTCTTCTACACAGAATGTAGTCAACATGCGCACTCCTACCTCCAATTTTATAGTTCCCCGTGTTCCTTCCTCTTTTGGAAATATGTGTTGACTACAGCCATTTTCATTTTCTTGGCAAAATTCACTACCATCTGTCGTTCTTGGTTCCCTTTCTTGACACTAAGCCTGTTCATCAAATTCACATCTCATCTTTTTCCTTCACTAACATGTCTATTTCTGTCTGTTTCAATAAATGTTATATCCTCCCTGAGAATGCATCACTTTGTTTAGATCCTTCCATAATTTATATTTATCCTCTTTATCACATTGCATAACCACTGACAACATTCAACATCTGACATGCCACTTCTACCTGCAGGCACATCACCCTATCTGACACTCTTTTCACCTCTTCTACAGTTCTTGCAAACTCCAAGACCATCCTACTCCATTTCACTTCTTATCCACACCATAGTAAAACAGTTTAAACCCTGTCCCAAAGCTGAAAGCCTTGCTTCTCTTCCACTTGGTCTCTTGGACACATAAAACACTTACCTTCCTTCTCTGCATCATGTTAGCCAGCTCTCTACCTTCACCTGTCTTTGTCACGAGGTTTAGAGATGGTACCCTCAGTGATCAGCTCTTGACTGTCCTCTTCTACCTCTGTCTCCTGGTGCCATTCCTTCCTAATGGTATTTGTCTAACAGTAGCAAAATATTAGCCAAATATTAGCTGTTTGTCAACAACACCAATGGCGGTTGTTGTTCACCCAGGCCTCGACTGATCAGGTGTGGTGTTATTTGGACAAACCTGATGCCCTTTTGGACTCAACCCTCACCATTTACCTGTGTTTGGGACCACCACAAGATATATAATGGCTTGTGCTCCCTAGTGGATGGTTTCTGAATCATAAATTATAATTAAAAACTTTTTTTTTTCAGGAACGTTTAATAACAACATCATACAACAGAAGATAAATTTAAGGGATGATCCACCTTTTTTTATTAGCTACTTAAAATGTTATTACCAATCACTGTAACAAATAGCAATAATCATTATATGTGTGTGTTTGTGTGTTCATGGTTCTGTAGTTAACAACAACAACAACAACATAAAAACAACTCATAAGCCACTGGAAAGATTTAAGTGAAACAACATTCCGAGCGTGACAACTTGCACATAACTTTCTTTTCGAGGTTTCACCCAAACAGTTACAACTCCATCATTTGTCAATATATGATATCACTTTCAACCTCTGACATGAAGGCAGTCACTGTTATACAATATGTTAAGCAATGTTAAGATCGTGACCTACATGTTCAAGTTAGTAAACCAAACTTCTAAACATTAAAGCATAGCATGTTCTTTTGTCGTTAATATTGAGTTTACACAAACATGGTTAATATATGACATCCATGTTCTCCATTACTGTATTTAATACACTTGTTTTATCTATGCAAGTTCCAAACCCAGATCGCCTGAACTAACACAAGGAGACAGGCAAGTACGCTGCTTCACACAGGCAATTTAGAAAAACCAATTAACTGAGCATGTATGCCTTTGGACCAAGAGGGTCCACTCAGATATGAGGCTCTGAGCCAAAACATGTCCATGGGAAGGAACGGAGCATTTACTGCTGCAAACCAAAAGGTAAACAAAGTGATTTTTTTTTTTTTTTTTTTTTAATAAATCAGGTTTTTGCACTGTTTAATCAAAATTAACATTTTGCCATCAAACATTTTTCCAACAAGAAACATTGGGTTGGAACTAAAATAAAATCATAAATCCAACTGAGTAAGATATGCCAACAGTTTTACCATAATTTCTCTGCAATGCACATTACTTTTGAATGGTCTTAGATTGTAAGGTTTTTTTTTTTTTTAGTGTTGTGCAGTTGTCACAATATTATCTTGGGACTGAGCACCTGATCTGTCTCTGTACAACAAAACAAGCAGTGATACTGGCATCTGGTCTTTGTGTGTCATTTTGTCAAAACACACTTTCTAACTTACATTTAATATTGATACAGTATGTGGGGAAGTCATTTAAAATAGCACCAATTCACAGCACACAAACTTTTTAGTGCGCTATATAAATAAATTAAAAAGTCTAAATCATAAAATCTAATTGTTATAAACATACATCCATTTTCTTTACTCGCTTCTCCTTTCCAGGTCACGGGGTCACTGACGCTTATGTGCAGCAGTCACCGTGTGTGAGGAGAGGTCTCCAGTCCATCACAGGGAAGAGAACAGACTCGCTGGTTCACTTTACGGACTTGGGTACGTCTGAGTTAATCACTACAACGATCTGGTTCACCTGAGTCATTCACGTTATTAATGTATACTAATTAAAAAAGAAATCCAAGAAAAAACTAAACAAACATACGTAATTCCAATACACACAAAAAGTGACTAGATAGGGAAAAATACTAGAACACAAATAAAACCTGTTTGGACTTCTGGGATGTGGATCAGATATAACTGATAATTAGATGGCACCACAGCAACAAGAAGACTAATTGTTCTCATCAGATTAAGGGAATAATTGTGTGTAGATACATCATCAAAACATGGCAGAGGCAAATTTGATCAGAGCAGATGTTGAATTAATTGGTTTTGAGGCTGATTGCATTAATGCTCTGAGTCTATTAGTGATACAGACTAGTAATTAACACCATGCCTCTAAATCACACATTGGCAGAGATGTTTTTCCACACAAACTTGCACATGTTGGTGTGCAGCAAACACAACTTCAATCACACAATGCAGTTTCTGACTTTTCAGAATATCATGGCTTTTAGTTCCAAAAAGAAAATACAAATAGAGTGCATGGAGGTGCTGGATGCACCAAACACATTTATGTATACCCAATTGGTAACATTTTAATTGTTTACCTTTCAGTATTTCAAATCAAGTCTTTTTTTACTCAGCAAGAATGCCCTATAATTTATTTTTCTCTTGACAGTTTTGGTAGTGCGACTAAATAATTAAATGAAGAAGTTGTTAACCATTTTTCAGGTTTCAGGAAAAAAAAACTTTGATCTTTACCTTGATGATGACTCAGTGTTCAGTATTTCATGTTAAACACAAAATTATCCAATTGTGGTGGAAATGAACTCAGGGTAAGGATCCAACATAAAACTTAAAGCATATTTATTCCAGAGATCTTTCTAAAGGCACCGAGTGGAGGGCACTGATCCAAACACAGGTGACAACTAGAAACAACAGATATTGTACAATCATAACGTTCAGTAACTAATTATCCCACAAATCTGGGAGACTGTGACAAAGTGAAGATTCAACGTAATCTGCTGGCTTCTGTAGATAGATAACTTTACTGATTGGCTTTTTATATAGTAAGTGAATGTTTCTGTTCAGTGCCCTGAGGCAACTCCTGTTGTGGCTTGGCGCTATATAAATAAACTGAATTGAACTGAAAAAATGACAGGGAAAACTGAAGGTTTTTTTTAAAGACTGGAGAATAATAAGCAGAAGAGGACAGACAGAGGAGCTGGAACCAAGAGAAAACAGTCTGAAAAAAAAATAATAAAACGCAGACGTATTGAAATGACTACAAAGGTGAGGACAGGAAAACATACATCATCAAAATAGCTGTAAGTGTTGAAACTGTGCAAATACATAATCCAGCAGCAGCCTGAGATCAGACTAATCACGTAAAGTTGATGATAATACAAGTTAAAGCTCCAAATCTGTAAAAGGGTCGAAGAGAATGTGGAGATGTGATCAATTTGAATGACTTAAACGGGAACAGGATTCTGACATGTATTTTTACAAAGTATTTTTGTTGCATTCACCCAACAATATGAGACCTCTGTCTCCAGTGTCAGAGTGGTATGCTTTCCACACCTGTCCACAGTCCATCACTGTGCACATGACACTAAAAGCCTTTGCAACTAAAACACTATCAATAGCTATCATTGAATCTCTGACTATGCAACAAAACAACAAGAACTTACTGAAAATCTGAATTCTGAACATCAGCTAAAAGCTGATAAAACCAAGGGCGTGTTTTCAAACAGAAAGTTGGTGCCAGCAGTTCCTCCTCCTTTTTCATCCATGCATGGTGTTCCTAATGAGTTTGTGTTTTCTCACGGATACTTAGGAATTTTAATTAAATTCAATTCAATTCAAAAATACTTTATTAATCCCAAAGGGAAATTAAATGTTGTAACTCGTTATCCTCATTTCATTAAGAGATGTTACAGATGCTGATGGCTGAAGGCATGAAGGATCTCTTGTAAAGGTCCGTCTCACAGTAGATCCGAAGAAAATAGTTGCAGATGCCGTCCAATCCATCTACCCAGACTCGATTGGTCTCTTGGTTCCCCCAGGCTGCAGGACCACCTAAATGTTGGGCAGAACTCCTCCCAGAGTGATGGCCACACCTCCCAGCAGCCTGCCAAGCTCCTCGTTGCTGCGGACAGCCGGCTGCAGGTGTCAGGGGACGATCCCAGTCCTTCTGCTGTCATGAGCCGTGTTTCCTGCCAGTTCCAGGGTCTCAGTGGTCAGGCACTTGAGCACAGCTGACAGGTAGATGGGAATGCTGATAACTGATGTACATCTCTCTTTTAAGCCACATATTGAAAACCTGTTAAAGAAACTGAATTTGAAACAGGTTTTTTTTTTCCTTTCAGAATCAGGTCATGTTTAACTCTTAATGCCAGGAAACGTTTTGTAACTGCTCCTTTCGTACTAGCCACTGATTATGGTGACATTATTTACATGAATGCCACTGCCAGCTCATTGCAGATGTTGAATGGGGCAGCTGTGGCTGAGTGGTTAGATTAGTTGTCCTCAAATGCAAGAGTTGGGGGTTCGATTCCACGAGCAGTCACATGCCGAAGTGTCCCTGTGCAAGACGCTGAACCCCTCATTGACTCTGATGTGTGTCCCATTGGTGTATGAATGTGATAAAGCTCTGATTAGTCTTTGTAAAGATCTAGTAGAGTTCTATATGAATGGGTAAATGAGGGCACAGAATGGGTTGTAAAGTGCTTTGAGTATCTTAATCTATTATTTACTATTTGGATGCTGTCTAACACGGTGCTCCAAGATTCATAACTGGTTCCAACTTCCATCACTGCACTCTGTACTCATTGGTCAGCTGGTCAACATTATCTAAACGCAGGCTCTCACACAGGTTCATTTTTATCTATAATCCACTCCTTGCTACCTTCTTATATCTCCTCCTACTTGTCACATCATCAGTGCAGTTACAGCGTGCGCTCTCAGTCCGTCATTACCTGCAGCGTTCCCTCAGTGCGGACTGAAGTTGGCAAAAAGGCCTTTTCTTACTCTGCTCCTGTAACCTGGAACAATCTTGCAACAGGAATTGAAGTTGTCCACCTTGATTTCTTTAAGGGATTTTAAACATTTGATAAGGTTATTAGAAAAATCTAAGCAAAAATTTTCTTGTTTTTAGTATTTTACCTTGTTTGTTTTATATGGCAGTTTGAGTTTATTGTTTTTACAACACTGCTGTTTTAATTGTTTTTATTGTTGTACATAGTATATCGTTGTTCATTATACCTACATGTTGTCTGTCTAAGACGGGTATTAAAAAAGGTTAAATAAATAAATAAGCAGAACATATAGACACAGAGAAAAACATTTTTGTCCACCATGGCTGAGGACTATTTTTTGTTGTTGCTACTTTCCAACTCTGTAGCAAATTAAATTCACTCATGTTACTGTAAAATGTATGTCCTTTCTAAGCAATTATTCAATGTTGTACTTTTAGATAGTGTTTTATTTAAGCTATTTTACTTAGTTAGATTTTGAGTCCCATCTCTTGTTTAGTAAAAAGCTGTTCAAAATGAATTAATCATATAAAAACATCAAGTGGACAGGATATGGTCTAATTAGAACATATTGATGGTTTAAAATTATTACTAAATATTATTTTTATTTGACAACTGTAATTATTACCATCTGTTTATGTCAGCAGACCAACTACATTCCAATGCCAGCTGATTATTCAGCACATGGCAGTGTTCAGAGCTGTTTTTCTACATTATGTTGGGAAACAATGTCAGTAAAATGACCAGCCATTAGAGTATGAACATGGGTATATTTATTAACTCTCACTGTAAAGGATGCATTTCATATGTGCTGAGAATTATGTGAGGTAATTAAAATAAATGAATTATGGTCAAATGGAATGGCTTGAGAGCAGCACGGTGGCTCAGTTGCTAGAGATGCCGTCTTTCAGCAAGAAGGTTGCCGGAACAAATCCCGGCCGGGGGGCCTTTTTGTGTGGAGTTTGCAGTTCTCTTCATGCATGTGTGGGTTTTATCTGAATACTCTGGTTTCCTCCTACAGACCAAAAACATGCATTTTAGTCTGATTGGTCACTCTAAATTGTCCTAGGGGTGAGTGAAAGAGTGAATGGTTGTTTGTCTCGTTTGTCTCTATGTGTCCCTTTGATGGACTGGAGACCTGTCCAGGGTGTATCCCCTCATGTACAGTGATGGCTGGATATAGGTGCCAGTGACCACTGCAAGTCAAAAGTGAAGAAGCAAGCAAAAATGATGGATGGCTGGCTGGATGGATGCATGGAATGGTTTGACCTAAAATTTGAATTCTCCATTTCCATCTCCAACTTCTTCCTTTTATCAGTGGTTGGGTTATAGTGGCAACAAGTCCAGGAGAGAAACCCAGACCTCCCTCTTCCCAGCAACACTCTCCAGCTTCTCCTGGATGACACTGAGCTGTTCCCTGGCCAGAGAAGGTCATCAATCCCTGTAGCGAGCTCGGTCTTTCTCATGGCCTATTACCAGTAGGGCATGCCCAGAAAACCTCCAATGGCAGTAATCCAGGAGGAATCCTATTCAGATGTCTGAACTACATAAACTTTTAAGAGCTGTACATAACTCACACAATGTGTTTTCAATGTGGCACTACCAGAGCAATGCTCAAAATAAAAATTGATTTAGGGAGATGATGTTTACAAAACATATACAGAAAGATAAAGATGTTCTTTTTTTGAAGGAGAGTTTCAAAACACTGCACATAAAAGATGAATATGGACACTGATAACACATTTGTAAAAAATGGTGTTCAAAGTCAAATGATAAGTTCACCAAAAACAGGAGGACATCTTGATGTATCAAAACCACTTCCATCAACCCACAAAGACGGTAGAGGCAGACTGTGACTGAACTGCTCACTTGTTCCATTTCTGGGAAATATGTAAATGCATATTTTAAGATTACATAATGGTTTTGTACACCCTGCAGAAAAAAAATACAGTGGTTTTACAAACACCAGCTTAGCTTCAAATACCTCAGTTGATCTCCAAATAGACTCATTGAAGATAAATAAATAAAAATAAAAAAATTTAATAAAAAAAACTGAGTTCCAGCAAGTTTTATTTTGCTCAAACAATAAAATTAAGATGTTGACTGACATATAGCCATAAAAAAATAGTCCAAGGTCATTTGCCTTTGGAAGCAACCTTGAATTAATTTGATTTCAAAAGTTAGTCAGTTCTTCATCAACTCTTTTAACCGAGTTGAGAGGAGATAAATCAGGTCGTCATGGCAAAAAGTGAATGTCATGAATATATCTGTGTGACATTTCTATTTGTTGGTACTCATTTAAATATAGAATACATATAATGTGGCCAAGGCATATCAAATTTAAATTGCCAGATATCACCTTGCACTGGCACAGCGACTAGAGTTGCCACCTCACAGCAAGATTTTTACAGGGTTGCCTCCCGAGTTTGCATGTTCTCTCTGTGCAGACATAGACTTTATCTGACTACTATAGCATCCTCAAACAAAATAAAATCTAAAGATGTGACTTTTGCAAATGATCCTTGTCATTAGAATGACTCTTTAAAACAAACAATAAGAATTGAGTTGCAGACAATAAAGAACCACTCATAGATTTTTTTTCCTCCTAATAGATTCTTCATGTTTTCCTCCTCATTCCTTCACTTTTTCACTGAGACGAAGAACAACAGGCAAAGGGGAGGAGTGCAGTAGCTCAGGATGTGAGGGGGGTTTTCCACTTGACAGAACGTGATATGGACCTGGTGACGTCCGTCATCATGTATGAAGTACATGATGACGGACGTCACTGTCATTCAAAATTAACAGCTCTATGAAGCAAACTGATCAAGATCCGGTTCCCTTCAGAGAGTCATGTATCCCATCTCTATCAAAAACATGCTTGTTAGGTTAACTCATAACTAAAATTGTCACTAAGCATGAGAGTGTAAACAGTTCTCTCTCTACAATATTTTGGCTTGATGACTTTCACGCTGCAGACAAAAACTCCCCAAATCCAAATAATTTGCCCATATGTGACCCATATCAGATTTTTTTATTGACAATTTGATCTTGAAAAATCAATTTGTTTTTATCGAATACAACCCAGGTCTATATGTGGTACAAAATTAGAATGTTCAAAACAATTGTAGTCTTTACAGTTAGGCTGCACTTCATTTTTTCACGTCAGTGTGGTGGGGGTATGCAAATTGATCCAAGTAATAATATCAACAATACCAACCTCATACAGTTTAAAGCTTGGACACTGCATATCTTCAGCTATGGAACAGATGTCCAGTAGCTTCACCTTTCTTCTTTTCATTCATTAAACCTTTATGTATACAGGTTAGTCCCATTGAGCCACAGGGACTCATCTACAAGAGAGACCTGAAAATGTGTTCTCGTGCTTGCGTGGGTTTTCTCTGGGTACTCTGGTTTCCTCCCACAGACCAAAAACATGCATGTTAGGCTGCCTTCAGGCCCAGGCCTCCCTTGCAAAAGAGGTATGTGATCTCAATGGGATTTCCCTGGTTAAATAAAATAAAATAAAATAAATGTCCTGGATGACTGATATTAAAGTTGGTGTTGACCATATCAATTCTAATATGATGGGCCCAATACATGAGTTAGTTTTCTTTTAAGTTTGTCAATCTTGTTCCACAAATACAATGCTGTGCCTGTGCACCCATCAAGAGACAAGATCACATGTAAACAGAACCAAACAGGCAAGGCTGATAATAATTTAACTGAATATGATTGAACATAAGAATTGATATGCACATGTGTAGCATCTATATTTACTGTTGTTAACATGCTAGCACAGCATGCTGCTCATTGCTTTCTGTGCAAATGAGTCACTTCAAGGCCAAATGGGATTTGCACTGGAGTCTGATGATGGTTGAATTAAATTTACAGTGTGAAGAACAACAAAAAAATGGATTTGAGTAAATTACTGGAAAATGAGCATAAAGACATGCAGTACGAACATAGCCTATGTGTCCTTACAACAGATCGGAGACCTGTCCAGGGTGTACCCTGCTGCTGGGGATTGGTGCCAGCTCACCTGTGCACACACACACACACACACACACACACACACACACACACACACACACACACACACACACACACACACACACACACACACACACACACACACACACACACACACACAGGCAGGTAAAGAAAACAGAAATATATTTCAGCCAACACGTCACATATTAAAATTATATTTTGACTAAAGTTACTGTATAATATTATGTATGGAAAGGAACAATAAAAGAGGAACTATTCAAGGAGTAAATATGTCAGAACAAGCATGAATTTCCTGCCAGAAAAAACAAGTCAACCAAAAAGTCCCAGACAGTAAACTTTTATTTAATTATGGGTTGTTTGATTCATCTTACCATTGTTGTAGACATCCAAGGCTTTTTCAGAAACAGGAAAATGATCAGTTTGCTTGTAACCTAGATAATTATCTTTAAATTGCAATCATAATTAAATGTTTACTAATTAAAATTAGGCTGTAATCATTGCAATCAGTAATGAGCAGCCACTAATCAGTCTCATCTACAAGAACACACTTCTTGAAATAAATGAAGATTAAGAAAGCAGTGGTGTGCTTACTGATGAGAAAGGAAAAAAAACAATGTTTTCCTGGAACCCACTTTAATTGTCTATCAGACAATTTTGGTGCACAAGGTTATTTATTTATTTATTGTTTGTTTGTTTGTTTGTTTTCTGTTTCACTGAATTCATATTATTCACACCTGGAAGCACAGTACAGATACACAATTTTCATAACAAACAAAATATGATAACATCTAATTCTTTGATTCAGCTAACTTGACAGTTTTCACATGTTTTCTACTTAGCAAAAAAATCAAATAAGTCATACCTGGATTCACTTTTTTTTTTCAGCTGGGCAGTTTCCATTATTAATAGGCTTATCCTCAACTGATCACAAGGATTGTATTGGAGTACAGATCAAGACATGTTTTATGGATTGATACAGGACTAGCTGGCACTCTCAGCATGCAGTCCGATACTGTCTATAGTTTAATATCGCATGCCATCATACAGCTGCCATTCAGCAGCAATCAAACAGCATCAGAGACCACATATGTTATTACACTCACATTTACTGATATCAACCTAAACAAACAATACTCATTTATCAATCAGGCACGATATTAGCAGATATTTCAGTCAACTAATTTTCTTTTTTGTCTAAGCTAATCTCTCCCACCTCTGCTGTGCTATCAGTCACGTAACACAGTACTGATGTGACTGTAGACACTGCAGTGCTGGGATAAACAGGGACTGAGCTGAAAAGGCTGTTGTAACAAAACAAAAAAAAAGGAAAAAAAAAAAGAAAGTTAGTGTTGAAAATCTCTAAGTCAACTGTTACATTCAGTTTCCATGCCTGCTTCTTCTTGTCCAGGTCAAAGGGGCGCCGGTGCCTCTGTCCAGTAATGTGCAAGAGGAGGGGCACTCCCTGGACAGGTTGCAAGTCCATAATAGGACCACATGGAAACAAACAAGACAAACAACATTCACACTTTTGCCCGCTCCTAGGAACAGTTTTTAGAGTTACTTATTGCCTAATCTGCAAGTTTTTCATCTGTGGGAGAAAATTGGAATACCCAGTGAAAACCCAGAACCTGCCACCTTATTTCTATGAGGCATCAGGTCTAACCATTGCTTCTCTGTGCTGCTATACAGATAACCTAACTTTATTTTTCAAGAAAAAAAGGAGCTTTAGTCAATCAAACTGTTTCTGACTAAAATGCACAAACAAGTGCTACTCATTAGCATCATAGCAGTTGTCAGCACAGTGAAGTATAGTTTTAAAACAGCACCAACTAAAGCCTATTAAAGAGAATTACATTGATTCAAATTGATTGATTTGTTGATTAAAATAATATGGAGTTAGGATAATGATGTTCATGAGTAGCACCATGAACGGAGATGATCATTCAGTCTGTATTAAGGAATACGATAAACTATTCCCAACACCAAATGTGGTAAACATGTTTGCATCTGTAAACTGCAAAATATTATACTGTAAGTATTAGATTCATAATTGGTATGGGCTGGTTCTTATTATTTAAATAACTTGGATAGGTACTGGGGACAAATAAATCTTGATTGGGACGTACCTACTTGAAATACTTAACTTTAGCAAAATAACGTTTAACACTATTTGAGTAGTAGGATGAACTTCTCGTCACGAGCTGGATGAGAACAAAAATATATAATGGTAACTCATTTTAAATGTTGTGTAAACTTATATATGTACTGTATATGTAAACATGTATGTACAATTCATCTGAATCCACTGTTTTTATACAACAATTGAAGCTGGGAAGTATTATGGTATAGTCTTGCTCAGTCTGTCTACTTTCTCTTCTCTGGACCAAAACTTCTGATTCACTCAAGATAATTTAACACAACTTACAGTGTACTCATATGTGTCATTAGTACATGTAGTATTACATGCACTTTTAATAACCCCAAATTCAAGGTCAAGATCACATAACAAGGTCAAATGTTTTACAAAGTCAACTTGTATGAGCTATTGATAGATCAGACAGATGAAGGGATGGACGGACGGACAAATTGAAATATTTCTTCGAGGGGCATATAATATGCTGTATCAAAGTCAAAGCAAAAGTAAAAGTTTATTTATTGTCATTTTCACCACATGTGGCATATGTGGTTGAATGAAATTGTGTATGCAGGGTCCCAGCTACAACCAACAAAAGTATAAATTGTAAAGAAAAACAGTAATAAGATCTAAGATATGAACTAAGAACTATCCATCCATTTTCTTCCGCTTATCCGGGGTCGGGTCACGGGGGTAGCAGCTTAAGTAGGGAGTCCCAGACTTCCCTCTCCCCAGCCACTTGGGCCAGTTCCTCTGGGGTGAATCCCAAGGCATACCCAGTCCAGCTGAGAAACATAGTCCTCCAGCGTGTCCTGTGTCTTCCTCTGGGTCTCCTCCCGGTGGGACGTGTCCGGAACACCTCACCAGGGAGGCGTCCAGAAGGCATCCTAACCAGATGACCGAGCCACCTCAACTGGCTCCTCTTGACGTGGACAAGCAGCGGCTCTACTCTGAGTCCCTCCTGGATGATCGAGCTTCTCACCCTATCTCTAAGGGAGAGCCCAGACACCCTGCGGAGAAAACTCATTTTGGCCGCTTGTATCCAAGATCTCGTTCTTTCGGTCACAACCCAAAGCTCATGACCATAGATTAGGGTAGGAACGTAGATCTATCGGTAAATTGAGAGCTTCGCATTTTGACTCAGCTCTCTCTTCACCACGACAGACCTGTACAGTGCCCACTTCACTGCAGACACTGCACCTATAGGCCTATCGATCTCACGTTCCATTTTTCCCTCATTCGTGAACAAGACCCCAAGATACTTGAACTCCTCCACTTGGGGCAGGACCTCCTCCCTGACCCGGAGAGGGCACTCTACACTTTTATGGCTCAAGACCATGGCCTTGGATTTGGAGGAACTGATCTTCATCCCGGCCGTGTCGCACTCGGCTGCGAACCGCTCCAGCGAAAGCTGTAGATCACGATCTGATGAAGCCATTAGGACCACATCATCTGCAAAAAGCAGAGACACAATCCTAAGGCTACCAAAATGGATCCCCTCAACACCTTGGCTGCGCCTAGAAATTCTGTCCATAAAAGTTATGACAAAGGGCAACTTTGGCGGAGTCCAACTTTCACCGGGAACAAGCCCGACTTACTGACGGCAATGCGGACCAGGCTCTGACACAGGTCATACAGAGACCTAACAGCCCGGTACCCCAAAGAGCCCGGTACCCCATACTCCCAGAGTACCTCTCACAGGGTTCCCCGAGAGACGCGGTCGAACGCCTTCTCCAAGTCAACAAAGCACATGTAGACTGGTTGGGCAAACTCCCATGCACCCTCCAGGACCCTGCTGAGAGTGTAGAGCTGGTCCAGTGTTCCACGACTAGGACGAAAACCACACTGCTCCTCCTGAATCTGAGGTCCGACTATCCGATGGACCCTCCTCTCCAGAACCCCCAAATAGACCTTACCAGGGATGCTTAAGAGCGTGATCCCCCTGTAGTTGGAACACACTCTACGGTCCCCCTTTTTGAATAGGGGGACCACCACCCCGGTCTGCCAATCCAGGGAAACTTCCCCCGATGTCCACGCAATATTGCAGAGTTGCGTAAGCCAACACAATCCTACAGCATCCAGAGCCTTAAGGAACTCCGGGCGAATCTCATCCACCCCTGGGGGCCTGCCACCAAGGAGCTTTTTAACCACCCCTGTGACCTCAGCACCAGAGATTGGAGGGCTAAGATCTAAGAACCACACTAAACTAAAAATATGCTAAGCACTAGTAGTACAAAAACAATACGCCGAACAACAGTAGCACGAACATAAGTCTGTGTGAGCAGATGATTAAAAATGAACACAGCAGCGTGAAATATATGAATGTATGTGTCTTGGCTGTGGGACTCTTTATCCACTGATGTTATGATTAATCTCAGGAATTGTACTCAAATTCAGACCAGGGCTGAGAAGGATTACAGACACGGAATAAAAGTTCAGTGAGTTTATTTACAGTGCTGGGGTAAAGGAAGTCTGAGTTCCTGGAAGGGGGGGGGGGGGGGAAGACAGATTAATGATGGGTAGGAGAATATTGTTGCTATTTTGGATAATTTAATCCTTCTCTTACAGGTGGATCTTCGAAGGCAGACTCAGGGAGGAAGGCGAAGTGTCTGTCGGGTGAGTGAATCCTTGTATTTTCCAAGTAACTTGATGAGTATCTTGCAGGTGGCGGCTGATAGAGGAGTGTCCCGCTGGGTGATAGAGTTCCACGGGGAATGAGTCCAGTTTGGAGATGATTCGTCAAGGTCTTGATTCTTGGAGGTGAGTCCTGGTTTTGCCTTGAAATCACAGGGAGACACAGGTTGATCAAACACAGGTTCACAAGAGAAAATACTAAAATGGCTGTCTCACAGTACCCAAGGTGACTGAATGATTCAACGAAGACTGGAACCTCCTCCAAGGCTTAAGTAGCAGCAGGACTCATCAACCGGATTGAAGACAGGTGGTTGCTCAGGAACTCCATCACCAGCACTCAGCAATTGCAGGGTGAGTACACACAAACGACACAGGCCTAACAACTGAGATTTAAACTTAAGTATATCTGGACATATATCCGCATGCGATATACAATCAAAATTGAACAGCTCTATGAAGCGAACAGATTGTCATGTCTCTTTAAAGAGGTATATATCTCACCTATATTTTATCCCTATACTTTTGATTTTTATATTAAATCATTATTTTCATTTACCTTTATTTATCCAGGTAGGTGATTAGGTGATTATCTGATTTTATATTTGAGAGAAGCCATACATTTTTATCAGAAAACATCAAAGTTCATGCTCAGTAATCCAGGTAACAAAATAAATCTAACAAAGTTAGACAGTTGGACAGTTTCTTTATGTTGAAACATTTTGTCCTTCATCCAAAGGACTTCATCAGTCCGAGGAGCCACAAAAACTCTGTCCCATGAGCACACTCACATAGTGGGCCACACAGTTTGATGGTGATAAGATGGTTTCTGGTGTCCACCCTCTCTCCCACCCACTCATCGGAGGCAGCCATTGCCAAAGTGGTTCAAAACATTAAAGATCATGCTCAGTAATCCAGGTAAAAAAATCCTACCAAGTTAATTCAGGTCCTCTGGACGGTTTCTTTTGTGTTGAAATATTCCGTCCTTCATCCAAAGGACTTTAGCAGTCCAAGGAGTCATAACAAACTCAGTCCCAGAAGCAGCACACTCACATAGTGAACCAACCAGTTTGATGGTGATAAGATGGTTTCTGGAGTCTGCCCTCTCCCACATTGACTTCTGAGGCAGCTATTGCCAAAGTGGTTCAAAATATCAAAATTTTAACTTCAATAATTATTTTTATTAAGACCTTGTCTTCATCGGACTGATGAAATCCTTTTGATAAAGGACGAAATGTTTCAACACAAAGAAGTCGTCCAGAGGACATGACTTAACTTTGTTGGATTTACCAAAAAGCATTTGCCCTATTGCCAGCTGGATATACAACAGAGTCCCACCTCTCATCTTGTCTGATATAATTGTTTTAGTTTGGCTGTAAAGAATAATAACATACTTGCATGTTGCATATGTGAACAATTAGTATTAAAAACTATATTCCACATGCTTGCAGGCTGAAGAATGAATTATTCCCCGCAGCTTTGACGTACAATATTTTTGCCCTCTGTATGATGTATGATCTATAATTCTAAAAATTAAATAATGTACAATATTTTGATCACTCTCCTCTGTGAATTGCCACCTTATCAGGGTGGAAGAGTTTGTGTGCCTGAATGATCCTAGGATCTATACTGTCGGGGACAATTGTAATTGCCCTAATTAGGGGCAGAGTAGGAAAATGTATTTTTGCCAAGTTCAGTCTGCACTAAGGGAATGCTTCAAGTAATGATAGCCTGAGAGCACATGTTGTAACTGCACTGATGGTGTGACATGTGGGAGGAGATATAAGAAGGTAGCAGACCAAGGAGAGATTTAAAGATGAAAATGAACCAGTGTCTAACTCTGAATGCTAGGAAACACCTTGTAACTGCGTCTTTCCTTCCATCCATTGACTACGGTGACATTACTTATATGAACACCTTTACAAGAACTCTGCAGATGCTGGATGCTGCCTTTCATGGTGCACTAAGATCCATAGCTGGCTGTAATTAATATACCCACCACTGAACCCTGTATTATCTGGTTAACTGGACATCATTAACTTCATGTAGACTCTCTCACTGGTACATTTTCATATTTAAATCACTTCTTGGTCTGTTGCCTTCATACATCTCCTCCTACAAGTCACTGCGTGAGTGCAGCTACTGCGCTCTCAGGACATTATTACATGCAGTGCTCCCTCGGCGTGGACTGTTTCCTGGAATATCTTGCAAAAAGATCTGAAGCTCTCGACCTTGACCTCTCGAAATGGCTTCAAACATCTGCTAAGTTCCTGGCAAAATCCAATGCAGACATTCTTGTTTTTAGTTTTCTACACCACTGTACAATCTAGCAGTTTATTTGTTACATTTTCTTTTAAATACCATTTTATTTTCTTTTGTTAAAAAAGAAAAAAAAAATTGTATGCATTCTTCATGATTGCCTATTATTGTCTTGTTGTCTACTGTTATCATCACTCTTAGTTAAAATCAGGTCTCTTGTAAACGAGTCCCCAAGGCTCAAAGGGATTAACTTGTCTAAATAAAGGTTGAATGAATGAAAAGTACTGTCAGGATATAGACATGGGGTTTCTTTGGTGTCAGACACCAGGAAGCTTGCAGGGAATTGTTTATGTTTAGATCATTGCAGTTTGAAACCTTTATAGATGTAACTTGTTCCACTGCATTCCACTGATGCTCTATCACATTGGGATTTAGTCTCTTTGTCATTGTTTAGCTGATCTAAAGCAGTTTTTATGTTGAGGCTGGGTGCAAGGTACTACTGATAAATGTTACTACCATGGGGAAACGAGCTGTGATTGCTGACATAAAATTAGGGGGAAATTAGAGCCTATTAAAAAAAGCTAAAATACAAGGTTTCCCCATCAAAACATTGCATTATAGCAAGATGATTGATGATCATCATTTCATCTATAAGTGGTTTAGAATGATTGAAGTTCCATCCATCCATCCATCCATCCAACAATCCACTATCTTTACCTGCTTCTTCCTTTTTGGCTAGCAGTGGTCACTGGTGCCCATGTCTAGCTATCACCGTGCAAGTACACCCTGGACAGGTCGCAAGTCTATCACAGGACCACATAGAGACAAACGAGACAACCATTCACACTCTCACTCACAGGGACAATTTAGAGTTACCAAATAGCCTAACATACATGTTTTTGGACTGTGGGAGGAAACCAAAGTTCCCGGAGAAAACCCACGCATGCAAAGAGGGAACATGCAAACTCCACCCAGAAAAGCCCCTGGACTGTAATTAGAACCAGGGCAACTTGCTCACTGAGAGGCAGCAGCTCTACCAACTGCACCCACGTGCTGCCAAATGATTGAAGTCACTTGTATAAAATGAAATAGATTGGTATTGTGGTGTCCTGAGACCAGGGTTTTTTTTCTTCTCCAGACTGGGTACAAAGACTTCAATTTGGGTACTTACTGGTGCTGAGTACCAATAACGAGGTGTTTTTGATTTAGTGCTTATATAATTCTCAATGACTTTAGAAATACATTTCTTCAATTAAGAACACCACAAGCTGTCTTAATATCACTTGTGTTCATCATAAAATAACCTACCTATGGACATGTTTATGTTTTGTCCTTGGCTTTTTGTAAAGTAGAAGAGGAAATGACATTGCCAAGTGATAAAGTGGTATCAATTTGATATATCAGGTTGTTTTTATGAGTACAAGTATGAGTATTTGAAGCTGGTATACATCGGTACTGGTACACCACTACTGTTAAACTTATGAATTAACCTGAATTATTTAGCCAATGAAAACAATTACATGAAGAAGAAGAAATAAAAATATGTTAAAAGAAAATAACAAATTCTGTGTTTTCCTTGCCTATTTGAGAAAACGAAAACAATTTAACCTTGAGCGATATCACCTTCGTCATTAAAGCCACTCACAGAAAGACAAGAGATGCACACATCAATCAAATGTTTAACCCATCTGCCCAGCACTGAACCCTGTAATAGCATGGCTATTACACACTCACATGAATAATGGAACCACAAACTGTGCTGTTGGTGCACATGTGTGCATGTTGTCAGTGCATGTGTGTGTACAGTAGCCTGTGTCCTTGTATGTGAGACACTGAGTGAAGGAGTGTGTGTTTGATGGAGAGAAGAAAGACCTCCATAACACTGACAGCCAAGAAAGCTGATGGTATCACCAGTCGAGCTATATATATATACACACTCATTACTGACAGTATCAGAGCTGACAGTATCCAGCTCAAGCAAACTTGATGGACACAGAAGATCACAAAATACACATCAGAAATAGAGCAAGGGTGAGGCTGACATCATAACATAAGAGGCCAAGCTTTTATATCAAACACACATGTACAACAAGTTCTAACATGTCAAATTGTCCTTGAGGCAGATGATTGAACCCCAAATTGCTCCCACTGGTAAGACCAGCTCTTTGCTGTCTTCTTGGTTTTCTCTGCTTGACATTCACCTAGTTGTACAGAGTAAAAAAATCAGCTTGATTGTGATTTTTATTACAGTACTTTTGTTTTATCTCTCAACCAGAGAGAGTCTTAATCATCAAATGAGTTAGCTTATCCGAGCATACTTTTACAGATTTGAAAAGCATGCAAGAACAACATTTTCTGTGTGACTTAAAATCCATATTAAGCTGTAAGTTCAAGCTAATGATGCAGTCTGTCTTAATGTGTCAGAACCAAAAGGAGAAGTGAGTGGGGTCAAATTTAAATGTTCACATTCTTCAAAACTGAGTGCAAATGAGCCATTAGCTATCTTTTTACATTTCAAAATAGTTGTAATAAAACGTTTAGTAAAAATGATCAAGCAAGATTAAAACACAAACAAATCATATGCTAAGAATGACTGAACCCCAACACCCCCTCCCCCCAACACCTCCAATTTCTAATTAATAAGCTAGAGAATCATAAGTGACCGTTAGAAGTTGGAATAAGAGATTGGAGTAATATCCCTTAAGTAGTGTGTGTGTGTGTGTGGGGGGGTGCACATGTGTTAGTGTGTGTGGGGATTTTTAATAATTTATATTACATCTTGAGGTTAAACTTTTGGTCATTTCAGCCTTCTGTGTATCAGTCTTCTCTCTTGTGGACAATCTTCCAGTTTCTGTCCATAAAGCTGGCGTCTCCTCGACTTTCAAAACAATTCTCAAGTTCATCTTTTTTTTGGATAAATCCTACAGCTGAATTTTTTTATTGGGTTTTCTGCGATATCCCTTATTTATCCTGTTAAAGGCTAACAATTCTTGTAGCAACAGATGATGTAATAATGGCCAATATTATAATAATTTTGGCCATTTTAAATGTAATAAAGCCAATATTGCTATAAATTATTACATTATTGGCTGAAAATCATGCTATTAGCATGGCATTGAAAAAAACCTGCCTCATTGTCTGGTTGCAGATTCTCACTGACAAGGCTCTAAGCATGTAACTTGGTACATCTGTGAAAGCCTTCTTGTGACCGTCTACGTTTGCAAGTAAAGATCTGTTAAAAATCTTCTCTTGTCCTCAGAGAGGCTTATTTGAGTAAATAGAAATGATGAAAGGATATGCATTTATCCAACAAAACCTTTAAATGATGTAATAACTGCAGCTATTAATGTTATGAATAAATATAATAGCATTTCTTAAAAATACAACATTGTTTTGCAGATTTTGTGCAGTTGGCTCATCAAATATTTGTTTAGAATATGACAGAAGCACTATGTCACTCCCTTATTAAAGTTGTAAAAGCCAATTTGACAACCTCTTGTACAAAATCTATATGTAAGATGTATGAAAAGGAAGCTGTACCAATGCATATAAATATAAAAGCAGATAACATTCTATATGAAAGTTTTCTACAAAATATTGTTGAATAGGCTTTTACAACTGTGGGGTGAGGAAGTGCTGAATCATAGATTACCTCAATAAAATAAATATGAGTATTATACAATCCTCTCTATCAAGAATAAAGAATGCAAAACAATGCTTATTTTCTAGAAATTCAGTTTTATTTATGTTTTATTACAAGATTGGCAAAATATGATTGCATCATTGGCTCAAAAATGTGTTACATTATTGGCTTTGTTACATTTAAAATGGCCAAAATTATTATGATAATGGCCATTTTTACATTAAGGGTTGCTACATTACTGGAGGACAAACTGAGCACATGTTGTCATTCTGCTGCTGTCTTTACTCACGCTACTCTCCATGTTTGTTTTTGCTATTCTTTATTAATAAATGTATGCTCTCTTTTTGCCATTCTACAGAAAATAAACCTGGCCAAACACTTCTGTGTCTGTGTCTATATCCTGTTCTTTATATCCATAGTCTGTTAAGACAAACAGCTGCCAATCCTGGCTCTGGTTTTGCTGGAGGTGTCTTCTTGTTAAAAGTGTTTCCACCTCCATACTGCTCAGGATGGGGATCAGGCTAAAGTGAAGTTTTGATACAATCTTCTTTGGTAACCAGATATTCAAAAATCAGTATGTTACGATATACCCTATGTCATCCTATTGTAATATAAGTGATTTAAAACTGAATCAATTTTGAATTTTGATCTGCTATTTGAATGCATACTGATCTGAAACAACATTTGTTATGAATTGATGCTATGTAATCTAAATTAATATAATTGGTTAGAGGTTTGAATAATTTTAAACAATGTTCTGTAATAAAAACTTGCAAGTTGTGAGAAATATTAACTCTATTCCTTTGAAGCACTAAAAGAACTCTGAAGTATGTTGGTACATACTCTTCAATGGCTAAATAACTTTACTAAAAACCATTTAATGGAAATACCTGTTTTGTTGTGGAAATAAAGTTCAATATCCATGAAATTGGGATAGCACAGTGGTAAACATAAAAAATATACCTAAATACAGCAGGATATAAAGGAGACTTTACTTTTGCTGTATACTGCACTGGGCAGCACGCTGGTGCAGTGGTTAGAGTTGTTGCATTACAACAAGGTCACAGGATCGTCTGTGCGGTTCACCTCCTCATGCAGTTTGCTTTGCTAAAACTAGTTTTGGGCAAGACTGCATGTTTTTGTTTTGTTTGTTGACAAATTAATCCTCATTCCCCGTCAGTTCACCTGTATTTTCAGGTGTGCTGCTGTTAGTGGTCGTTTTACTGATGTACTAGACATCATGTTTTACAACCTGATGATGTAAATACTGAATGATAGCACACATCCTGTCACGCTGTCACTATATTCTGTCCATCATGATTTACATCCAGCAAGATTCTTCTAGTAATGCTTCTATCTTGATGTTGCCTGACAGAATATTAAACCATGCTGATGGACGACTGTGTGGCATGTCCAAGTTGCTGCAGGACACTGCCTCATAACTGTCATTTAACCAAATAATCACTTAGTAGTTTAATGAGCCTGGACTTAATCAAACCTTAAATACAAAGGTGTCAGGGAAGACGACTCTAATGGAGGTCAGTGTTGAAACACTGGAGTTGACTCATTTCACTTTGCATTCGTGGGCGTGTGTCCTGTCTTTATTACTTTATCTTAAAATGCAGCTATAAGTGCCAATTACAGATTTGCTTTATTATTATTATTACTATGGCACATAGAAACACACAGATACACAAGCGCGCACCCCCCCCCACACAGTCCCACACACCCTTCCTGGTGGCTAGCTAATGCAGTGTGACCCCCATCTGTCTTTCAGCCTTATCTCCCCTGGAGTGTGTCTGGTGGGACTGACTGACTGTGTGAGTGTGTGTGAGAGAGAGAGGGGTGACAGAAGCAAGGAAAGTGGGATTAAATGAAGGAAAGATATTGCTCTGTGTGTGTCCAGAGGCTTCTCCTCCCCTGTCTGGTTTTCTTCTCTCTCCTTTTCTTTCTTCCTTGTTTCCACCTCCTCTTCCTAAGCTCTCAAACTGTCATCCCCACACAAAAGCCCATGATTCATTGCCCACATGTACACATATACACATACACACTACCCCCCCCCCCCCCCACACACACACACACACACACTCTTGGGATTTCATCTTCACACAAGCAGTGTAAGAAGACTCACACAGAGGGAAGAGAAACCTAGCAGGATAAGCAAAATGAATCAGGTTCCTCCATCTGGAACTACAAATGTTAAACACAAGATTACATGACTTCTTTTTTCCCTGTCAAAGTAAAATGTATTCATATATTTTGTAAAAAAAAAAATAAAAAAAAAAGAAATAAAAAAATGGATGGGGGGGGACTATAACTCCAGCACTTTTGAGATGAGCAAATTTTAGATTTTTTTTAGGTTAAAAAACTTCAAAAACCTAAAGTGACAAGGCTCATTAAAAAAACAACACCACCAACAACAAAAACTGATATAAATACAGTAATGATGCTATGATGCTGAGAATTTTTTTTATTTTCTGAATTGCTTGTTTTAATCATTAACAATCATATGCAGCATGTAACTGAGATATTTACATGAAAGTCACAAAAACAGTGTTGAAAAATAGACTCACATATTTCTATTATTTAGTGTCAAGTGAGCAAGAGGTCTAACAAAATACATATAAAAAAGTTTTTATACATTACCTCTTGTAGCTAAAAATGAAATTTGGGTGGGATAATAATCTCATATATAATGCACAGTTTTAGACTGAAGACTGTAAGAAAAGAAAATATGTATTAGTATTTTAATAAATCTTCAGAACAATCTTTGAAAACAGTCCTTTATATCTTATACTAAGCTTTGCCATTCTGCCTGTGTTCAGTAAATTTCTATTGTCTTTATAGATTGAATTTTGATTTAGTTGGACTGGAAAAGGGTGTGGGCAGCACAGTGGCACAACCGGTTCAAATCCCAGTCCGGGGACCTTTCTGAGTAGAGTTTGCATGTTCTCTCTATGCATGCGTGAGTTTTCTCTGGGTACTCCGGTTTCCTCCCACAGACCATAAACATGCATGTTAGGCTGATTGACAACTCTAAATTGTCCTTAGGTGTGAGTGAGAGTGTGAATGGTTGTTTGTCTCGTTTGTCTCTATGTGTCCCTGTGATGGACTGGAGACCTGTCCAGGGTGTCCCCTGCCCCTCACACAGTGAATGCTGGACATGGGCACCGGTGACCCCGTGACCTAAAATGGAAAAACCTGGTAAAAGATGATGGATGGATGGATGGATGGATGGATGGATGGATGGAAAAGAGTGTTCTCTAATCAGACAATCTATGATAACCTAATAACTTCACCACAGTTACTTGTGTTTATAAACAAGGAATGGTTTAACTAGCCAAACAAATTTCTTTAGCACATTAATGAAGCATTTTGGCATTAGGCTCATCATCAAAACACTCTTTTATTTAAGGTTGGGTGCAGTTCTTTTTTTTTTTTACAATAACTGAGGAGATATTGATTATTTCAAAGTGATTTTCCTTTGAAGAAAATAAATGCCTTAGAGTTTTGCTCAGAAGATAATATTTCACAAATACTCACAATTATTCACCTCTTAACAGAATCAGTTCTCTTGATTCTAAAATAGTGTTACTGCCACCTTTAAGGCCTTTTGTAAATGCACGGCACTCAAACACTTAAGGGATTGAAATGTATATGATGTTCAGCAAAATGTTAACTTTGCTGAAGTTGCTTAAAAATCAACTGAAAAAAGATAATGACTTTTCAAGCATTCACTGATGATCAATAACATGCTCCTAACATGGCCCTCACTTCCACCCATCCACCCCTAAAAACATATCATACAACCTCCCAGTAAATACTGCAGGCAATCTCATACTGATAGTGAACATTGAATTGTGTTTACATTAAAATCACTTTTTTTTAATGTCCAATTCTCATTTATTCATTTAGGCCCATTGTACTTGCACAAGGCTTTTTTGTACATCCATTGAATGGTAAATGGACTGTACTTATATAGCACCTTTCTATCGTATCAAGATACTCAAAGCTCTTTACAAGACAATCTGAACCCTCCTTCACCCATTCATACAGCACTATATCTATACAGAGATTCATCAGTGCTTTACTACATTCATACACTGATGGGACACACATCGGAGGGAATGAGGGGTTCAGTGTCTTGCCCAGGGACACTTCAGCATCAACTGCTGGTGGAGTGGAACCGCCAACTCTCACATTGGAGGACAACTGCTTTAACACAGGTGAGTGGTTAGAGCAAACAGTTGAGCCAAACAATACTTTTTTTTTTGTTTTTCTTATTTTGGCTGCTCCCTTCTTCAAGGGTCGCCCCAGCGAACTAACTCACACGAAGACTTGGCAATTGTTTGTTCACTGGATGCCCTTCCTGACACAACCATAGACCAATGAGCTACTACAGCCCTTTGTGTAAAGAAGGGAGCTGCTGCCATCTGCCCAGGGGAGCTGATGGTGGGGGTTAAGGGCCTTGCTCAAGGGCCCAGAGTGGGGCAAATGAGGATGGAGGCAGGTGTGGGTGCTTCACCATATCCACCCACATTTTGATATTGTCGGTCTGGGGAGTTGAACCGGTGACCTTCCGATCACAGACCCACCTTTTCTAACCTCTGCACCACCAGTCCCTACCAAACAATACATGCATATCCCAAACTGAGACAGGGGAACTAAAAAGTTTGGATATTTTTCCTAAAACAAAAGTGGTCTTTATATATTTAGTCATTTATTTTTTTTATTTATTTATTTTTTCTCTGTTTTTCTGGATACACTTTATGAGCTTCAATTTCTTATATTTTGTTCAAAGCTTAAATATGGGAAAAACAAATCTCTAAGTTATTAACTTATTGACCTGATATAAAGGTGATGACAACATATTAAATAAAAGAGCCAATAACAGAACTTTAAAATTAGTCTGATTCATTCCCATACAACTCCCTTGCAGCAAGTAAATACATCGAGCAGCCACCTGCCTAATATTGAGTGAGAAAATTGTCTCTCCACCCATGAGTCCAACAGACAACTCATTCTCTAATCCTCTCTGCTTTCTCTCTCTCTTTGAAGTCCAATATCTGGAGTCCCTGGAATGTATGTAACTGGGAATAGGTGCCCACTGTAAAGCCCCATCAGCAAAACATGTGAGTATTAAAAAATCTGAAGCTTTGGCTGAGTTGTCTACCTTGCCTTTGCCATTACACTATGGTGAGCTTAAAACATTCTTTATGCCGTTACTGTCCTAAAGGTGATTTTAATTAAAATTTGTAGCACAGAAAACATTTTTTTAATAGTTAAAACATAATGACTCATGCACCAAAAACAATTCTTTAAAGTTCTCACACTGGTCTAACGTTATTTGACTAACGTGAGGGGAATCAATTTATCATAAGGTTAGGGTTGACGCTAACCCATTTGTTGGGGTTCACACGGGGCACCTGATGCAGTGATGGACTATGCACAAACTCTGTCGCCAAACGTAACAGAGTTCTTATTTTTTTCTAATCCTAACACTAATTTTAAAAGTTTTAGAAATGAATCCAAATTTTTGAATGTTGCTAACATTGCTATTTCTTTGCATGACATTGCATGTGAGTTTACTGGCACTACATGTTTGATAGACAGCTGACTGGCTCACAGAATTAATCATTGATTTCTTTTTAAAAATGAATAACAAATATAAACAAAAGATCCTAAATAATTTTTTTATGCAAAGTATATAACTAATGCTTGGTTTATATGCTAGCTTGTTTCCCCAAAATATTTATAGCAGCTAAAATATCTAATCATATATAAAGCCAAGTAAACCCTTTTCCAGTCCTAACATTTTATAGAATAAAATACAGAGGGAGTACGGGTAAACTAAGTGCCCATCTTGATTCAACAGAACAGCTTTTAACAGCCTTAACTTGATACTCATTTGCTTGATTGTATCAGTTTCTCTCTAAATCTTCTATCACATTTCAGTCAGGTTGAGCTGTGGACTTTGACTGGAGTGTTGTAATATTATAATTATTTCCTGCTGCCAAAACACAAAGGTGGATGCCAATGTTTATATTTGTTTCTGTAAGATTCCTGGGTTTCTCTGCCACAATCACTTTCTCTACATCTGCACCAATACACCAACTCTCAACACCTGCTGCTGATTTGGGAAAGACTGCTCTGCTGAGCTTAAAAGTTCCTGCCAGATGTTCTCCTGCCAATGGGACATTTACTACCATTTGGTAACTGATGGACAGTCAGCTAACTTGTTTCTAAAGAGTAAGTTACTAACCTCTTGTGATCTCCTGCAGTGACTTCCGTGTCCTGTTCATATGAATCTTCCCAAAGACCTCCTCGCTCCTCATGGCTCACCCGTGGATCGATATTGTCCCTTCAACTACTAAACAAGTATTGTAAAACCAACAACACCTAACCTGATACAACCTGCTCCTCTCTCCTTCGTTATTCACCTCCTCTGGATCTCTGACTCCCTCACAAAAAACCCAGGACATCATCTCCTTCTCCTCTCTGGCTTCATCTATAAACAATTTACTTAACAGTAAGCAAGAGTCATCTACTGTTTCTAAAACCATCCATCCATCCATCCATCCATTATCTTTACCTGCTTATTCCGTTTTGGGTCACGGGGGTCGCTGGTGCCCATGTCCAGCAATCACTGTGCGAGGGGCGGGGTACACCCTGGACGGGTCGCAAGTCCATCACAGGGCCACATAGAGACAAACAAGACAAACAACCATTCACTCTCTCACTCACACCTAGGGACAATTTAGAGTTACCAATCAGCCTAACATGCATGTTTTTGGTCTGTGGGAGGAAACCGGAGTACCCGGAGAAAACCCACGCATGCACGGAGAGGACATGCAAACTCCACCCAGAAAGGCCCCTGGACCGGGGTTTGAACCAAGGACCTGCTCGCTGAGAGGCAGCAGCTCTACCAGTTGCGCCACTGTGCTGCCCTGTTTCTAAAAACATCATTCCAAATTATGGAGTAATTCAAGATATTCACCTAGTCCCCTTTTCCTTCCAGCCCTGAAGCTGCTGCACCTGTAAATAAAATCACTTACCATTTGTACGCCTGGCTCTGTTTTCTTCTCAGTCTGCTAACTTGGGGTCAACATTAGCTGTAACAATTATAATATTTAAGTGTGTGTCTCAAGAATGTCAACATTAAAGCTGGAATTTGAAGCTGTAGTGAACACAACGTTCCCGCAGGATGGTCCCAGTACAAGTTTTGTGTTCTGCTGCTGCCATGTAAATTAACATAACATCGCCATTTCATTGAAAAAAAAAATATATATTAAAAAACAGCACAGTTATTTGTTTTTTTTTAGGAGTTGACTTCAGTCACAATCTTACGTTGCTGTATTTTGAAATGTGTATTTTTTTATGAATTAGTAATTAATTTCATTCCTAAATACAAGATCATGTAGGAAAGACCATGGCTGTGTGTAAGACAGTAAATCAGACTTAAAACCCCACATTACTATAGTGCTGGTACAAAAATAAAGCATGGCAACTTCTGTAAAGTGGGTACTGTTGGATTAATTTACAAAAGGAGGTTACACTTCATCTAGCATTGCAATGGTTCAGACCCAGACTTCTCTTTCTACAGTCAGCATTTCCAGCTCTTCCAGGGAAATTCTGATGCCTTCCTATTCAAGCTGAGAAACATAGTATTGTAATGCCTTCTCTATTCCTGCGTTGTAATGTATACTCAGATGACTCGTTAAAGGATGAACGTTTTTTTTATTTTTAATAGCTGTTGTAGGCCACAACGACGCTAAACAGACAACAACTTTCCCCGGGAGTTTTTCCCAAAAAAAACTCTCCCCTCCCTCATTTTATGAATATCCAACTACAGAACTGCTGTAGGAACACAAATATAGAAATGCCATTGGAACACTCCAACTACGGAAAACACGCTACACTACCCCCTCCATAGTAGAGTCCTCGACCCCGAGGACAAGGTCTCTGAACCTCGTTGGGAGTCGCCGCTGCCATCTGGGGCTCTGTGGGGTCATGGTCCCTGCCAGCTGCTCTGCCCCTGATTGTGGGGATCCCTCTTGCCCTCCCCCATTGTCTGCTGGACTGCTAGTAGCACTCCTCTCTGCAGGAGACAGTGCGGCTAGTACCCCCTCGTCCCGACCTATGTCCTGAGGAGCAGCAATGCCCTTGTAAGGTGCAAGTCGGTCTCAGTGCAGAACTACCCTGCGTCCCCGTGGAGGCAACTGAACTGGCAAATAAACAACTTCCCCCAATTGCTCCAGGACTGCACATGGTCCAACCCAGTGACTGTCCAGCTTGGGACACCATTGGGTGGCTGTGGCTGAGTAGTTAAAGCAGTCCTCCTCCAATGTGAGAGTTGGGGGTTCGAATCCAACAGCAGTCACATACTGAAGTGTCGCTGGGCAAGACACTGAACCCCTTGTTGCCTCTGATGTGTGTCCCATCAGTGTATGAATGTGATAAAGCTCTGATTAGTCTCTTTAGAATGATTTGTTCAATTAGCTTTGTAGAGATCTAGTAGAGTG
The DNA here is from genome assembly GCF_014905685.2 of Nematolebias whitei. Taxonomy (NCBI): domain Eukaryota; kingdom Metazoa; phylum Chordata; class Actinopteri; order Cyprinodontiformes; family Rivulidae; genus Nematolebias; species Nematolebias whitei. Next base: position 72,097,073 of record NC_056498.1, on the reverse strand, counting down.
CTGTATGAATGGGTAAATGAGGACACATATTGTAGTATAAAGCGCTTTAAGTATCTCGATAAGATAGAAAGGTGCTACATAAGTACAGTCCATTTACCATTTACCTGTCTCTCTTCCGCGAAGGCGAGTAGACCCACACCAACTCCCCATTGACCAAGTGCCGACCCTTGGTGTGCATGTCATAGTTCCTCTTCTGTCATACCCGCGCATCCTGAATATGCTTTCTGGCATATTCATGCTCAATGTCCAACCAATCCTGCAGCTACCAAGCATAGGCAGGTCCAGCAAGGGTCCCCAATGCATCAGGAGGTTGCCCAAATGCGATCTGAGCAGGAGTCCTCAGCTCGCAGCCAATCATCAGTAGAGTAGGCATACCATACCATTTTATTTATAGGGCACTTAAAACAGCAACAGATAGATAGATAGATAGATAGATAGATAGATAGATAGATAGATAGATAGATAGATAGATAGATAGATAGATAGATAGATAGATAGATAGATAGATAGATAGATAGATAGATAGATAGATAGATAGATAGATAGATAGATAGATAGATAGATAGATAGATAGATAGATAGATAGAAATAGCAGTGGATAATAACTAAATGGCCAACACTGTAGACTACAGACAGGATCAAAACAAATCACACCGTGTCAAAGGCAAAGGAACAAAAGTAGGTTTTCAGGCGAGACTTAAAGACTGTGAGTGTGGGAACCTGTTTGACATGCAGTGGCAACTCATTCCACAGACTTGGACCTGCACCAGAGAAAGCCCTGTCACCTTTGAGCTTGTGACGGATTTCTGGAACTGAAAGGAGCATCTGGTCCGCTGACCTCAGAGAGGGCAGTGGGACATATGGCTGTAGAAGATCATTGAGATAGGATGGGGCAGAACTGTCCAGTGATTTAAAAACATGCATGAGTATTTTGAACTGGATCTGAAGGTGAATGGGTAGCCAGTGCATAGAGGCCAAAACTGGAGTAATGTACTCTCTATGACCTGTACCAGTTAAAAATTGGGCTGCAGCATTTTGGACTAGTTGTAGACGTGCAATGGATGACTGATTGATTCCAAACAGAAGTGCATTGCAGTAATTGAGCCTGGATGTTATGAACACATGGATCACTGTCTCAAGATTTGTTTTGGACAGTATTGACTTCAGCTTAGGCAGCTGCCTCAGCTGATAAAAACAGGATTTAACAATAATGTTTACATGACTGTTAAGTTTTAAGGAAGGGTCCATTATCACAAAGTTTGTTTTCTCAGTCATCCAGGTATATAACAACAAAAAAG
>NC_056498.1:72082113-72095765 GCF_014905685.2 Nematolebias whitei | reverse complement strand
TCTGAGGCCTAGCCATCTGGTATTACCCAGAAGCCACCCTGACTCTTATGTTTCAAGCCTGCCTCAGATACCCCTGAAGTCTGGTCCATTATCACTCCCAAATTGGTGACTCTTTGTTTCTCTCTTTTGCATACAAGAACCTGAATCTTGGACTGCCGTGTGGCATGCCATGAGGACCAGTGGCAGGTGTAAATCCCAGTCACTCTGATGACCGGATGTGATGATGGACTGCTGTTCTGCAAGAGTCCTATTAAATTGCTCCATTAACCTGTCACTTTGGGGGTGAAGGGGTGTGGTGCGAGTCTTGGCTATACCCAAATTCTCACACATGGTGGAGAAAACCCTGGATTCAAAATTCACCCTTGATCACTGTGAATGGATTCTGGGACCCCCAGTCTTCAAAATATCACCTCCATTAGGGCATCCACCACATTTCCTGCCTCCTGGTCAGGCAGAGCAAAAGCTTCTGGCCATTTAGTAAAATAATCCACTGCTATGTGAATTAAGCGGTTTCCAAGCTCTGCACGTGGAAAGGGTCCCATGATATCCACCCCAACCACTACATGGGCTCACCTGCTGGAAACTGCTTTAACTGAGGCCTAGATCACCCCTGTGGTCCTTTACAACCGGTACACAGGTCAAAACACCTGCAGAAGTCCTCCGCATCTCTCCTAAGCTGACCCCAGTAGAAGGTTTGGCGAAGGCGCCGGAGAGTCTTTGTCACCCCAAAGTGACCTGAGCCCACAGGCCCATGCACCCCCTAGAGAACAGTTTCCCACAGAACTTTGGGGACCACAATCTGCCAAGTCTTTATTTCAGTGGCTGGTTCTGTCCAGACCCACTGTGGGACACCATCGAACAACCGTAGTGCCCCAAATTTGGCCCAAAGACCCTTAGTCTCTGGAGACCGTGTGGCTACCTCCTCCCATGGTGGTTGCTGCTGTGCCTCCACACACAACATAACTACCCATAAGTCAGGGTTTTGCCTCTGCTCTGCCGACCAATCTGCAGCTGCCATCACTTTCATCTTTCTAGACTGGTTTCCTGACCCCACTCTATGTTCTCATGGGCCACCCTACTTAGTGCCTGCTCCCAGCATTCCCGCCGGTCACAGTAGTGGCAGCCGTTCTCACTGCATGGTCATCAGGACAGAGCATCTGAATTACCATGGCAATCCCCCACCCTATGAATGACCGTAAACTCATATTGTAGCTCTGTAGCTCCTCCAACCACTGAGCCAGTTGTCCTTCCAGTTCTTTAAATGTCATCAACCACTGTAGTGATGCATGATCTGAGCATATGGTGAAGGGACAACAACACATGTAATATTTAAAGTGACGGACAGCCAAAACAACAGCCAACAGCTCTTGGTGGGTGACACAGTACCATTGCTCTGCCTTACTCAAAGTTTTACTGTAGTAGTCTACTGCTCTTTCTCCCTCAGGCCTCACCTGTAACATTAACACTGTGTTCCCCCCCAAAACTTAGTGTGCCCATCTTTAGGTCCAACTGATAGTCATGTGCTCTCAAAAAGTCCAACCCAAGAATATATGTGTCCTGTACATCAGCCACCCAGACAGGATGTGTGACCTTTTGACCACCAACCGTGAGCAACAGGTTACCCCTCCCCTGCATTGGTGCCAACTCTCCAGTCACCGTCCAAAGATGAACGGCTGTGTCCTCTAGCTGAGCTCCAGATGGCACCACCTCGGGTCGAACCACTGTCACTGTTGACCCTGTGTCCACCAATGCTGTACAGGGAACCCCCTCAATGCATATAGGAAAGTGGCAGAAGTCTGAAATGGAAGTTCTGCCCACCACAGCAATTCCTGGCCCATCCAGCCTTACCGGTCTAATGTGGTGGTCAACATACAGGGCGTGCGGGACACAGGTGTGGAGATGCGCAGTTTCCCACCTACTGCACCCCCAGTTCGTTTCCCAGTGTTCTGTTCTGGGTGAGGCAGTATTTCACCATATGCCCAGGGTTCCCACAGTCCACAGAGATGTGGCCACAGCCGTGGTGGCAACAGTTGACATTTTTCTGGAGGTATTTTCAGCCCTCTTATCATTTCAGTGACTTCTTCTAACCACACAGGTTTCTCTGCTGCCCTCTCATATTCAGTTGCTGACCTGATCCTTGGTGGCACCTCCTCCGCATGCCCCTGCACTGAAACAATCACCCTCTCTTTTTCCAGTGCATACTCCAAAGCTTCCCACAGGATGTGTGGGTGTGCGAGCTGTGTGTGCGAGCATAGGTCAAGAGGGGACAATGCCCACACAAACTGATCTCGGGCCTGTTCAATCTGAACATCAGGCAGCATGTGAGCATAAGCTCTCCTCGTCAGGCTCTCCACAGCGTTCACCATTGCCTGAGGGATTCTCATCCACGTCTCTGACGTCCACTCAATTCCGACCGTAAGAGCTCCGGTCGGAAACTATGGCTGAATCGCCGCTGCAGCGCACTTGTCAGCACGCTTGTCAGCGCGCTTGTCAGCGCGCTTGTTAGCACTTCATAGTCACCACTCTCAGCAGGATCCAGCAGCAGCAGACAGGACAGTGCATCTCCCGTCAGACACATGGCAAGTTGAAGACCCAGTGACCATCCGCTTGCAGCCGCCAGTATTTCGAACTGAGCCCTGAAAGCTTCCCAGTCCAATTTACCATCATATTTGGGTGTTTTTATCCCACACGGCATACTCAGTCTCTGGGCGACGCCATCTTTGTTTACCTCCATGGCGCTGGGTCATGAGGCTTCTGAAAGAGCGACCGGCGAACCCTTCGCAGTGGCCAGGACCGAGTTATGTATGGCACCTGACTCCGTCTTCACCCTGGCGCTGCCAAATTGACCACCTGACCACTTCACCATCCCCATTTCCTCCTCTTTATTTTTAATATGCATCTGAGTGTCCATGGTAACATTGCCCGGCTATGGCTAGCATGCCACAAAAAAAGGTAAGGCTGCACTTGTGGTAGACACAAACTCTGTTGACTTCCACACACTCACAGATTTACATGTTTGTAAAGTTCCTTCTGACACCACTGTAACGCTTCCTCTATTTCTGCGTTCTAATTTATATTCAGATGATTTGTTAAAGGAGGAATGTTTTTTTATTTTTTTATTTTTGTTGTAGGCCTGCCAAACCAAACAGAAAGCAAATTTCCCCAGGAGTTTTTCTGCCCAAAAACACTCCTCTACCTCTTTTTATGAACATCCAACTAGAGAACTGCTGTAGGAACATGAATATAGAAATGTCATTGGAACAGTCCAACTACGGAACACACTACAGTATATTTACTGTGTCCTGGCTCTTTCCATTCATCTCTGCTCAGCTGAATATGTTCAGAAAACCTCTCAAGAAAGACATCTAGGGCACACACTAATTAGATACCAGAACCATCACAAATGTTTCCTCTTGATGTAGAGGAGCAATGCACATACTCCTAGTCTCTCATGGATAACGTTATTTCTCACTTGTTCTCTAGGGGTGACCCCAGCTACTCTGTGGATAAAACATTATTTTGCCTGTATCTATGATTTTGTTCTCTGGTCACTACCCAAAGTTTGTGACCAAAAGTAGCAAAGTATATCCAACAGTAAACAGATAACCTTTCAGCTCAGCTCCCTCTTTATGGAACAGTAGTACATAATACAGCATGTCACACCAATATGTACCTCAACATCTTATATATCATTCTACCCTCACTCTTGAACCAAACCCTTATATCAATAAACATATCCACAAGAAGCAATACCTCACTCCAAAGCTGGAGAAGTCAGTTCACCCTTTTCCAACTGAGGACCATGACCTCAGAGTTGGAGGTGCTCGTCTTCATCTTTGATGATTCAACCTTGGCTGTAAACTGTACCAATAAGAGCTGGAAATCACATAAAGATGATACCAACAGGATAAAATCATCTTCAATTAGTAGAGATGGGATCCTGATGCCACTAAACTGAACCCCTTCTGCCTGCTGGCTGCATCAATGAAGTTCCATCCAGAAAAGTTATGAACAGAATTGCTAACAACAGACAGCCCAGGGAAAGCACAATTTTTCAACTGAAGGAGCCTGAGTTACTGATGCCAGTGCAAACCATATTATTGCACCTGTTGTAGAAACTAAATGGCCCAAAGTAGCAAAGCCTTAATCCCATACTCACAGAGCATTTGCCACAGGGTACCTCAGGGGACACTGTCAAATGACTTTCCCAATTCCACAAAATACATGCGGACTGGAAGGTCAAACTGCCATGCCCCTCAAGGACCCATGCAAATGTAAAATGCTAAAACAGTATTGTTCCATAACCAGGAGAGAACCTGTATTGTTCCTCCTGAATCTAAGGTTCAAACATTGATGGGACTCTTTTCTCCAGCATCCCATACCTCTCAGCTGCCTCATCCCAATTATCAACTGACTTTTAAAAGCCATTGCTAACCATTACGACACTTGTTAAAAAAAAAAAAAGTATTGTGGCTGATGGGGTTGTTAGCAAGTTCTTAGTAATTAAAGTTTCCACAGTGGTAGTCTGGGTCATGAGTCTCTGCCACAATGTTTTTTATTGGGTTGGAAGAATAAAAGATAGGAAACCATAGCATGATCATAAATAAGGATTTAATGCTGGAACAAGTTTGAAACTTTGACAAGAATGATTTGATGAGATAACAGATAGTCAATGAATAGCTAAACAGTGTATGGTGTCCTCTGAAATCACCAGTGCCAGTTTTCGGAAAAGATAGGCAAAGAAATTCACTACCAGAGTCTTCAAGCTGTTTTTACACCCTCAAAGCATCAATATATACTCTTATCTTAGTCCAGTTCGGGGGGGATAGAGATGACAACTGCACTAAGAAGGATTCATATCAGGTGGATATAGCTTTAAACGTATGATCAGAGGTGAGACAGGTGAGTACGGATAGCAGGCTGAGAGATGAGTCAGAGAGTAGGAGGTATGGTGAGTCTGAGGCAAGAGAAAGGGAACTGATAGTTGCTGTCAGGGGAAGTTTGGTTCAAGCATTAAAATCCTATGTCCACTGAACAATAGCGTAGATAGAAAAGTCCAAACCACGTATTAAGGCCAGTCAGAAATTCAAGTCAAGTCCAAAATCTAATAATCAGAATCCAAAAGGAAAATCCATAATCTAAACTGGCAGATCAGATTCAAGCTAATGTCAGATACAGTGATAAAAAGACTGAAAACCTATAAATCCGATGAGGAGGCAGAGTCCAAAAGCACAAGTAGTCAGAAAACTGACAGTTGGAGCTCTGAGACTCAGTGGCGATAGAAGATATGGCACAGATAAACAGGACAGGTGAGTTTATGAAAACAGCTAAACAGGTGCAAGCATTCAAGTGATGAGTGAAACAAGAAGTTCTGCATTCAAGTTGTCTCAGAACAAATGAGATCAGGACTAAAATGTTGCTCATTCACCATTTTGTTCAGATATTAAATTGTAATTTCCACAGAACTTGACAGAAAATGTAAACTTGTTAGATAAACATTTTTAAAACTTGTTGAAAATAGAGTCAACCTTGCAATTTAAACTTACACTGTTGTAGTGTAACTGGTGCTGACCTCTGATTTTCTAACCAAATATGAACAGGGTTGTTGTCTTTAGTAACTTGCCATAAAATAAAACAGTTAAAAATTCTTATAACTTTTATTATATAAAAATGTTTCAAAGGCATGTGCTAATTCTTGGTAAAAGCCAATCAGAGTGCAGTTTGGTACTGAAACAGTCAGAACAAGTAATTGAACATTGAACAAGTCATTGAACCTCCTTCAATCTTTCTAACAAGGGCAATCAACTGATGAGACATTACAAAAATGGAGTGATGGAGAAGCACCCTCTTTGATGATTATGTTCCTATATTGTCTTTCTTTATGCACTTTTTCCTGCCTTTCTAACCAACCATTCTTATGCTTCTCTCTGTTTTCTAATCTGCTCTTTCCCTCCTCATTTTTGTACGAGGTGAAAGCAAAAAGGGAAATAAAATGTTCAGCAGGAGTACTTTGATGAACAGACAGTCAGATAATGGACTATCCTATTAATGAAACAAGCAGTATAGCATTGTGCGTATGAATGACAGGGGTGATGGGTAGACCATGGAGAGAAAGAATGGGAGAGATAGTGAGAGAGATATCGAGGGAGGAAAATGCTGCAAGAGAAAAAGGGGGAAGATGAGATGAAGCACAGAACAAAAAGAGTTTATAGTGGAAATCAACATGAATGAGGTGGAAAATAACAGAAAGTGCAAAAAGAAAGAGAATCTCATTGAGACATGGATAATAGTCTGCACACACTAAAGATGACCTCCATTATGTTGGGCGGATTTGTATTAGCCTACGTGTGATAGAAACCTGATGAGGTAATAGTCATTTTCACCCAAACAAAGCTACACTATATTTCTGGATTCACTTTTAAATCAAATGTATGATGATCTTATTAGTTTAGTAACAATTTTAGTTTCGCTTTCAACAATCTGATGTGTTTATGTGTTTAGTTTCACACAGCTTTTTTTTTTTTTTTTTTAACGGTGGCCCTGAGGTGTAAGTGAACAACATTTCAAAATATAAAATTACATTACAAAAAATGCAACACAAACACAACATTTGAAAAAACAGAATTACATCTGAAAAAAATGGATTTACACTTTGAATAAATTGAATTACATTAAGCCAAACTGGAAGTGGTGGGGTGTGTTTTACTGTTTTTTAATATATTTTATTTTTACTTTATTAACAACATAAAACAGAACAATGTACAGTAACAACATACAAATTCAAACTCTCTTGAAGGGTGTGGATGTTTTATTTTTGATGTGAGGATTAAGTAAAAAATACAAAAAGCATGGCTGTATTGTGTTTTTTAATCCCTCGTGAAAATGAATAATGAAATAACAACTATATATATATATTTTTTTTTTTTTTTGATTGTCAATGAAAAAAACAACTGAACAAATGGTACATGGTCCAAAATGGACCCCACACCCTTCAAGAGAGTTTGTATTTGTATCTTGTACATTGTTCTGTTTTATGTTGTAAATAAAGTAAACAAAAACAAAAAAAATACACTTCCGCTTTGGCTTAATGTAATTCTGTTTGTTCAAATGTAATTCCTTTTTTTTTTTTTTCTCTCTCAAAAGTAATTCTAGCCACTTCCTTCCACTTTGGCTTAATGTAATTCCATTTGTTTCAAATGTTGTGTTGTTTTCAAATGTTGTTGTGTTTTTCTTGTTTTTGTTGTGTTTTTTTGAAATGTAATTCCATTTTTTTAAAAGTTGTTCATTTACCTCAGGGCCAACATACTTTTTCCTCAAAGATCCACATTTTATCCCCAAGCACAGGAAAACACTTAAAATAATACACCAACTCAGTTCAATATATCCATAAAACAAGGACACTATTCAACAAAAATGGCCTCATCCAGTTCAAAATTGATCCAGATTCTATCCCAATTCTAGTCAGTTAAACCTAATTAAGATACAATATTTACATACAGTACAGAATGAAATTTTAATTAGTAATTTAATTATAAACTAGTGAATCTTCATTTCCTGCAAAAATGCAAGTGTGAATGCTTATTGATGAATGTTTTCTGCAAAAAGCTGCCAAAGAAGTTGAAACCCGGCTGAAAAGGTTTCATAATAAATGTGAGTTAAATTTGAAAAGCTGACATTTGCTGAAAGCAGGAAAACAAAAGTGGAATGCAGAAAGAAAGCTGACTAAAGCAGAGATGAACAGAATAGGTTGAAATAAGCATAAATAAACTGGAATAAGCCTAAAATGTTTAAAGTATTTGAAAGAATGACAAAAAGCTGAAAACAAGCAGAATAAAGTATAAAATATGCTGAACGATATCTAAATAATAGCTGAAAATCAGATAAAGCTGACTTTAGCCGAAATAAGCTAAAAGGAACTGTACCACAGCAAAAGCTGAAATCAGCAGTAAAAAGGTTCAAACAACATGCCTTACATTTGAATGGCTTCATCTTGTACAACCATTCTGAAACCTTCTGTTTAGCTTTTCAGAGCCATTGATTCATCAGGTCTGGATGATATCTCTGTCTGCAACATTCTTTGGGTATTGGCCATGCATTGGCATGTTCTACCATGTCTCTTATGTGTGCAAGGAAATGTTTTGTTGCTTTCTGTTTCACTTTGTGTGCATGGCATATTGCAAATTCATTATTTTTCAGCTGGATATCAGGGATGTTGAACAGCGGCTGAGTGGTTAGAGCGGTCGTCTTCCAATGAGAGGGTTCGGGTTCAATTTCACTAACACTGAGTGGTATGTTGAAGTGTCTCTGGGCAAGACAGTGAACCCCTCATTGCTTCCTATGTGTATCCCAAAGGTGTATGAATGTGATCTAATCCACTGATCATTTTTATAGAATAATTTACTCGGATTAGCTTTGTAACGATATAGCAGATGATGCAGATTGCATTGTAAAGCACATAAAATATCCTGATTGGTTAGAAAAGTGCTATAAAAGTAAGTCCATTCATCATCCATGAAACTTTGCGGATTGGGAAACAGAGAACTTTCATTTGTCTTTTGTGTGATAATTAGTGGATCAGCATTAGTATCCAGATAAGTATCTAGACTTAATGTTGCTTTATTAAAATGTTTCTAATTGAATAAGATCCCTGCTACCTTCAACTCTGGGAAAGTAGTTGTAAGGACATCAGTTTTTGGATGAAGCATGTTCTGTAATGTCAGAAGTCGTTTAGTTCTGGTGTGTGTTTTTTTGTATTTCTACTAGTTTCCAGTCAATGTTATAGCTCTAGGTAAAAAAAAAAAAAGTGTCCAAGGTGTTATTGACTTTTATCTGGTGAGTTTCATTTAATTGGGATTTTGTGACAAGTCTAAATTGTTGAAAGTACTTCTTTCTTACTCAGAGCTCTGCAGAATTTTGGATCAACTAAATACTTTTTTTTTGGGGGGGGGGGGGGGAATGGGCACCCAGAAAATAAAGACAGTCTGGAATGCATGGACTTGTATTTCTGCATCTTTTTAGGGACAAAATGTTTATTATTTTATTGATGTGTGCAAGTGGGAAAATACAGTTCTAGTACCACCATCAGTTCACTGAAAACAGAGCACCTGTTTACATAAAAACTGCATGCACCTGCAATTCATTTATTTATTTTTTTTACTTGACAATTTACTTTTTTGTAGTTTTACCAATAATTTTAGTTTAAATATATATTCGGAAACACCAATGGAACGCCTTAAGCAGGAGGAAGCGAGTGGAGGTTTAAAATGCTGGCTACATGCCAATGTTTCCTGGAGGAATTAGAATTAATGCATCTTCAAAAACATCTTATGCTTCTCACGGTCACAAGCCTTAGTCAGCAACTGAGTAATGCATTTCTCCACCACGTGATATATTCCTGAGATACTATCTGCACTGAGACTTAAAAATGGTCTCATCTGGACAATGTCAAATGCAACCATGTTTTTTTTTTTTTGTCAGCAGGAAGTAGTTTGCCTTGAGTGTTTTTCATTTTCATTGCTTTATCTATCTGTCTTGCTTTTTAGCTTCAAAAGTGTGGAAGAGGGATGTGGTAATTCTTCATTGCATCCCTCTGCAAAGATAAAAATGGGAGGCGGTCAAAACAGTGATCCTATTTTCCTATAAAAAGTAAGATAAAGATATATATTACATAATTATTGCTACTTAATAAAAGACATGTGTAATGTGTGCTTCCTGACGTTAAGCTTCTCCAGAAGATTATTCATTTCTTGCTTGCTGGTTTTACAAGACAAGTTTCAGAGATTAGGAGTTTCCTTGACTGAAAAGAGAAGGGACGTCCACATCCCCCAAAATCAGTCAATATGATAGGAAGTTAAGGACAACCACCTGTATATTATTTTGCTGTTAAATAATTTAATTGTGATGCTTCATCCCCATATTCTAAGATACCATAACATTTAAAGACTAAACAAATTAAAATTTGTTTTTCCACTGTTAAAATATTTGTATCTGGTTCACCATTGTGTGTCACTGCCTTTCAAACCAGGGCCAGAGTCTGACTCATTTTTAGCCATGGAGTTTCATGCCTCAGACTGGCCCATTTTCGTTCACCACCTATCGTATTACTAAAATCATGTACAGTAATGATAACCTCACATCAGGGGTGATTCTAAAATCTGCCCTTTAGGGATGCTTAGCCCCCAGTGCTGAATGTGGCTCGGCTTGAACAATGCAGTGGCCATTGGTGTCAGAAGCATTTTTAATGTATGTGTGTGTGTGTGTGTGTGGGGGGGGGGGGGGTGCACTCTGGTGGGTGGGTCTGGGAGTCCTTTATTCAATAACCATTTTTGAGTTAATAGCGCAACAAGAAGCAGCTTGACCAACAGCTCTCCTTATGTGAATAGAACACGCTCTGCTTCTCTCACACATCCTAACCACAGTCTAAGAAACATAGCGTAGACTAAGTTAACTTTTTGGGAAAAAAATCACTGGCCAATATAAAAGGATAATAATAATAATCACTCCTTCTTACTAATGGCCTAGCATAAAGAAATACAGTATGATCATCATCCATCGTGTTTATTAGTAGCTTAAAATACCTGATTTAAAAGTCCAGTAGTAGGCTAGGTATGCTGTAACGTTACAGGTCTTTTTAAATACAAATACTCATTTTACTACATCCACAAGTACAAATTTAACATCCATCCATCCATCCATCTTCACCTGCTTCTTCCTTTTCGGGCTGTGGGGTTCACTGGTGCCAATATCCAGCCATCACTGTGAGAGAAGCAGATGACACCCTGGACAGGTCTCCATTCCATCACAGAGACACATGGAGACAAACAAGACAAACAACCATGACTCTCTCATTCACACTTAGGAACAATTTAGAGTCAGCCTTCCCACCATCACAGACATCTGCGCCTGCAGATGCAGGAAGAGGGCTACCTGCATCATGAAGGACCCCACTCACCCAGCACACACACTTTTTGCCCCACTCCCCTCAGGAAGGAGGTTGAGGAGCATTAAGTGTAGAACCACTAGACTGAGGAACAGCTTCTACCCCGAGGCTGTTAGACTCATAAATATATAACCAGGATAATTACTGTGAAAAATCACATCATGTTGCTGCTGATCTGTTTCATGTTGCTGTGTTCGTTTGTTCTCATCTGCTCACACAGACTCATGTTTGTGTTGCTGTCTGGCATAATGTTTTTATGCTGTAGTGCTAAATGTATTTTTATTAATGTTTTCTTAGTTCATATCTTAGATCTTATTACTGTTTTTCTTTTACATTTTAATACTTTTGTTGGATGTAACTGGGACCCTGTTTACACAATTTGGTTCCATCCACATGTACCACATGTGATGGAATGACAAATAAAGAATCTTGAATCTTGAATGCAGCCACACATGAAAATGAAAGTCAGTACCTCACTTATTTTTCAAGTTATTATGTTCTCAACATACACGAATGGATGGACATTGGGTTTTCCCCATACCCCCTCATTATGTTGCTATGAGGAACTAAAAAGCAGTATTCCATGTTTGATTGTACTTTTAATTGTTTGAGGTTTGAGGATGAGTAAAGTTAAATTCAGCTGTGGGACCATCGACAAGTGACTCACTGATCTCTGTAGTTTGTGTCTATGTGTTCATACAGACACTTTTCCTGGACATGTCTTATGTGTTGCATACATGCAGTTTGTGTTATGTGTATTGATGTGTATCAGTGTATATTCATACTCTCAGTGGACACATCTATCACGTCGTGCAAAGAGTTGCAGAGTGTGAAATCAACTTTGACATTCATGGTTCTAACCTCCCAAGGCCGTCCTAAGGCGGACCACTTAGACTGGAGTGTCACTCCTCAGACAGAGAATAATAACAGAGTCTTTGAAGACGCCTTTTCATTCTCTCACTGACTCTTATTCATTTTGACCTAGCCAGTGGAAATAATAGACTTAATACTCTCGTCTCTCTCCTCTCACTGCTAATACTGTCTCATTGCATTGCTCTCCCTTCCTTTGCATGTTATCTCCTTGTCACTTTCTTGCCATTGTCTAAAAACTCCACGTGGCAGGGAGTTTAAATATTTAACAGAAAAGAAATGAAACTGTCCTAGCTATGGTTAGCAGAAAAAAATGAACCCGTTCATAAGACTTTGGGCATTTTTCAAGTCAAAGCTATTAAAAATGTAAATTTTCTATCTCCTAGAAAGTTGCCTTGTCAGAAAAGATAGTTTTATTTTCTTCTTTCGGCTGCTCTCTTCTTTAGGGGTCACCACAACAAACTATCTCGCACAAAAACTTGGCAATTGTTTTTACGCCGTACCACCACAGACCACCGGGCTATCACAGCCCTCTGTGTGGAGCAGGGAGCTGCTATCTAGGGTTTCCAGGGGAGCAGACAGTGGGAGTAAGGGCTGTGCTCAAGGGGCCCAGAGTGGACAAATGTGGGTGGGGGCAGGTGTGAGTGCTTCACTTTTCACACCCACATTTTTTTATGTTTTCAGTACAGGGAGTCGAACCAGCAACCTTCCGATCACAGGCCCATGCACCTTCTTTAGCCTCTGCGCCACCGCCCATTCATGTAGTCTATTCATTTAGTTCATGAGTGAATGACACAGCACCAGTTCCAGCACAGTAGTGTGCGAACAAATCACTCCTGAGCGCCAGTTCTCTATGTGTGCGCATGAGCAAATATTCAGTATGTTCATTGCACAAATCTCTCCCCTGCCCTCTCTGACACTCTCCTCCCAGTTTTGCAAAAAAATGTGGAGTTTATCCATCCATCCATTATCTTTTACTCGCGTCTTCCATTTTGAGTCACGGGGATCACCGGTGCCCACGTCCAGCAATCACAGTGCAAGGGGCGGGGTACACCCTGGACAAGTCCATCACAGGGAATAAAAAAACTTTTACTTAATAAAAAATAAAGCCGGGAAGATTTAAAAAATACATTAACATTGCAGCTGTAGCAGAAAGGCTATTAAATTGTGTCCAGAAAACACTTGACTCGCTCATCTTCACTCACAGTGTCTCACTTTCTTTCTGACAACTTTGGAGGTGTGGGTGTGAGTACAAGTTAATCTACACACTCAGCCACCCCTGCATCACTGCTGCAGCTTGCACTGCTGTGAGTCTCATTTACTCTTCTGCTGTCTCCTCTCCAGTTATTATTACTTAATGTGTACCTTAATCTGTTAAGATAACAGGGCGTGTGTGAGTATTTTCATGTTGCTTCAACAACAGTCCCTCCCCACCTGCATGGCACATGATGCTGTCGTTCAGATTCACGTCACAATTGAGTCACAGAAAAGGATGTTCCACTCCTGACCAACATGCTCACGCGGAGCTCAAGTGAAATGAGAAAGGAATGAATAAGTTTCCTGATGCATGCTCAATAATCCAGGTAGAAAAATCCAAAAAAGTTCAATCTGGTCCTCTGGACATTCAAAAAAACAAAAAACAAAACAAAGCAAAAAATTATAGAAACGTTTTGTCTCTCATCTGAGAGACTTCCTCAGTCTGAGGTGCTGTTTACCTAAAATCCACAAACTAGGTGTACCTTTAAGACCTATTGTTAGCATGATTAACTCGGTCACTTACAATGTTTCCAAATATCTGGCGTCTGTACTCATCCCTTTAGTTGGCAGCTCAGAACACCACATA
>NC_056498.1:72027319-72052113 GCF_014905685.2 Nematolebias whitei | reverse complement strand
TATAAGATAATATCTTACAGAGGTCAAGGTCGAGAGCTTCAAATCTTTTTGTAAGTGGCAATGCAGACATGCTCCGGTTTTCAGTTTTCTACGTTTGCCTTAGAATCTAGCTGTTTTTGTTGCTTTTTTTTTTGTTGCCATCTTATTTGTAGAAAAAAAATATGTATGCCTTTTTATAACTGTCTATTGTTGTTGCTGTTGTCCATTGTTGTCATCATTCTTTGTTGAAACCAGGTCTCTCTTGTAAATGACTCCTTGAGGCTCAATGGGATTAATCTGTCTAAATAAAGGTTGAATGAATTTCAAGTGTTGGTTTTCTTCTGGTAATATTCTTGTGGCACCTGTTAAAATGACTTCCTATGGAGTTACAGTTACCATTAAACCTAATGTGGATCATTTTGGAACCTTTGGATACATTTTGATCTTGTGCTTGTTTATCTAAAATCTTTTGAAACTTTAAACTGCTAAATGTTGTCACAAAACGACAACACCTTTTTATTTCCCAGCCCTTTGGTTCAAAGTTCAGAGGTGGCCATGCTTACCAGCTGTGTGAGCAAATACAAACACATAAAATGAAAAGCAGTGAGAAAAAGATACAACACAGCTGTTTGTTTTTGTTTTTTTTTCATCTTTATCCGATGGTATCACAGCAACACGGAGGGGGATTGTCTCAGATTTATCAGATTGTAATGTCTTTTATCTGGATTAGGGATTAAAAGATTACACCAAACACAAAACCCTAATCTGATTATCTTTTCCATTATTTAATTTACACACTCCACACTGTACTTGTATTGTTATGATACTACACAACAAGCTTTTACCTTGAAATTTACCAAGGGAGTATTTTTAATGCAAATTATGAAAACAAAATAAATGAAGCCTGTGAGCTTTAATCTGAACAACATTGCAAGATAGATAGAAAATAATTAAATAATATTTTACTTGTTCCTGAGTGGGGACATTTCAATGTATAAATATTTAGAGCTAATATAAAATTTCTTTGTTAGTATTTGATGTTTTCATCAGTTTTTTGTTTTTGTGTGTGTGTGTGTGTGTTTAACTTTGAAGACCTTCAGTTAGAAACCCCATGTTTACTTCAGTTTGGATTTTCTTTGCTTTTCTCTAACTTTGCATCACTTAGTCTTCCTTTTCATCTCTTTTTCTTTTACTCTTTTCTTAAACATTTTTGTTTCCAACCCAAGCACTATTAGATTGTATGTGCACAATGTATGTGGAAGGCAGCCATTCCCTCAAATGAGTCATTTGAGTCATTTGGTAAAAGCAGTTAATCTTTGAGCATTGAGTTGTGTGGAGCTAAAGGTAGCAAAGATGCTCACAGGTCAAAACTACACCTCCCCTCATGTGGGCTGAGTTTGACTGACAGCTGTTAGTCAGCATGATGAGCGAGCCATGCTGCTTTCTTCAGTCACTGAACAGAAGCAAAATGTAGAACCTTTCAGACAGGATGACTTTGGAGAACCAATCAAAATGCAGGACATTATGTCAGAAACATGAGTAGCAGCACGGAAGAAACAGTTAACACATGTTCATTCAACTAGAAGACAGCAAGTATTTTTTTAAGTAAACAGGCTGACTCAAAATGCAACTCACTGTGGTTAAAGTTAGAGTCAAATCTCAAACTTCTTTGGTTTTATCAAGTTGAGTTGAAAGTAATCATGAACTCAAGTTAAAGTCATGTAACTCAAATGCCTCTGGTTTCTGGGGGTCCAAAACCCATTCAGTCACAGTTACCAAATGGTTGTTTTTTTGGCTGCTTCCTTTACCAAATGCTGCCCCAGAAAGCAATCTTCCATGAAAGACTTAGTATTTGTTTTAGGCCGGTTGTCCTTCCTGATGCAACCTGGGCTCAAACATGCAGGCTCAGGATTATAAGACCATGGCATTTTCTGTCAATCTACTGCAGCCCCCAAGTTTTCAGAGGACAAAAGAGTAAATAAATAAACAATGGAAGAATAAATGTATGAACTTTACAATAACTGTCATAGATGATCTTTATTTTTTTTTTTTTTTTCCGTCACCAGTGTTTCATGAGAAGATCAGGCGTTTAGGATTCTAACCCAAGTGACGCCAACCCCAGAGCAGATGCAGTTGCAAAATGAGAAAGAGACATACCATGAAAGCCATATCAGCGCCAACATCACCCAAATTAGCAAGGTCTAAATCAGATGTTGGAGAACCAGGACATTTTGATGCAAAATGGGGTACTGGAACAAGACATTCATGGAAGACGACACTTTTGATCCATACCTACCAGCTTAAGAAACTGGAAAGTGTCCATTAACACCCCGTATCACTCACTAACTTCTATAAGTGCACCATTCACCATTGAGAGCCTGCTGACGGGCTGCATCACAGGGTGGTATGGGAACTGCACCAGTCAGAGCTGGAAATCACCACAGAGGGTGGTGCAAACAGCAGAGGACATCACTGGTAGCAGTCTCCACACCATCCAGGACATCTACTACAGTTGATGTCTGCGTAAAGCACGCAGCATCATTAAGGACCACACCCACCAAGCACAAGAACTCTTCCATCTACTACTCTCAGGCAGACGATACAGGAGTCTGCCATCGCACACGAAAAGACTCAAAGACAGTTATTACCAACAAGCTTCCAGATTACTGAACTATTGACAACATTGCACCAAGCCACATCTGTGACTATGCACAGTGCACTATGTGGCTGTATCATGTTTGTCACTACCTTACCATCATAATTAAGTTAATCTCAATGTTACTCACTACCTGTGCAATAACCTGTCACACAACCTGTGTAGTATGTTATGTACAATATATATTATGAGCCTTTAAGCAATACTACTACCTGCAAAATACTTATATATTCAAATTCATCATACTCCCACCATTATACTGTAATCTACCATGTTGTCATTTACTATATTTCTGTTGGACCTTGTAAATATTATATTTCTTTTTCACTTTTTGAATCGTTATTTTCTACCCTTATTGCATGCTTTAGTATTTTCTTGTTTTTTTAGCGAGTCGAATCGGTTCTTGTCATCCTGAACATTTCATTGCATTTTTGACCTTGTTTTAACCTGCCTTTGACAAACAAACAACACAACATAACATATCACCGCAATATCAACCAGCATAGCCACACTCACAACCCCACTGAGTCCTCCTGATTCTAAAAGAGGAATCAGGTCTGCCCCAGATATAGGAACAGACAGACAAACACATTGTGCTTCAAATGCAAACAATACATCTGCAGTGATCACATTAAAAAGTGCCACTTTTTGCCACAAAAGCATCTAAGCATACACACTGCATGTTTCTGCACAAGATTTAGAAATAGTCCTTGATCGCTTGATTTGCTTGATTAATTTTTGTTGGACCATTCAAATCCTAATTTTACACTATCACTTGGTCTGCTCTTCATTTTTTCATTTGTATGTCTATGTTCCACGTATTTTAAAAATGTTGCATTTTTGAAGGAAAAAGAAAGAGATGAAGAAAGGCTTTTTTAAGAAAACTTTTTTTTTAATCTGTAACTACAATAAATTTATTCATGAGCTATGTTCTATTATCCCTTTATAATAGTCATGTGACATAATAAATCATTGTTTTATTTACATAATTCTTTAGAGGTTCATTTTACCTTTTTTGATTGAAAATGAGCTGCAAGCTGAAAAAAGAAAGCCCCAGGATGCAACACTATAATATTTAAACTTTTTTTTATTTTTTATGAATAAATAAGCCTACCGTTATGAAACAAATCTGATGATAAAAAATATTATTTAACCAAGCCCAACACCATGGACAGTAACAGAAAGTAACAGAAAGTATCAGAACTGGAAGGTTAAACTATGTCTGGTCCCAGTATAAAAGCAGGAGCAATGTCTTCATTCTTGGCATTCTAGGAGGGTGTCCAGTTTAGGAACCTCAGTGTCTCATTACTGTTTTATGCAGACAATGAGGTTTTGTTGGCGACTTCTGGCCACAATCTTCAGCGTGCACTCGGATGGTTTGTAGCCAAGCATGAGAGGCTGGGAAGTGAGTAAGCTCTTGTAAGGCCATAGTTCTCAACAGTAAACGGGCTGTCAGGTCAAAAGGGAGTCTTTGCTCACTTGACTGGGAGTCAGGTGAAAGAGTTATTCAGGAGTGATGAATGTATGGAGTGGAAGACAGATCAAAAAACATTGGGGCTTTGTAAGCAGCAGTGAGGAGTGTTGTTTCAGTCAGTCACAGCAGAAAAAAAACGAGTTGAGTCAAAAAGCAAAATCTCTTGATTTACTGGTCTGTTTGCGTTCCAATCTTCACCTAGGGTCATGATGTATGGAACATGTCCAAAACAACAAGATTCTGGATCCCATCAGCCAACTAACCCATATGAGCTTCTTTTGTAAGGTGGCTGGACTCAGCTTTAGAGATAGGGTGAGCTCCATCATCTCGGTAGAGCTCAGAGTAGAGTTGCTGCCTCTCTGCATCTAAAGGATTCAGTTGAGGTTGTTCAGGAATTTATTCAGGAAACATCCTGGAAGCCTTCCTATGAATTTTTTTTTCTTCCAGACATGTACCCTTGGGAGACCCGATAGCAAGTCCCACTGCCCCAGGGCAGCCCCAGACCTTACTAAAGGATTACATATGCTCTCTGGCCTGGGAATGTCTTGGCGTCCACCTCAAGGAGCTGGAAAGTGTTGCTGGGGTGAGTGATATCTGGGATTCTCTTCTGGACCTGTTGCCTTAATAAGAGGTAGATGACAATGGATAATGAGTGTTATTTAAAATATTTCACCCAATTCCATGAAGCTAGAGCTATTTGTTTGGGTCCATTATGTATAACCAAACTGAAAATTCACAAATTCCAGGCTGAAAGACAACAAAACTGTAGCGAAAAGGTGAATATGTTTGCAATCCACTAAAACTGCTCATCTTATTGATGTTGACTGAAAGTTACAAAGATAATTCTGCTTTCAATACTTACCAAGTTATTGTTCCTCCAGCCTTACTGGCAGCGCAGGACCACTATCACCAGCTGAGTGTATTTTTTGTGTACCTCATACATCATGTTAAGAGGCTCTTTCTATAGATCCAGCCCAGCTGTGGCACCATGAAAAACCCTAATCACCCTCTGTCTCTGACTGTCTGTCTCTGAATGTCCTTTTTCCCTTCTTTTTCCCTGCCTACCTCTGGTTTTCCCACACATATAATGGCAGCAGTCTTGTGCTTTTTGCCTGCTTAAATTACCTCATCATCCATTACATTTCCCTGCATCCTCACAGCCCGGTCTATTTTAGCTACCCCATGCTTAGCAGAGCTGAAGTGAAAAGTTCTTTGTACACAGTGATTGGATGTGTTTTAGCCTGAACCCCAGATAGTCATTAGGATAACTCTGTCATTAAGAATGTTATTCAATGTTATTGATTTCAGAGGAGCATTAAAAGGGCATTTACTGGAAGAGAAAGAGAGGCAGCTGTCATTTTTTATTGTCACAACATCTGAATGGCCATAAATCATGGCCAGACTGTTGGCAAATGAAACAAAGAAAGATAATAAAACACAGCCTCCAGACAGTCATAAAATATCTTGACAACAAATAAAAAATAATTATGTTGACTTCGTGTTTTTAGCAGCTCAATGGGTGTTAAACTTTGACTATTTGGGGCTTCACAGTCAACTGATTTTGATTCTAGTCTGACCTTTTCGTACTTTTCCTGACTAAATATACAAATATTGTCGAATGGAGAAAAAAAAATCAATAAACCTATGCAAAGAATAAAACAAGCTAATTTAATTTGGACATTGCACGAAAAACATATTTCAGTAAAAAAAAAAAAAACTAAAAAAGGTTGTAACAACTAAATAAAAACCACTCAAATCCATTGTTAAAATACTTTCCACCGGCAGATGAAAGGCAAAGGAGGTCATTAATGTGACATTTTTGCCAGTGTACCAAAACATCTCATGAAACAGATAGAATTAACAGAATAGATTTAAATTCAAACAAACACTTGAACTCATCCCAATTTACAATGGCTGCCACAGCCAATTGAGCAAACGGTGCTAGTAGCTTCAAATGTTCAAGAACACCTTTTCTAATAGCAAAAAATGTAAGAAAATGATCAAAATCATATTTTAAAAGTGTACTATAAACTAATTGTAGTCAATTATGTGTGCTTTAGCAAAATATCTTAAGATTCTAAAACTTTCCAAATATAATGACTGGATATACAATACATCCATAAATTATACAATTTTGGATCAAACCCAAGTCAAGGTGACAAACACAGCAAACTCACTGTAGAAAACATAATACTGTAATTTGTTGAGATTTGATTGTACAAACTCTAAAATTTGACATAATTACAGCTGAGGATCATTCATATTACATACTACTTATTGTGCTAAAGCTTTATTTAAAACTTGGTCATTAACTCTTAAAGTTTGACTAAAAGGACTACAATTCATATGCCTTTGTTTTTCTCCAAAATGTGACTCTTACCCACTTGAATATTTTGCACCATAAACATTAAGGTTTCTTTGGCTGCCCAGTTCAATTGCTGCCCAGATAAACAGTTTTCTCAAAAACTACAAATATTTACTATTCAAATCCCTCCGTGATGGGGGGACATCAGTGCACCATTTGTTCAACTTCGAATCATCTCAGTTTTAAACTGTGAAATAAAAGGCAATGGATGATATTCAAGAAATGCTTTATCCTTTATATTCTAATGCAATTTTAGTAAAAAAAAACAAACATACTATGTCATTATTTATTTCCACAAAACTAACAAATGGTTATCATGGTTTACTACTGGATGAGAAATTGTATGAACCAAACTAGCTCCCCCATCCTTATCTCTCACAGTTGTCCTATCATTCTGCAGATAAACAATGGGTTGTGTTCAAGGTCTGGCCACACTTTAAACTAATGTGTTCAAAGAAATGGGAGGCTCCCCATTTGTGGGGTCATGGCTAGAATGCCTTTACTGCTGCATAACAAATAGTCATCTTGAATTTTGTTCGAACGGACATGAACCATGTAACACTTTCTGATATGATCTTATCTTAAGATGATCCTAATAAAGAAAAACAGCTGCCCTCTCCTTTTCTTCAACAATGTTAACACTAGCCATTTTTTGTTTCCTCTTTCTTTTCTTTCGCTCCGTTTTCCCATATTTTCCCAGCAAGAAAAAGTTTAAACTCAAGATAAAGACCTTAAAGTCAATGAAAAAAAAAAAGAAATATTATATGGTTTAGAAATATTTAGAGCTTCATGAGCTCACCAAAATTGTATTTATCTTGTTAATAACTCTGTGTTATTTTATGGAAATTATCTGGTAATAAAATGGTGTACAACATAGAGTAACCTATAAAACATAGAGTAACCTATAAAAAATAGAGTGACCTATAAAACTTAGAGTGACCTATAAATGTAGAGTGACCTATTAACATAGAGTGACCTATAAGACTGGAGGCATGAGTACACAGGTCGACTATATTATGTGTAGAAGAGGAAACCTGAGGGAGATTGGGGACTGTAAGGTTGTGGCAGGGGAGAGCGTGGCCAGACAGCATCAGATGGTTGTGTGTAGAATGGTTGTTGTTGTGAAGAAGAAAAAAAGAGTAAAAGCAGATAAGAAGATCAAATGGTGGAAGATGAAGAAGAAAGAATGAGAAAATGAGAAAACTGAAGAGATGAGACAGGGGTATAAGGAGATGCAATGTAGGGGATAAAGGGAGATGGCAAAGGCAAAGCAGAGGGCCTATGATGAGTTGTATGGGAGGATGGACAATAAAGGGGGGGGGGGGCTTGTACTGATTGGAAAGAGAAGGAAAAGGCTGGAAAGGATGTGCAGCAGGTTAGACTTGTTAAAGATAGGAATGTTAATGTTCTAACAAATGAGGATAGTGTGATGGGAAGGTGGAAGGTGTACTTTGTTAAGCTAATGAATGAAGAGAATGAAAGAGAAAGAAGAGTAGAGGTGATACAAACTGTGGACCAGGAATTGGGAAAGATCAGAGAGGGTGAAGTTTGAAAAGTTTTGAAAATAATGATGATGGGGAAGGCAGTAGGATCTGATGATATGCCAGGGGAAGTAGAGAAATGACTTGAAGAGATGGCAGTGAAGTTTTTGACTCAAATATTCAATGGCATATTTGAGGGTGAATAATTGTTCGAGGAATGGAGAAGAAGTGTGCTGGTGCCCATTTTTAAGAACAAGGGTGATGTACAGAGTTGTAGCAACTACAGGGTAAAGAAGTTGATGAGTCACACAATGAAGATGTGGGAGAGAGTTGTGGAAGCTAGACTTGGATGAGAGGAGACTGTGAGCAGCAGTATGGTTTCATACCAAGAAAGAGCACCACAGATGCCAACTTGTTTTGAGAAAACTGATGGAGAAGTATAGAGAGGTTCAGAAATAACTCCATTGTGTCTTTGTGGATTTAGAAAAAGCATATGACAGGGTGCTGAGGGAGGAGGTGTGGTATTGTATGAGGAAATCTAGACTGGCAAAGAAGTACAAAGTATGTTAGACTGGTACAAGACATGTATGAGGACAGCAGGACAGTGGTGAGAAGTGCTGTAGGAGTGACATATAGCTTTAACGTGGAGGTGGGAGTGCATCAAGGATCGGCTCTGAGCCCCTTCTTGTTTGCTCTGGTGACGGACTGACTAACAGATGAGGCCAGGCATAAATCACCATGGACTGCGGTGTTTGCAGATGACATTTTGATCTGTGGTGAGAACAAGGAACAGGTGGAAGGGAAGTTAGAGAGGTGGATGTATACGCTTGAAAGAAGATGAATGAATGAAAGTCAGTTGTAGTAAGACAGAGTACATCTGTGTGAATGAGAGGTTGACTGGTGGAACAGAAAGGTTACAAGGAGCAGAGGTCACAAAGGTGCAGGGCTTCAAGTACTTGGGGTCTACAGTCCAGGAAAATGGGGAATGTGGTAAAGAGGTGAAACAGAGTGTCCAGGCAGGATGGAGTGGATGAAAAAAAGTTTCAGAAGTGCTCTTGCTACTCTAGCAAGGTTCAGAAAGCTTTCCTTATTGGTTTTCCAGTATTCCAATGGTGATTCATTCTGAGAGATGGGTAGCTTTGAGAGGTAGATAATCATCTCTAATGGCGTTGCACTGTCAGCTTGAGCCTGCTGCGTGGTTTATTCTGCCAGGATCTCACCAAACATTGAAGAAAAAGATCCTGATCATGGCATTTTCTTTGCTGACTCCCCTGTGTTGTTAGTTTCAGATACTTGGTTTGGGTCCTGCCTTCTGTCATCAGACGAATAAGCAATCTGTGTGTTTTGATCTTGAGACCTTCAGAATAAAATCTGTTTTTGTACCGTGAATGGGGGGTGGGGGGTGGAATAACTTTAATTTCACATGAAACTCGTTGTTTCAGTCCACTTGAGAATAAAACCATTAACTGTCACGATTCACACCTGTTAGATTAGATTTTCTATCACTCTGTGCACTGCTTGGTGTCTTTGGATCCTTTTCTTCTCTTCTGTCTGCATGTGTGTGTGTTAGGTTGTCTTGGTTGCATGTGGGTTTAAGGTTGTCTTCACTGATCAAACCGATTTGTCTTCACTGCAGCACCTACAGCTCTGATTATCTTTTCAATTAGCTGCACCTGTCTCTGCACCCTTTATAAGTCAGGCTCTCACACAGAGTGACTGCCAGATAGTTGAAAACAGTTTACTGCCAGTAGTTATCCCGTGCTCTTGATCCCCTGTACCTGTGTTTCATAGTTTATCATAGTATTTACCCAGTTTAGTCTCTTGCCTGTCCTCCTTGCTCCTGTCCCGTTCCCTGGTTTGTATCCTCACCTATGGTTCGCTCTCCCGGCTTCCTGACTCATCACCCATCTGACTTTGCCTCCTGCTCGACCCCCTGGACTGATGCCTAACTGAAAACGGTAACGACCCCCACCTGTATAACAATGTCCTCTCGCCTTACCTGTTGGTCCTGTCGCCCATCTGCTTCCCAGTTTCAGACTCTCGCCTGCTGGACTTCCCTCTGCGCCTCACGGATTGGTACCGTTGGTCATCTGTTGCCTGGTTTCGGACTCCCGCCTGTTGGATAAGCCTCTTCATCTCACGGACTCCAAACACTGGCTCTCCGCTGCGGCCAGCTGCCTTCCCTCAACGGAACTAGCCTCTCCTGCAGCTGCTCAATCCTGCTGGAACGACATCAGTCTCTGGACCCCCCTTTAACCAATGAGACGGTTAGTGGTCACTTCTTTGACTGTTTCACTTGTCCCTGTCACCAGCTTGACCACTGACCGTTCTCTCCGTGTCAACAGACTCGTTCCAGCCCAGATGCCCAGAACTCAACACCAGAACCAGTTTCGACCAAATTCCACTAAAGCGGGTCCTCACAATAAACTTGGTTCAACTTGCTTATTTGTTGTGGTGATTTTGGTCCAGCCCCTTTTTAAGGGGGCATTTGTTACAATTAACTATGAATATGCAAATGCTTATTTTTTTTTAATTATTTGATGATTTTTTTACCTTGGGTCTATGATTGTTGCCAAACTGTAGAGGGGCTCCTCTTCAATGTCAACAAATCTTTTGGTGACAGTTTCCAGCAACGTGGCCTTAGTTGTCTTCCTACCATGATCTTCTGCAACATCTTTGGCAAGGAGACACTTTAAACAGCGTTAAATGGCGTGATATTATGCTATACCAGCATAATATCACTGAGATTAGAAGCATCTTGTCCAAAAATGCAGAAAAACTGGCTCATGCATTTATCACATCTAGGCTGGACTATTGCAGTTGTTTACTATCTGAGTGTCCACAAACAATTAAAAAGTCTTCAGCTGATACAAAATGCTGCTGCCAGTGTTTTGGTGACAGCTGATAAGATAAATCATATCTCTCCAGTTTTAGCTTCTCTCCATTGGCTCCCTGTCAAATTCAGAATATAATTCAAAATCTTACTTCTGACCTACAAAGCTATCAACTATTTAGCTGCATCTTATATTACAGATCTTATTGTTCCATATTTTTCTAACAGAGCACTTTGTTCTCTGACTGCAGGCTTACTTGAAGTTCTTAGAGTTTCCAAAAGCAGAATAGGATGCAGGGCTTTCAGTTATCAGGCTCCTCTCTTGTGGAACCAACTTCCAGTTTGTCTGTGAAGCTGACACTGACACATTGTCCAGTTTTAAGACATTTTGATAAATCTTATAGTTAGGGTTGGCTTAAGTTTCCTGAGCTATCCCTTAGTTATGCTGCTATAGGCTTAGACTGATGGACGACAAACTGTCCACATTTCTTCATGATGCTACTGTCTTTACTTATTCTTCTCAAACTGTTTTGTATTTCTACCTGTTTGTATATGTATTTTTTTTCTATCCTTGGCATGCGTTTTTGTCTTTCTTCCAGGTACACCTGCAGCTACACCTGGACCTGCATTTCTATGTATGTTTGTCTCTCCTTCCAGTCCTCTCAAACCCAGCCGGTCAAAGCAGATGGCTGCTTGTCCTGAGCCTGGTTCTGCTGGAGGTTTCTTCCTTTCAAAAGAGTTTTTTCTTTCCACTGTTGTTCTTGCTCAGGATGGGAGACTGTGATGAAGTGAAGCTTCAACTTGTTTGCTGGCTTCCTTAGATTGAAAACTTTACTAATTGGCTTTTACAGTATATGTATATGTATGTGAATGTTCCTGTACAGTACCCTGAGAAAACATTGTTGTGAATTGGTGCTATATAAATTAACTTAACTGAATTGAATTTAACCATTGAAGAGGTGTCAGCTGCGTTAACTGCCTATCATGATCTGACTGTAGCATGTTCGAACCCACATGCAGGAAGGGAATGTGGCTCCAGTAAATAAGTAAAAACAGTTTATTAATTAAATAAACAAAAACAATGCTGACAGAGCAGCTAACTTACTTCAAGGAGGACACAAAGAGAGACAGGTCATGAAGCCTTAGAACAAGGACAATCCAGAGATAAAGACATAACACCTAGGGGCTGAATATATACTAACACTAACAAGGTGAAATGACAGACAACTGCGGTGATTAGGATTAAACACAGGTGCGACAGTGCTGGATCACAGT
Organism: Nematolebias whitei; assembly: GCF_014905685.2. Lineage (NCBI taxonomy): Eukaryota > Metazoa > Chordata > Actinopteri > Cyprinodontiformes > Rivulidae > Nematolebias > Nematolebias whitei. The sequence goes on along the minus strand of NC_056498.1, from coordinate 72,040,050 downwards.
AGGAGAAATGCTGAGGGGTAACAGGCAAAAATGAAGAAAAAACACAACATGTATGACAGGACCCCAGAAACCCTACAGGATCCCCTTCTCAAGTGATGGCCCCTGAAAGCCCAAAGGAGAGCACCAAAAAGACAAAAGTAGGGCGCACAAGGAACAAACAAAAAACCGACAGGTAGGAACCTGGGAAAACACAGAAACCCTAAACCCCCCTGAGTCAAGGTGAGCGGTCAGGAGACCTTCCACGGAAGGACAGAAGATTAGAAGAAGATATTAGACAAAAGTAATGGTAATATGAGGGCAACATGGCAAATAATGAACAGTGTTCTGAATAATCATAAAACAAAATTGAGCATTCCACAATATTTTGTAAAGGATGACAAAGAAATTTATGACCAAAATGAAATCGTAAATGGATTCAATCAACATTTTGTGAATATTGGCCCAAGTCTGGCAGCAAAAATCCCAAATATAGATAAAAATGCAAACCATACGGTTACAGATCACACAAACAGTTTTTTTTTCTTGGGGGAACTGATAAAGAAGAAATTATGACTATCGTAAAACATCTTGCAGATAAAAAATCAAAAGACTGGATGGACATGGATATGATGCTGGTAAAGAATATTATGAGTTATGTTATTGAGCCATTTACATATATATGCAATTTATCTTTTTCAACAGTGGTATTTCCAAATAACATGAAAATAGCCAAGGTAATACCATTATATAAGAGTGGAGAGAAACGTGTGTTTAATAATTACAGGCCAATATCGTTGTTGCCACAGTTTTCAAAGATTTTAGAGAAATTATTTGTCACTAGATTAGATGAATTTATCAATAAGCAAAATATATTAAGTAATAGTCAGTATGGGTTTAGACCTAAAAATTCTACGTCAATGGCACTCATGGATTTAATGGAACAGATAACGACTGCTGTGGATCAAAAAAAAATATTGTATTAGTATTTATGTTGATCTAAAGAAAGCATTTGATACTATTCCAAAAAAGTTCAATCTGGTCCTCTGGACATTCAAAAAAACAAAAAACAAAACAAAGCAAAAAAAATCTAGAAACATTTCGTCTCTCATCCAAGAGACTTCCTCAGTCTGAGGTGCTGTTTTCAGCTCAGTCTCTTAAATAGCACCTTCACAGAGTGGATCAACCAGTTTTGCTGCTGACAACCAAAACCAGCTGATCACATGCTCAAGAAGGACCATCAGCCTAACAATGGGTCATTAGCACACTGATGGCTGTTTACTACTCACAGAGGGCTGAGTGATACTAGCAATCACAGCATTGTGAGAGGGGGACAGTTGAACCCGGAGGCCTCCACCCCTGTTTAATGATGGACGATTTCTTTTCACAAAGATGGCCTCCTTTACTCCTCTCTCAAACCAGCGTTCCTCTCTGTCCAGGATGTGAACATCTTCATCCTTGAAAGAGTGACCGCTGGCCTGGAGATGAGTGTAGCGTATTCTGTACCACAGACTGTACCCAGGGAAGGCCACACCTAGTCTGTATGGTTTACCTAAAATCCACAAACAAGGTGTACCTTTAAGACCTATTGTTAGCATGAATAACTCTGTCACTTACAATGTTTCCAAATATCTGGCGTCTGTACTCATCCCTTTAGTTGGCAGCTCAGAACACCACATACAGAACACCATGGACTTTGTGGATAAGGTGAGGGATGTCATCATGGAGACTGATGAAACAATGGTCTCTTTTGATGTCACATCACTCTTTACGTGCATTCCTGTTGATGATGCAGTAGAGGTGGTCAGTTTAAGATTAAAATCAGACACCACTCTGAGCAGCAGGACCACGCTTTCCACAGAACAACTGTGTCAACTCTTGAAACTGTGCCTGCAGTCAACCTACTTCACATATGGGGAGCAATATTATAGGCAGAAACATGGGTGTGCTATGGGGTCTCCAGTTTCTCCTATTGTTGCCAACCTGTACATGGAGGAGGTAGAAAAGAGAGCCTTGACGTCCTTTTCAGGGACACCACCAAGTCATTGGTTCAGGTATGTTGACGACACCTGGGTTAAAATTAAATCTCAGGAAGTCCAATATTTTACTGAGCACATCAACTCTGGATAAATACATCAAGTTCATACGAGAAGATGTAAAAAATGGCAGGTTGGCTTTCTGTGAGGTCTCAGTCTCTGATAGAGGACATTTGCAAACCGAGATGTACCGCAAACCCATCCACACAGACCAGTATTTGCAGTTTGACTCCCATCACCCTTTGGTGCACAAGTTAGGAGTCATCAGGACTCTGTATCACAAAGCAGACAGTGTCCCCACTAACTCAGGAGCCAGGCAGAAGGATAAATCCTACACAAGACAGGCTCTAGAGCAATGTGGATATCCTAACTGGGCCATCCTGAAAGCAGAGAAGAAACCCAAACAGGACTCCAGTCAGCCATCAGGTGAAAAGGAGGAACCCAGACCCAGACCAGTGGTCATTCCGTATGTTGAGGGAGTATCAGATAAACTGAGACGTTTATTTTCTAAACATAACGTCCCAGTGGCTTTTAACCCCCAAAATACATTATGGCAAAGACTGGTTCATCCCAAAGATCCAGTCCCCCGGCACAAACAGAGTAATGTTGTGTATGCTGTTCAGTGTCAGGAGGGCTGTGATCAGTCTTACATCGGGGAAACTAAACAGCCACTGGCCAAAAGGATGGCCCAGCACAGAAGATCAACATCATCAGGCCAGGACTCTGCGGTCTACACTCATCTCCAGGCCAGCGGTCACTCTTTCAAGGATGAAGATGTTCACATCCTGGACAGAGAGGAACGATGGTTTGAGAGAGGAGTAAAGGAGGCCATCTTTGTGAAAAGAAATCGTCCATCATTAAACAGGAGTGGAGGCCTCCGGGTTCAACTGTCCCCCTCTTACAATGCTGTGATTGCTAGTATCACTCAGCCCTCTGTGAGTAGTAAACAGCCATCAGTGTGCTAATGACCCATTGTTAGGCTGATGGTCCTTCTTGAGCATGTGATCAGCTGGTTTTGGTTGTCAGCAGCAAACTGGTTGATCCACTCTGTGAAGGTGCTATTTAAGAGACTGAGCTGAAAACAGCACCTCAGACTGAGGAAGTCTCTTGGATGAGAGACGAAACGTTTCTAGATTTTTTTTGCTTTGTTTTGTTTTTTGTTTTTTTGAATGTCCAGAGGACCAGATTGAACTTTTTTGGATTTTTCTACCTGGATTATTGAGCATGCATCAGGATATTTGATACTATTGATCACAATATTCTTCTAAAAAAACTAAATAAATATGGTATTAGAGGGCATGCATTGCAGTGGGTATCTAGTTATCTAGAAAAAAGGAAACAATTTGTTCAAATAAATGATGTAAAATCTGAATTCTGTAATAGTACATGTGGAGTGCCTCAAGGCTCTATATTTGGATCTAAGCTATTTATTTTATATGTGAATGACCTGGTAAATGTATCTGGATTTTTTAAATGTATTTTGTTTGCAGATGATACTACTTTTCTTTGTGTGGGTGAAAATGTTGTGCAAATGTTGAAGATGGCACAAACAGAATTTGTGAAAATACAAAATTGGTTTCAACTTAACAAATTATCTTTAAATGTATATAAAACACATTATATGATTTTTAGTAACAACAAGAAAGTGCTTGATACTCCATTTAGAGTTGATGGAATTGAAATTAATCGAGTCAATGAGGTGAAATTTCTGGGTGTCATCATTGATGAAAAACTAACATGGAGATCTCACATAAAAAACTTAAGAACTAAAATAGCTAAATCGATTGCAGTAATGTACAAAGTTAGAGAATTATTCAATGATAAAGCAATGTTTCTATTGTATAATGCCATTATTGTTCCACATTTAATTTACTGTATTGAAGTCTGGGGTAACTTGCGACCCGTCCAGGGTGTACCCCGCCCCTGGCACAGTGATTGCTGGACATGGGCACCAGCGACCCCCGTGACCCAAAATGAAATAAGCGGGTAAAGATAATGGATGGATGGAAGTCTGGGGTAAAGCATGTAAAACAATTACAAATCCAATTTTTATTTTACAGAAAAGAGCTATGAGAATTATTACCAGAAAAGATTATAACCATCCGTCAAATATATTGTTTCATCAGCTAAAGATATTAAAATTTTATGACTTGGTTGATTACAATATCTTACTGTTTATGTACAGTATGGGGCCAACAAAAACATACTACCTACTAACATTCAAGGGAAATTTGTTAAAAGAGAAAGTAATTATTATCTTAAGGGGATGGAGATGTTTGTGAAGCCGTGGTGTCGCACTAGTCTGAAGATGCGATCCACTATATCTCAGGGTATTAGATTGTGGAATGATCTGTAGGTTGATACTAAAAATGCCAAAACTATGTACATATTCAAGAAGATGATACAAATTTGTTTGTTTTTTAAATATTAAGTATAATGTGAGTTCATAAAAATTGTTTACAGTTGATCTTATATTTTAGCTAAGTTTTTATTTTATTATTATTTTTTATTTATTAATTCATCTTGCTTTTGTATAGTAATTTTGTTTGGAATATATTTTGGGGACAAGGGGCAGATATTATAAGAACTCATTCATCTTCTGCTGCCTTTCATTTTATTTCTGTGATTGTATATCTTTTTTCTTTTCTTTAAATTGTATTATATTTGTTGTTTGGATGAAATGCAATGAATAAATAAAACATACATACATACATACATACATACATACATACAAGATCTGGGGGGCGACCTGACGACCATCCATGAGCAGGCCAGAGGTCTGGTGGGCGGCCAGGAGACCACCCATTTATGGCCAGTGGGGAGACCATAACTGCAGGTGAGGAGACCCCTGGGACAGCTGCGGCTTGATGGGCAAGGACCTCTGGAGGGTGAGCAAGGACCTCTGGAGTGAAGACCTCAGGATGAGCGAGGGCCTCGGCAGCAGCGAAGACCACAGGATGAGCGAGGGCCTCTGGAGGAGTGAGGGCCTCGGGAGCGAAGACCTCTGGATGAGAGAGGGCCTCGGGAGCGAAGACCTCTAGATGAGCAAAGACCTCGGGAGCGAAGACCTCAGGATGAGCAAGGGCCTCGGGAGCAAAGACCTCAGGATGAGCGAGGGCCTCTGGAAAAAGGACCTCTGGAGGAAACAAGGACCTCTGGAGGAGTGAGGGCCTCTGGAGGAGCAAGGGCCTCTGGAGGAGCAAGGGCCTCTGGAGGAGCGAGGGCCTCTGACGGAGCGAGGACCTCTGGAGCAAGGACCTCTGGAGCGAGGACCTCTGGAGGAGCAAGGGCCTCTGGAGCGAGGACCTCTGGAGGAGTGAGGGCCTCTGGAGCGAGGACCTCTGGAGGAGCGAGAACCTCAGGTGCTGGTACGGGAACCAGTCTTAGTGCTGGCACGGGAACCAGTCTTGGTGCTGGCACGGGAACCAGTCTTGATGCTGGTACGGGAACCAGTCTTGGTGCTGGTACGGGACCCAGCGAGGTAGGAGCTGGTGCAGAGACCAGCTTTGGTGCTGGTACGGGACCCAGCGAGGTAGGAGCTGGTGCGGGAACCAGCGTTTCAGGTGCTGAGGCGGAACCCAGCATGGAGGAAGCAGGGGTGAGAACCAGCGAGTCCAGGGCTGGTGTGGAGACCAGCGGGTCCAAGTCTGGTGAGGCTTGTGTGGAAAGCCAAGCAGGAGCAGCTGGTGTAAGACCTAGACCGGGTGCAGCTGATGGTGAGGGAGAAAGATCAGCTGGAGGTGAGCTGGGAAGACCAGGCTGAACAGCAGCCAGCAGAAGTGAGAGCAGCACGTGCCTCTCCATCCACGCCTGCGGGAACTGCTGCCACGCCTCTGGTGAGTTGTTATTATTGTCAGCCCCGGTGTACCTGGAGATGATGTCCGTCACAGTGATCATCCTATCCCAGAGATCGCTGGGGCTGCAGGGTTCCTCCCCCCTAGTGACAGGTATGCAAGGGTGTACAGCTTCCTCCCCCCACCAGCGACAGGTGTGCAGGGGCATGTGGCGTCCTCCCCCCAGCGACAGGTGCAACGTCCTCACCCCATTAAGGTAAACGTACGGGTGAGGATTTGGCTGTGTCTGAGGAGGAACGTGCTGGGGTTCGGAGGACCTGGCTCTGTTCTGCCACTCATTCCTCCTGCGGCGAGTTCGAGCGGGTTGCCCCCCTCCCTTTGAAGACTGCTCCAGGAAAGCCGGAAGTGGTTGGAGAGGAGGTGGGTTGCGAGGAGCTGCTGCTCTGTGAGGAGGTGAAGAAAGGCAAGGTGGTGAGGCAAAAAACCCAGGTTTAAAAGCCAGGCGCGTACCTAGATACAAAGTCTTTCTCCTCTCCTCCTCCTCATGCTGATCAGTCTTCGCTGCCTCGCGGGCCAGGAACTCAAAAAGAGTTATCTTCCTGCTGGGTTTGGTGTGGTCTCTGGATTCTATCATGATCTGACTGTAGCATGTTCAAACCCATGTGCAGGAAGGGAATGAGGCTCCAGTAAATAAGTAAAAACTGTTTATTAATTAAATAAACAAAACAAAATGCTGACGGGGCAGCTAACTTACTTCAAGGAGGACACAAAGAGAGACAGGTCATGAAGCCTTAGAACAAGGACAATCCAGAGACAAAGACATAACACCTAGGGGCTGAATATATACAAACACTAAAAAGGTGAAATGACAGACACCTGCGGTGATTAGGATTAAACACAGGTACTGGATCAAAGGAGGAGAAATGCTGAGGGGTAACAGGCAAACATGAAGAAAAACACAACATGTATGACAGGACCCCAGAAATCCTACACTGCCATCTGACTGTTGCTGCTCTGGGTGTCATGTCTGCAGTGAGCCTCTAAAACTCATCGTATTTGGCTAAGTGTTTGTTCTTTAAATATCATATTAAATTCATTGTGCTGAAAGATTTTAACGTGCTTCCCCCAAGAGGTATTTCTTTGTTGCATTTGTTGCAGGATGCAAACTTTACATCTCTCTCTCACAGACGGTGTGAAAGTTCCACATGGCAAACATGTTTTTTTTTTATGATTTGCTGCCATGCGCCTGCTCAGTGTAAAGTAAAAGGGGAGTGGGGAGGAGGCATTACATGGTACACCGGACCTCTACAGGCTGCAAAGGCGATCGTTTTTTGAGATCGGCACTGAAAGGCATTGATTGGTAATAGCCGATCACATACTTTTTAACGGAACTCATTCGACCGCGATCGGAACATCTCTAATATCTATATCTATCTATATATATCTATACTGACTTCCGGTAAGATGGCGCCCATGTACATGGCTTGCAATCCACCTCTGCTGATGGTGTTTGGATTATTTTTGTTTTTTGCATTTCACATCTGTGACATCAACTCTCTGCTGGTGTATGACAGACAACAACTTTTGAATCTTCATTTTTCTGTCACTGAAGTTGCTTATTTGGACCATTATCAGCGTACATCTGGACCCCCCCTGCTGGCGGACGTGCCAGCTTACCTTCGCTGCGCTCCTCACCTCCCTGCCCGGAGATATCGCTTCAGAAAGCTGAAACGGGATCCATCGCTGAAAGCTCTGCGCGCTGCATCTTCCTCTCCTGTGTGCCCGGACCAGTTAACCAACGAGAGTTGTCAGCCGGTGCGCAGCTCGGACCGACCTGGAGGGGCTGTTATTGAAAACCTGCATCCATTAGCACGCGCTAACTCCACCGCTGCTAGATCCACTTTGGACAGTATCCGGATGTGTTTGGTCAATGCAAGATCTGTTACCAACAAAACTTTTATCCTCAGGGATTACTCAAGAGCACGATTTGGACTTTCTGTGCATCACAGAGACTTGGATGTCTCCAGGTGAGTCCAGCGCCTTGAGGGAATTACTACTGTAGTGAACTTGACCTGATGTCAAATCAATGACCTTAGGATCATATGGTCAGAAACTGTCATTTCATTGATTTGAATCCAGAAATACAGTTTGACCCATCCTGAGACTTTCTTTCTTGAATTAATCAAGTGGAAAAAGACAATTCTCTATGATCATTACTATTTTACAAATGTTTTGATAATCAAATTGTGTTAGTTCAAACAATGTTTACATGTTGAAGTGAACTACTCATTTTTATTTACTTAAACAGTAGTAATGATTTTTATTCCTCAATTCAAAGTGAAATCAAGTTAGAGTACATTACAGAGTAATGATTCAATTTCTTGATCGTCTGCTTTGAAAGTGAGCAAATTTGTAAGTGTGTTAAAGTTCAAGCTTCGGTCAACTAAGAAGTTTACTGAAAAGAAATGTCATGTTTAACTTTTACAGCAAGATATTTGGTGAGCGACGCCATGAAGTCTGGTTTTTCCATGATATCTTTCTGTCTGTTCTTAAACAATCCTTGACTTTCCATAACACCTTACATCACAAACCACACCTCTGCTTTGGTCCATCCACCAATCAAAAAGCTCTCAAATGAACCGGAAGTGACCCTTCATAAAAAGGTTGGCACTTCCTAGTTCAAGGAGAAGAGTTCCAGAAGAGTTCCAGAAGAATTCTGGTAGAGAGTTCAGCTCAGTCTTGAAGCTGCTGTAAGCTCTGTCTTGAAGATGGAGCAGCAGTTCAAGTGGAGTTCAAGAGTTTTGGAATCCAGAGTGCAGAGAGTTTGGGAGTTCGTGAATGCAAACGCAGGCATTCATGGATGCTGCTAAACCAAACAAGCTGAACCAGAGACGATTTTGGGAATTATAACTTCTGTTTGGATAACCTCGCACGGCTCTCGAGGTATTTGGCTGTTCTCACTGAGACGCTGAACAGTGGTTGGAAGTGAGACTCCACGCCGGAACTGATCTATCTTCAGAAAAGGTAAAAGTCGACCTTCACCAAAAGTGTACTGTTTGGGACAAGCTGATTTCCGAAGGAGCGTGTACGTTCTGGTTAAAACAGATAAATTCCCTCACACATCTCTCTGTAAGATAAATCTCAATTTTCCATCTTTAAACTCTCCTTTCTGCTAGAAAATTAATCCAGATGTTTTCATTAATGTCTGTGGTGAAGCAACGGAAAACCATGGCCGTATGGTTTCCTAGTTGTAAAGCTGATTAATTATGTTGTTGTTTTCATATTCTGCCAAATTAATGTAAATGTGTGATGTGTTAAACTTGATTCTGTTAATAAATGACCCACTCGCTTGGTGAGTCAAAGATAATTAACGTCTCACTTCCACATTTCTGTTAAATTCAACGCACGTACATCACACAGTCCAGAAAGATGAGTGAACCCGTTTAATGTATGAATATATCTCAGGATATGTCATACTACACTGCCACCGAACTGTCTGTGTTTTAACGTCCCGCGGCCATGAGGCCGGCGCGGTGGTGGATTATTTACAATATTCAAATCAACTTTTGACTGTAAACAACTGCCCATCCCAGTTTCCTGCGCCAGCTTTGAGCTGAGCGTCTTTGAACTCAGACATTCACCTGCGACGTTATTTGCACTCGTCTACCTCCCACCTCGATCTAAGGATTTCATAAATGAGTTTTCTGACCTCTTGGCTGAAATCACACCAAAATATGAGCATGTTTGCATTATTGGTGACTTTAATTTGCACGTGTGCTGTCCTGAGAAGCCCTTGGTTAAGGACTTTTTAGATCTATTGGACTCATTTAATTTAACTCAGCATGTAAACGGTCCCACCCAAGAGCGTGGACATACACTGGACCTTGTTTTAACTCATGATGTGACTGTTAATAATCTTGTTATTGATGATAATGTTTTTTCAGACCACATGCCAGTCCGGTTTGAGGTCACCCTCCCCCATCTAACTCCTAAGTCGTGCATTCCTGCATGTAGGACTCGGACCATTAACCACTTCACTGCTGCACATTTCACAGATGTTTATAACTCAGAAATGATAATTCAGGCCCCAGTGTTTCTCACCACCACTGAGGAGCTGACATCCTAGTTCAACTCTGTCTGCTTAAAGACTATGGATCATGTCGCACCTGTTAAAACCAAAAAATCAAAAATCAAAGCAGAACCTTGGCTGAGTGACGTCACCAAGGCCGTTAGGCAGCAATGTAGGAGGGTGGAATGAAAATGGAGGAAAGACAGGCTGCAGGTCTCTTTCCAGATACTTAAAGAGAATTGGCGCCGTTATCAGAAAGCAGTAAAAGCTGCTAAATCAAAATTCTTCTCTGATATAATTACCTCAAACTTTCACAACCCACGTGTCCTCTTCTCCACCCTAAACTCTGTTCTCCACCTCACTGAACCATCACCTCTGGAAGCCTCGACTGAGCTGTGCGACAACTTCTTACATTTCTTTTTGGAAAAAAATGCGACCACCAGGGCTCTCATTTCCCCTTCAACTCATGACCCATCCATCCCACCTCAATCTGTAGTTCCTTTTGACCATTTTGAACCCATCACTCTATCTTCTCTAGAGCAGGTCATGTGCAGCTTGAAACCTTCTGGCTCCCCCTTTGATGTGGTCCCCCCTCGACTACTAAAGGAGGTGTTTCCAACTCTAGGTCCATCCATTCTTGATATAGTAAACAGTAGTGTATCCACTGGCGTGGTGTCAAAATCCTTTAAACATGCTGCTGTCCAGCCTCTCCTGAAAAAACCAAACCTTGACCCCTCAGTCGTTTCTGTAAGGATGGTACCATTTGCTGTTTCCCTAGTGTTTCCTCGTCAGTTTAATTGGTGCCACCTTTGTCTCGTCACAGCTGTTGTAATCACGTCTTGTCTTGTCCTTGTATAAAAGCTGTCTGTTCTGTGTTGTTCCTCGTCGGGTCGTATTCGTTGGGTCTCTGCGTTCTCCTGTGTTCTCCTGCGTCTCCCCTGAGCTCCCTGAGTTTCCCTCTGAGCCTCCATCTATTTGTAAGTTTTGCTGCCACGTCAGCTGTTATTTTGTTCTTTATTTACTATTAAAATACTTATTTTTGTAATCTGCCGAGTTTGAGTCCTGTCTGCACATTGGGTTCGTTCCTGTCCACAAAATCCTGACATTACGACCCGACCACACATCAGAACCCAGCGGGCAGGATTCTCTCGGCAACTCACCTTTTTTTTTTTTTCTTTTTCCCCTCCGAGCCTTCCGTTCATCCTCCCGTGATGTACACGACTACAATCCGGTGCGGCGGGTTCTGCACCAGGCCCGTCCGTCCTCAAGGACATTATGACCAGGAGGTGGAAATCCTGTCCTCTCCACTCCTGGTCCTCGAAGAGAATAGAGCTCGGCACCGGAAAACCCACCAGGCTCCTGCTTCTGAGTCCGCCTCGCCCGGCTACTCGGGATGGACGTCGGGGGAGGACGAAGAAATCGAGGATGAGTTCTGTTTTGCTCCTGTCCCCCGACTATCCGGCCGTCGCCGGGGAGGTAGGAAGCAGTCCCGAGGGCAGCCCGCGGCGACCGGGCCGGTTTCGTCGGCTGGGCAGAATCATAGAGTTGGTTCCGGTGTTTTTGTGAGAGCTGGTCCCGCCGCCTCACCTCACAGGTTTCCGGTAGGGGCGAGGTCCAGCGTCCCGCGGGAGCTCCGGTCCACTCCTGTTCGGTTCGGCGAGTCCGGTCCACGTGACGTTACGGGGGCGGGTTCCGTCGCCTCACCTTCCAGGTTCCTGGTGGGGGGCGGAATCCGGCCTCCCACCGTCACACCGTGCTGTGGCTGTCCAACCCAGTCAGACCGTGCCTCCTGGGCATTCTCCCAGTGACTCTGTGGGGGTGTGTTCCGCCGACCCACCTCCCAGGTTTCCGGTGGGGGCGACACCTGACACCACATCCTCACATAGTGACACTTGCCCGTCAATCACTTATTCTCCCCATGATCTTGCATACATAAACCAGACTTTATTAGATTTGTTTACTTCTGCTAAAAATAACCCGGACTGTTCAGATGTTTTATTTTCTCTGATGGAGGAATTTTTAGTTTTACGTCCAGGTCTCATTCTGATCCCAGAGTACAACCGATTATTAATAGAAATAAGGTCTCTCATCACACCCAAGGTCACTAATACACAGTCTGAACCCATAATCCATCCTGCACCTATTGGCACCACCATCACTTCTGAACTTTCCTCTGCTCCTCTGACTCCTGCACCCATCATCTTCGCCGCTGTTCCACCTGCTGAGTGCCTCGCCGTTGGTGCACCTGCTCCTGTCGCCTCAGAGGACTCAGCATCAGTTTCTGTTTCCCGTCGCCGCCGCCGCCGCAGAAGATCAGTTCCTGTCGCCACAGCAGAGGAGTCGGTTCCTGCCTCCGCTGCAGCTCTCCAGGTCTCTCCGTCATCTGCTGCAGAGCCACAGGCCTCTCCGTCGTCTGATGCAGAGCTCCAGGCCTCTCCGTCGTCTGCTGCAGAGCTCCAGGCCTCTCCGTCGTCTGCTGCAGAGCCACAGGTCTCTCCATCGTCTGCTGCAGAGCTCCAGGTTTCTCCGTCGTCAGCAGCAGCCAACCCTCAGGTCCCCTCGTCGCCTGCAGCCAACTCTCAGGTCCCCTCGTCACCTGCAGCCAACTCTCAGGTCCCCTCGTCACCTGCAGCCAACTCCAAGGTCCCCTTGTCGCCTGCTGCCAACTCTCAGGTCCCCTCGTCGTCCGCTGCAGCTCCCCTGGACTCCATGATGCAAGCTGCAGCTCCCCAGCACTCAATGTCGCACGCTGCAGTTCTCCAGGTTCCCACGTCATCTGCGGCTCTCTCCAAGTCTCCAGAGGGGTCGACGCTCTCCAAGTCTCCAGAGGGGTCGGCGCTCTCCAAGTCTCCAGAG
>NC_056498.1:72003675-72022319 GCF_014905685.2 Nematolebias whitei | reverse complement strand
TTTAACACTTTTGTGTTGTTAGGGTTTAAGCAGTAAACTTTTAAAACAATAGTTTGTGCCAAAACTAAAACCTAAGTCTCTCTGTTCTTACACTGTAAGGCAGGGTTACTCACTTCAGTTGCAATTGTGCCATATATAAACAAGAAAAACGAACATACGCCTGTCGACAGTTTATTATACAGCAATCAATAGCAATGGCCTGGACAACCAATGTCCTTGTAAAACATTAGACCTTGATTTGTGACCTTGACCTTAGAGCTGGGGTGATGGAATGTGTACACAACTCCATCTAGTGATGATACATATGTGGATGACATTTCATTAAATTATCTTGAGCAGATCTTTGTTTAAATTCTTTACATTGCCTCTTCTGAACTAACTGTGTCTGTTAAAAATATAGTTCATGATCCATTAGACAGATTTTAATAGCAATTCCATCAAGAAATCTTTGCCGTAGCCTACATATTCAACCAAATAACTTTTAGAGTCAATTCAATTCTAAGTTTGCCATATTAATATTAGCAAACACAAAATCGATAATAGCTTAGTCAGTTTCACAAATATTGAGGTCAAATTTAATGTGATAATTCCTGAGGGTCCTTCACAAAACATACTTTAAGCATGACATCATGCACTATCAAATAAGTTTAAGCTTATATGTTCAAGATTTTAACAAAATGTCCACACTTTCCAACATAACACTCAAGCACGTCTTGCTATCAGCAAAATGAACAAAAAATAGTTTATGTTCCATTTGCGTTGAAACTGTCAACTTTCTGAATTAATACATATATCATGATATTTAGGCAAATCAATTTGGAAGTCTGACAACTTTATAGGAGCCAAATGTACTTTTAAAAGGCCATATACAAATCACAAGGCACATGTTGAATAGGCATGTTTTATGTTTTGTGGTTAACTTTCCATTGGATGTATATGTCTGCAACTCAATAACATTCAGGATCGATGCAGGTCAAGACAGATGTCACAACTAATCAACTTTCACAAACACAAAAATGACCACATGTTAGTCAGTTCTACAAATATCAAACTCATATTTGTTAAAATTGTAGCTGATGCCGACCCAACAATATTGTACCTTAGGCAAGATTTTAGGTGGCGCTCACTGTGCATTTTTGTAAAGTACACTGCCAATTTACTTACACTCACACAAGAAACTAGAGCTGTCATTTCTAACCGGGGCCCGAAGCCCGGCCCAACCCAAATTTGGGCCGGGCCATGATAATGTGCTGGATGGGTGGGCCTTGTCAGTGTTGGGCCTTTGATTGAATCAGTGGATCGGCCGCAATCCAATTATATGGCAACGTGGTTTGCCATACTTTCACCAGTCACATGCAACCATTTCACCGCGAGCTTACCAGCCTTGAAAGAGATAAAAAAAAAAAAAAGTTCAGTTAAGCTTCAGATGGGACTATACTGCCAGGAAGTGATCCACCGCCCAAATGAACGCTCATTCAGCCACTGCACTCAGCGGACGTGTGTGGCCGACGACCCAAACAGGTGAGATACCAAAGCAGACATGTCAAAGCAGGGTCCATGTCTGAATAACTGAATAATGCAGATTGCAGGCAGAAACAGGGTTTTAATGCACTTTGACGGCCATGAAAGGACAAATAGTCCCTCAGCTACGATCTTCTGTCCCTTTTATTCATTCGCGCATCTGCAAACAATTAATAACTATTTAAGCAGTCAAAGCTTAAGTTAAAGTGTTGGGGTGCGGGTGGGGGTTTCGGGTTTGGACCTGTATTTACTGTTAATTTGTCGGGTTGGATGGGGTTCAGAAATGATGGCTATGGGCTGGGGCTGGATCGGATGTGATTTTTTGGGCCCAAGGGCAACTCTACAAGAAAGTAAGCTTTGATTTTGATATTATTATTATTATTATAATTTTAGCAGCTATGCTGTACAATTAACAGTTGTAAACAAAAATACAGTTAAAAAGTATTGGATTATTGAGCATGGACTTTTTGCTTTTGAACCAGTTTGACATGACTGTCGACGAGAAAGAGGGCCGGCAACTAAGGAGGGGGCGTGCCAGACACCATCTTAGCACCAACATAACTGGTTTGTTCCACTTTGGAGTAAGCTGTTTGGGGGAAGAATCAGTTTTGTGTTGTGTGTTTCCTTGACTGATGAAGCCTTCCGGATCGAAGGTGAAACGTTTCATCAAAAAAATAAAATAAAATAAACTGTCCAGATGACCTGACTGAAAATTGTTGGATTGTATACCTCAATAGAGCATGGATTTTTTTTTTAGTTAAAAAGTAGTTAACAAAAATACAACAAATGTAAAAAAGAATATCAAAAGACTACACAAAGTAAAACCTGACAAATACAAAAAAAAAACAAGTGACTTAAAATAAATAAAAAATCCAACATAAATAAGGCACTATTTGCCCATTTATCCATTTTATGCTGCTTGTCTTTAGGGTTGTAGCTTCTTCTTAAGATTCTTCAAGAACATCCCAGCCACCACTCCTCTCACTAGGATTACCTCCACCCACCAAATATTTGTCTGGTGTCTTGAGACTGCAGAGGCTGTCTGAAGATTAAACTCGTCAACAATTGAATTTTTCACCACTGCCCCTGTGCTGATTCACAAACTGTGAGATAAGTAAATGCCCTCAGTTTGGATGTAGTCACAGGCCTTTCACTAAGAGTTGATGCTGACAGTAAACTCCATTCTTGTGAGCCCAAAGTTCATGCTCATTAATCCAGGTATAAATCCAACACTGTTCAGTCAGGTCTTCTGGCTGGACGGCTTCTTTTTGTTGCCGAGACGTTTCGTCTTTCATCCGAAGGACTTCTTCAATCTGAGGATCCCACCAAACCAAACTGAATCCCAAAAACAGCTCACTCCCAGAATAGAAAGAAACAGTTTGCTGGGGATAAAATGGCCTCTGGGACCCGCCCTCTCCCCCGTCAACTCCTCTAAGGCAGCCATGCCAAAATGGTTCAAAATACCAAAGTTCATTCTTATTAACCCAGGTATAAATCCAACAATGTTCAGTCCATTCTTGTGCATTTTTCTCAAGGAAGCTCACTCCAGTGGAAAGAAATTATGATGTTTAGAATCGAAACCTCCTGGCTATAAAATTTGTTTTAGATAAGTGGAAACATTGGCCAGAGGGGACTAAGCATGTATCTATTATCTGGACTGATCACAAATTCAAGATAGGACTGCTGGTCCGTGTTTTTGCCCTGTTGCAGTTTTGAGGTCTGATGCTCTCTCCTCCTAGTTCTCCAGCTCAGATGATCCTGAGACAACCCTGAATATTTTACTGTCCATTTGCTCCATAGGAATGCTAACCTGGGAGATTGAGAACTTAATGAAGAGGGTTCCAAACCCAACCCTGGCACAGACCACAGGACTGACTCTTCCTCCCCTCTTTGATTTGTTCCCAAGAGTTACAATGTGTCTACAATTCATAGTGGTTCTATTGTCCTGGGGTTAACCAAACCATAAGTCTCTCCGAATAATCCTTCTGGTGGCCAAGTTTAAACAATACACAATTATGTAAATGAGTGTAGCTCTGTTGGCTCCATTTGTGCTCAAAACAAAGATGGAAATCAACCACTCTCAAGTCACTTCCAACCCTTATCCTTTATTGATCATCCCTGGTCAAACATCTCCCTGAACTTCGTCACTGAATTACCACCCTCTACAATTAACCTAACCATTGTTGACCGGTTGTCCATAGTGGTCCATTACCTAACCTTATCTAAACTTCTTACAGCTTTTAAAAACACCCACTACAGCCGGTACAGCACATCTTCTGCCTACATGTTATCCCATGGCCTTTTTTTTAATCGTGAACCACAGATCACATCTGAAATATGGAAACTATTTGTAATGCCTTACCACAGTAAGCTTCTCATCCAGATTTCTCCCCCAATCCAACAAATGAAGACTTCAATCCGAAGTTAGACGATGCCCTACAACTTGTCATTAGCCACAATTTCTCCTGTAGCTCTCTGTTGCCATGGATTGAGTATGTCTGTACATTCTACAACTGGTTTTATCTGCTGATTCTCCATGCTGCTGATCTCATGCGGCTGATTATATCATGCTGCTGTATTCATTCATTCATACTCATCCACCCACAAAGACTCATGTTTGTGCTGCTGTTGTTCAGTATATTGTTTTGCACTATAAGCAGGAGGTCACCCACCCCTGTCCTTCTGTCCTACTTCATTGACAACCTCTGTGCTTATATGGTATGTCAGATTTTCATTGTTTGCTGAAGGGGTCTTGGACTCCAGTACCTGGTGAATTGGGAGAGTTAAAGCCCTGAGCAAAGACCTTGCGTTCTGTGTTTCCTTATCCTGGATCCAGAACTGATCACTGCATTTTCTCAGGACCACACCAATTAATCATATGTGGTGGGAGGAAATGGGAAACTTTCAGTTTTTTTTGTTGTTGTTTTTTTTACTTTGCTTTTAGAGCAGTGTTTTTTACATGTGCTATGTGCTATCAGCAATCGTATAGTGAATAAACAACTAAACATCAACTCGAAAACTATTTATTGAAAATAGCAAGTCTAAAATCAAGCTAGCTCAGCCTGTGGCTTCTTACCATCATCTGTCTATGTACACATCTTTACAACTATTGTTTCTTGAGTGTTCCATCCATCCATCCATTATCTTTTACCTGCTTCTTCTATTTTGGGTCACGCAATCATTGTGCGAGGGGCGGGGTACACCCTGGACAGGTCTTCAGTCCATCACAAGGACAAATAGAGACAAACGAGACAAACAACCATTCACTCTCTCACTCTCACCTAGGGACAATGTAGAGTTACCAATCAGCCTAACATACATGTTTTTGGTCTGTGGGAGGAAACCGGAGTACCCAGAGAAAACCCACGCATGTACGGAGAGAACATGCAAACTCCACCCAGAAAAGCCCCCAGACCGGGATTTAAACTAGGGACCTGCTTGCTGAGAGGCAGCAGCTCTACCAGTTGTGCCACCGTGCTGCCCTCTTGAGTGTTCTTTAAATAAAGATAAAAAATACGCAAAATTGTGTGATTTTTAAGGAAAAAAAAAAAAAACCCTAAAGAAAAACTAAAATTCAAAGAATTTCATTTATTTTTTGTTCAGCTGAGATTTGTTTTCCTTTTACATTTAAGCAGAGCCTTTAGCAGAGTCGTTCAGGCTTTTTGCATTGAACTGTGATACAGAGCCTATCTCAAGTATAAAACACCAATGGTTTTATTTAAACCGGAGAAAGCTCTGGTAAATGAAACTTTTGCAACAAGCCTGTAGTTTTAATTACTAAAACACAACCCATGCTGAATGTAATTAAACAAAAACCACTAAACCATCATATTAAGTTTTGTTTTTTTACATCCATATGCATAACTGTCTTTCAGCCAAAAAGTGGGTGGATCCAATCAGCTCTTTTCCAGCCACAGGACGTTGAGCTCAGACCAAAAACTCAAAACTGCATGTATCCAAGAAAAGCATTACACACTGTACATGTTAAACTCTGAGTCCAAAGAGAAGATCCACAAAAATGAACATGGAAAAACAAATGGATCAGCTTTGTACTTGAGTTCAGTGCTGTCGCAGCCTGGATGCAGGTATGCAGCCAGACTTGGATGGATGTGAAAATTCTTCTTCCCACAACTTAAATCACTCAGCAAACTCTCTTCTCTCTCTGTCTGTCTGTCAGCAGGAGTTTCTTTCAAGTTTGTTTTTTTTCAACAGAAAGTCACAACATCTGTAATCTGTGAAGTCCAGTTAAAATCAGGTCTCTCTTGTAAATGAGGCTCAGTGGGATCAACATGTATAAATTAAGGTTGATTGAAATGTATTTATTTATTTATTTATTGTCACTGGGCAATTTGTGTCATGCTAACAAATATCACCTCGTCAACATGTAAAGTACTTTGTAAGTAAATCTTAAAAACTAAAAAACATCTGATTGTCCCAGTATGCTTATGGACTGCATATATCAGTGAATGTGACAGTTTAACTGACAAAACACGCTTCATAAATAAACTCACACAGTTTCAATTCCAATACATGGAGGCAACAGAATCTCATCTGTTTAGAATGGATATTGGAACTTTACAGGAGCAGAAGCATTCCTAATGGAGACTGCAGGAAATCACATCAACTCCTTATGAACCTCTCCCCTCCATACACACACACATACACTAATTTTATGAAGTTCCAGTTAATAATTGCAATTGAATTAGTTGTATGTGATTAACATCTACAGTGAACCAGTGAGAAAACATTGAGATAAAGAAGACATTTGCATACAGTTAAATTGTGAATGTTGATTAACGTCACCACGCTATGTTCACCTGTGTGAAAACTGAGAATGACTCAATAACAACAATTTTAATTCCATTTAAATATGCCAAAATAGTTGGAAAAATATATGTACACAAACCAAAACAATACACCACGAGCTAAGTAAAAAAGTTACATTATTTAATAGGAGGTAATCTTGTGGAGTGTATGATTTTTTTAGGTGGGGTGTCTACTCCACCTGTTACTATGGACTGGCTGCTCTGTTTTGTGATAAGTAACAGACACTTTATGGTTTGGTTATCTATATAGAAATTGAGCTTTTGTTTACATTGGCTGCAAAACGCACCATTGTTGAAAAAATCCATTCTACATCTATTGGATTATGGATACATCATTTACAGACATGCTTGTAAGGGTGTCCTTTGTAAGCTGGACAAAATGTATCTCTCTCCTATTGGCTTTGTTACAAATGCTCCTTATAGATCACATTGTAGTGAACTTAATCTGGTGTCACGACTAAGCCTAAGGTCAAAACCCTTGACCTTAAGAACCTTGTGGGACAGAAACTGTCATTTCATTGATTTGAATCCAGAGATACAGGTTCACCCATCCTGAGACTCTCTTTCTTGATAATCAAGTGAAAGAACACTCTCTTTTTTATTATCATTACTATTTTACAGATGTTGATAATCAAAGTGTCTTAGTTCAAACCATTTTAGATGTTGCAGTGAACTAATCAATTTTATTAACTGTGTAATGATTTTTAATTCTCATGCAAGTGTGCGTTCCAGGGTCAGGAGTCGAAGCAGACATGCGTTGGAACAACTGTCTTGTTTATATCCTCTCAGACGTCAACAGGGGGGTTTTGGCACCTGTTTCTGAAACTCGCCAAAACAAAACTCTCTCTGTCTGTGAGAACATTTCTGATCTGTTCCATAACAATTCTTGCTGCATTCTAACCTTTTACGTCACAAAACACACCCGGTCTGGTCGGTTCTGGCCAATGGGAATACTCCCAGATGAACCGGGAAAAGAGCTCTTTAAAATGTCGGTACTTCCTGGTCTAACCAGTTCTGTGAGGGTTCTACTCGGTTCGGTTGAGTTCAGTTCTGTTCAGTTCTGTGCGGAGAAGCCCAGTTCTGGGAGCCGGGAAGATCCTGACATGACAACAGAGCTCTTCCGAGTTTCATGGGATTATAACATTTTCCACTGAGGTGAGCTGTGAGGGACAGAATCTCGCCGCTACTCCGGACGAGTAA
Organism: Nematolebias whitei; assembly: GCF_014905685.2. Taxonomy (NCBI): domain Eukaryota; kingdom Metazoa; phylum Chordata; class Actinopteri; order Cyprinodontiformes; family Rivulidae; genus Nematolebias; species Nematolebias whitei. The sequence continues at coordinate 72,014,772 of NC_056498.1, read as the reverse complement.
CAGCATCCTACGGAGACGCTGAATGGGTGCGTTAAACGGAATCTCGCCTGAGACGTCTCCAGGTAAAAGAGTCGATTTCACCACCTAAGTGTACTGTAAGGAAAAGCTGAAGAAAGCCCGGAGAGTGCCGTTCTGTCAACACTCCCTCAAACACCATCTTACTCCCTCTAAACTTCTTTCCCATCTTTAAACTCTTCTATCAAGTAGATATTCTTCCAGATATTTTAGAAATGTCTGTGTAAAGTGCTCATCCACATCCGTGTGGGTAAAAGATCATAATTGTACAGTTTGCATAAATGTCTGTGGTGACGCAACGGAAAAATCATGGCCGTATGATTTTTCCTGATTGATTGCTTATGTTGTTATTTTCATAATTTGCCAAATTAATGTAAATGTTTGATGTTAAACTTTGATTCTGTAAATAAATGACCGCATTCATTTTGATGGGTCAAATATAAATGACGTCTCACGTTTGCATTTCATTAAATTCAATGCACGTTTTATTCAGTTCAGAAAAATGAGGAATCCGTGTTAATTGATGAATATATCTGAGCATCTGTTCATCTACAACATCATTGTCTCTTGATAAATGTCCTTCTCTACATACTCATCCTGAAACTCTTTGGTTTACCCTAATTTTTAAGACATTGCTTCATATTTAACTAATCTACTGCAACTAGCACCAGTTTTGAAGTTTAACACCTGATCCTCTCAGTATTTGTGGTTAACAACTCTGAAGACCAAGTCTGGCTTTGGCTCTGCTGCTCCATCTGACTGGAAATTCAAAAAATCTTTGAGTCTGACCTCACTGGTCTCAATTTCTTTTAAAAATCATTTAAAATACGTTTTTAAAGATACTTGCAAATGTTTTCATGCGTAGTAAAGTTGCTGTTTGGATTTGATAATGAACTGATGTTAAAGTAATTTGTGATTCCTTGTTTGTTCTTGACTTCTATATTTTATTGTTTCGTCTAACTCTATTGTTTCTTTTCCCTTGACCCTACAAGAACCTGTTGGTGCTGCCAGGCCAGTACTGTAAATAATAAATTGTTCTTAGTGTGTATGCCTGGTTAAATAAAGATGAAATGTAATTTTTTTTTTTAAAGAAAACGTCTACACCTCAGAGGACTCTTGCTAATGAACCAATTCAACGAATGGTGAATGTAGTGATTTGAATGCAGGGTTTTATGTTGTTTGTAGAACTGGTTTGTGAACATTTCTCTAAACATGAATGTTTATACAACAAATCCTGTCGGCTACAGTTTCAGTTAACGGCCTGATAGTCATCTACAAACACAAACCTGCAAAAAAAGAACAACACTGATTGTGGTGATTATTATCCCAACAGTGTTGTTTTAATCCTGTTTCCTGTCTCTGCTGGTCTTTATCTTCACATCAGGACTCTGCTGTTCCCTCTTCACTGCAGCCAGTTCTCGGTCCTGTTTGAGCCCCCCGTACAGCAGATAGGGTGTTTATCTCATTGCTCTCAGCTGGACACGGACACACTGATGCTTCACTGAGCTTTGAGAACTCCCATCCTCCTCCACCTCCACTGGTCCTTCCTGCAGCTTCTTTCAGGGAGAGATTACATGTCCCGGTCTTCACAATGTTTTTTTGTTCTGTGTGGCAGCTTCCTGCCAACAGTGTTTATTGTCAAATATATATATATATACGCAATGTGATTTTGCAGGAAAAAAATTAATCTATAGCCATCAGAAAAATACAATGTTGACAGATTTTATATTTGTGATTTATTCAGGGCAACGGAAAACAAAGTAAGAATAAATTACTGAATGCATTGTGAACCTTGATAAGTTCGAAACATTTAGGTGGCATGAACTGAAAAATAAACATTTAGGAAACTTATTTCTGTTGAGTGTTTTTTACACGATCATTTTGAAGTCAAATTCACTTATGTTAATGTCACATTCTTGTTTTGGTTGTTTTTACTTTTCAATTTCACTTTTAACTGCAGGTTTAAATAAAGTATAAATTACTTCAAATATACCCTATTAAAATTAGGCAATATTTTAAACATATCACATTTTTTTATTTCATGTAACTTAATGTTTTTTTTTTATGTGACTACCTCATACATGTTTTAAACTTTCACTTATTAATTACCCAAAATTGAAAAAAATAATAATAATTTATAAAATATACAAAAATGAAACACAGTATTAATTTACAAATGCTGCACATTTTGCTTGATTAATGCATTGTAAAATCAAATTACTAGGGTATTAAGAAAAAACTTTTAAACACTTCCACTAAATATATGTATGAGACTAATGAGACTAACCTGGATAAATAAAGGCTAAATGAAAAAAAATATATATATGTCTGGGGAAATACAGGTGCTTTCTTCAGAAACGTTCAAGCAAACATTCAGATTAAGGTAAAAACAGAAGTAATTTTCCATTTTTGACTCAAATAAAAAAAAGTAGTAGTCCACTTCACTGCAGTAAGAAATAAAACTAACTGTATTAGAGTTTTAGGTATTATTAACACAAGAACGACCTCCAGAAATGTTGGTGTTTATTCAGTGTTTATTGGGATGCACATTGGTGTCTGAAGAATTTGTAATGTGTGGGGGGCACTGGTGGTGGTGGTAGGGGGGGGGGGGGGGGTCTGGGGGTCATCCCCCATAAATTTTTGAATAAAGCAGATGTCATTTCTTGCATTCTGCTGTATTTTATTTGGTCATTAAACATCTAAATTTACCTACATATGTAAACACTTGATTTAATGACAATTTTAGAGACAGATTTCTTGGTCAACTAGTCCATATATGCATAACCCTGTTTTTAAAATCACTTTTATGGCTAAAATAATGGAATTAAAGTGACATAATTTATCACAAACAATGACGTTTAGGGTGCAAAGCTAGCGGTGTGCAATAAAGGCACGCTAGCTAAGATGTTGTACTCCACTTCTTTCACACATCCTGTCCGCACTAACGTACTGTTAAGCTAGTGCACAACACAGAAGTGTCTCCCCCCTCCTCCCCCTGCCCTGTCAACAAAAAACCCTGAAGAGATGAGCGCCCTGCCTAGACAAGTGACCTCGGGGAAACACTACATATGGTGTGATGAGTTGTAGGCAAAGGTAAATAAGGGTTGAATGAAAAGTAACCAGGAAAACCCGGTGTGGACTTTAATTGGTTTAAGTATTCTCCTATTAATCTAATGGAATTGTTTTTTTTATGAAGAAATAGAAACAGCACTGGGTGAACTTATAACTCATGGTAAATGTGTTTTACAAACTGTTTAACTTGAACAAATAAAAAAAAAGTCATTTTTTTATAAAATAAATTAAAAAAATTATATTTAAACTTAGCTATATATTATTTAAACAACCATATAAAAATGTGGTTGTTTCAGTTGCATCATTTTTTTTCAGCAGTAACAAAGATATCCAAAATGCTTCAGAGTGCCTATTGTTAGGATACATTTTTAATTTTAATGCAATTATCAGCAAAACTTGTATAAGCCAAATTTTGTCCAACACAAAACAAATATCTACAGTGTCCCAGAGCCCTGTCCCTACTTATTCTCCATCTTCTCTTCATCACATCACTTTTAGATTTTCCTTGCATGTCTGCACAATTCACAAGAGTCAGACTGAGGGTGTAAGGATGATGGTGTCAGAGTCATGTGAGCAGATACTGCTCGGTGGGAGAGCCAAGGGCTGAGTGACCTCTGAGGAAAGACAGGTGAGAAAATGAAAAAGTTAAAGTGGACGTCCCATTGTGACAGTTAATATCTACTCCGATATTCATTACATGTCCCTGCCTTTCCTTCTTCCCTCAGCTTTGACTGCTCAGACTGGGCAGGATTCAAATTAAATGGTGTGTGCAGGTACGCATGAGTGGGAGAGGAAAGAGGAGGGAAACGGAGAGAGTCTGATCTCTGCCTTGTAAAGTCCTTATAAAAGTTTTTGCTTCATTACACGGAAGCATTTGTGGCCAACGCATGAGTTCTGTTGAGATGACAGGCTGCAGATATCAGAACTGTGGCTCAGTATTTGCATTTGAACAAATGTTTTCTGTTTATTTATTGTTATTTTGATTTCAGAACACAGGAAAATCATTTGCTATTTCTCAATTTAAAAGTGTAGCAGGAAAAGTCCAAAGTACAAAGTTCTTTATTTACCATTTGTGCACAGATCAACAATCCAGGCACATTGGAAAGCAGGATTTTTCCAAAAATACGTCCTCAGAAATCATTGGCGGTAGAAGCATTTGTAATGTCTCCAATGATTGGCGGGTCCTCCCATAGAAAATTTTTAATAAAATAGATGCCCTTTCCTGCACTCTGGTGTATTTTAATGGGTTGTTAAACATCTATGTTTACCTACATAAGTAAACACTTTGTTCCAGGGCTTAATTTGTAAACTGATCAATGCCGGAATGCAAATAGCGGGCGGGCAGGGGGTGTCATTTTGAAAAAAAGAAATGCAATTTCCTGTATTTTGGTGTACTTTATCGGGTTGTTAAAGATCTACGTTTATCTACGTTTGTAAACCCTCCACTTCAGTCAACCCCTCCCACCCTCCCATACTTGATGGAATCGTCAAGTAAATCGGGCTCGAAAGCGAGTCCGACACTGTTCCTGCTTGTTGTTGTCCGACTCCACATGTGAACCTCCAGAAACCTGTCTGCGGCTGTGAGCTCCTACCCATGTACAACACGACTACCTACTCGGCACTTACCTCCACGACTCTTAGGGGCACCGATTTCTTTAATGGTAGATGCGAAAATGCTTTACTTGAAGAGGCAGATTGTAGCGTTGTGTTTAAAATTAGTGCTCATGTAATTATTTTCAGTTTACATATCCAATATAAGTTTAAATTATTCAAGATAGTCATATTTGTCCATAACTTTATTAGTAGTAAGCCTGAGAGTTACCGGATCCAAGCCGGATCCTAGCAAACAGTTACTGGAAGCACCCTGTCAAAATAAGAGAGTTCCCTGATTTTGTTCCAGCAAATTAATTCAACTCAATTTAAATTCAGTTAATTCATATAGCGCCAAATCACAACAAAGTTGTCTCAGGGCATTTTACGTTCACATACACAGACACATACACATGCATCGACCTCTCTGCTCTAACCCTGTCAGAAAAACAAAGAGTCACTAATCTGGGAGTGATAATGGACCCTTCCCTGAAACTTAACAATCATGTTAACATGATTGTTAAATCATGTTTCTTCCAACTGAGGCGGCTGTCTAAACTGAAGCCCATATTGTTAAAAAATAAACTGGAGACAGTAATACATGCATTTATTACATCTAGGCTTGATTACTGCAATTCACTCCTGTTTGGTATCAGTCAGACCTCCACTGCACGACTACAACTTGTCCAGAATGCAGCAGCCCGATTTTTAACCAGTACAGTTTCACCCCCCCCCCCCCCCCAAATCTCTATGATCTGATACAACCATATGTCCCACCACGTTCCCTGAGGTCAACGGACCGGTTGCTCCTCACAGTTCCAGGAACTCGTCTTAAGCACAGAGGTGACAGGGCCTTCTCTGTAGCAGGACCAAGACTCTGGAACAAGTTACATCTGCTTGTCAGACAGGCCCCCTGCCTCTCGGTTTTCAAGTCCCGTTTAAAAACCCACTACTATTCGGTAGCTTTCAACACCAGATGATCTGTGTTTTGAATCTGTATGGTCCACACTGGTTTGCCATCATTATCTGCATCATTTTTATGTCTATATTTTTGATTTACTTCATTTTGTATTTTGCTTTGTGTGTTATCTGTTGTTCTGTCTGTACAGCACTTTGGTTGGCCTTGTCGCTGTTTTAAGTGCTCTATAAATAAAATGGTATGGTATGGTATAAAAAAGCCAATTAGTCCAGTTCTCTATCTGATGAAACCAGCAGACATGTTGAATCTTTAACCACTGCTTGATTGAATAAATATTTTAGAGAGCATGGCACAACAAGAAGTAGCCTGACCAACAGCTCTCCTTGTGTGAATAGAGCATGATCCACTCTCTCACGCATCCTCAACCCTCCACCCCCAGTCGATAACTGCAGGCACTAATGTAGTGCTAAGCTAGCGCGCAACACAGATTCCCCCTTCTCACTCCATCCCCTTCACAAAATAAATCCCTCAGAGATGAGCGCCCTGCCAAGCCTAGTGACCTTGTGGAAACACTGCAAGTGGCGTGATGAGCTGTTGTAGGTAACCAAGAAAACCTGGAGTGGACTTTTAGTGGTATGAGTATTCTCATATTAATCAAGTGGAATGGATTAATTCACTGAGAAATAGAAACAGTGTTGAGTGAACTAATATTTCATCGTAAATGTGTGTGTGTAAGTGTGTGTGTGTGTGTGGAGGGGGGGTGGGGATGTGTCCAAATGAGGGGTTTTTTAAGTGACGGGGACACATCCCCATCACATATAATTGGTGTGACACCAATGTCAGAAATATCCGCATGTGTTGCTGATAGCAATGATTGCTTAGCTGGTTCTGTACTACACTGAGAAAAATGGCAGGGCAAGTAAGTAATAATCTCCTCTTCAGTCAGTCAATAAAACCTTCCTTGAACCTTAACTTTCAAATCCAGCTGCCTTTATATCTGAAAACCTCTACGTGGTTTATTTAGCGGCAGTGACTGAACTGCAAAATATTAGCTTTTATTGTTTGATTTTCATTATTTCCTGCCTCAACTGCCTGTATAAGGAAATAGTTCAGAAAACCAAAATAATTTCAGAAAATTTTCTGAAAAGTTTTCAACATTAACATCCCAATAATCTAAGGTGACAATCATTTTCATGTATGAACCATATAGGAAGTGTAAAAAAGACCAAAATCAAACAAATGTTAAAGATGCTGCCAGTGGCTCACTATATTCACCATTTTAACCACACAGCTGTGTCCATCACTCCCTGGCTGCCATTTAATGAGAGGCAGATGGAGAAGCTGACTGAAAATAACTCCCAGTCATCATGACAAAACTGTAAGATAAAGAGAAATTGTAGAAGAGTGAGCGACAGAGGACTCAGACGGTGCCATTTGTGAGTTTTCTTATGTGTCCAAAGTGTTTTATGTAGAAGAAATGACAAGGTAAAAAAAAAAGGGATACACTGATGTCCTCTGTCACTGAGGGTTATGAAAAGTGAATGTTTGTAATTTCTGAGATGAGTGTTTTGTTTTGTTTTTTTTCTGGACTGGAATTGAACCGGGAATGCAAATAAACTTTAATGTTTATAGTGCAAGGTGTTCAAGTAGAAAATTTCCACTGTGTAAAAGAACAGAGGTAGTTTTTTTTAAGCTTATCTAAGGCAGAACAGAGTGGCAAAGGTAGAGAGCCATTTTATCAAATACCAAGTGCAATGGCAAAGCCAGGGTGTGACCAATGGTGATCTTGGACACCATAGATCAATATTTGACCCATCCATCCATCCATCCATTTTCTTCCGCTTATCTGAGTTCAGGTCGCAGGGGTAGCAGCTTAAGTAGGGAGGCCCAGACTTCCCTCTCCCCAGCCACTTGGGCCAGCTCCTCCGGGGGAATCCCAAGGTGTTCCCATGCCAGCTGAGAAACATAGTCCCTCCAGCATGTCCTGGGTCTTCCTCTATGTCTCCTCCCGGTGGGACGTGCCCGGAACACCTCACCAGGGAGGCGTCCAGGGGGCATCCTAACCAGATGCCCGAGCCACCTCAACTGGCTCCTCTCGATGTGAAGAAGCAGCGGCTCTACTCTGAGTCCTTCCCGGATGACCAAGCTTCTCACCCTATCTCTAAGGGAGAGCCCAGACACCCTGCGGAGAAAACTCATTTTGGCCCCCTGTATCTGTGATCTCGTTCTTTCGGTCACAACCCAAAGCTCATTACCATAGATGAGGGTATATCAATATTTGACCACCCTAATATTTAGTTTGAGAATACTATACTTTAAAGCAATATAAACACTAGAAAGCGAAGATTCCTCATATGAGTGGGGTGATAGGATGATGTTGTGGTGGCCATTTTTGGATTTTGGTTTGGCAACAGAGTTTTTTATAGTGACCTCACGGGGGCTGAGGTGAGCTGGTCTGGGAAGCTCAGTCCTCAACTTCTTCTACATATGTACAGTGGAGGGCATCCTGTGTTCCAGCATCAACGTGTGGCATGGAGGCTGCACAGATGCAGAATGAAAAGCTTTGCAGAGAGTGTTGAAGGCTGCACAGAAGTCTGTTGGAGTCAATCTTCCCACCATCACAGACATCTACACCTCCAGATGCAGGAAGAGGGCCACCTGCATCTTGAAGGACCCCACTCACCCGGCACACACATTTTTTGCCTCGCTCCCTTCAGGAAGGAGGTTAAGGAGCATTAAGTGTAGAAACATTACACTGAGGAACAGCTTTTACCCTGAAGCTGTTCGACTCATGAATCTCTAACAAGAATAATCACTGTGAAAAATCACATCATGTTGCTGCTGATCTGTTTCCTGTTGCTGTGTTCATGTGGGCTCATCTGCTCGCACAGACTCATGTTCGTGCTGCTGTTTGGCGTAATGTTTTTATGCTATTAGTGCTTAGTGTATATTTAGTTGATGGTTTTCTTAGCTCATATCTTAGATCATATTTCTGTTTTTTCTTTTACATTTTATTGTTGGATGTAATTGGGACCCTGTGTACATAATTTTGTTTCACCACATGCCACCTGTGGTGGAACGAAATTAAAAAGTCTCTGACTCTGACCTTTATTGTGCTTCCATGCAGCCACACAACAAAATTGAAATCAGCATAGTTTTTTTTTTTTTTTTCCCCAAGTTATCCAGCTTATAAGACAGGCTGCTGTGGATAAATGGTTAGAGCAGCCGCCCTCCAATGGGAGAGTTGGGGGTTTGATTCCTGCAGAAGTCACATGTTGAAGTGTCCCTGGGCAAGACACTGAACTCCTCACTACCTCCGATGTGTGTCCCATCGGTGTATGAATGTGCTCTAAAAACACTGATTCGTCTCATTAGAATGATTTGTTCAAATTGTCTTTTACGAGATGAGTGCTGTATGAATGTGCGTGTGGCAGTAAACGAGGACATAGATTGTGTTGTAAAGAGCTTTGCATTTACAAGATACACATACTGTATATGGAGGCAGCCATCTTGGATTTTGACAAGGCAACCCAATTTTCTAAAATAATTTTTGTTACATCTGGAGAAAACACACCATGGAAGTTGACACCCCACTTATTTATGAGGTTATCCAGCTCACATCATGCACTACATGTGCACAACATGCACATGATAAACAGAGGGTATTTCCTATTCCCCCCCCCCCCCCTTTGCTTTGTGGTGGGAGACAAAATGACCCATCTTAAGACCAGTTTTTGAAGAGAAAAAGTTTGATTGAAAATCTATCATAATTTATCAAAGTTTGGGTGTGAACTCTGTATTCTAGGTGTTCAAGAGAAAAATACAAATGTGTACATGTACCAAAAGAAATCATGGGAGTAGAAGAGTTTGGAATACATTTAACCATTTTAAATAGCTCAAAGGTCAGTGAAACATTTTCAATTGGACATTCTGTGGGAATATCTGTAAAAATCATCAAACATAAAATTGCAATTATTTAAAATCCATAAATTTATCCAAAGGCCAGTTCAGTTATGTAAAGTTCAACCTTTTGTGACCTTTAAAAATGTAATGTTTCTACTGAGACATATGTCTGAGCTGTAGAGCTCCAGAGTGCTGAGTGTTGTCATGTTTTGCCAAAATTCTGTTCATCTCCATTTTTTTTTTAATTAACAGTATTTTGTCTATGCTGTGCAACATAAGTACTAGCACTGAGCCTCCATTCACAGACAACGAGACGTTTTAATTCAAAAAGAGAAAGACGCAAACAGTACTTTACCAATTTTGTGAAAAAAAAAAAACGGCACATCAAATGATTAATTTCTTAGACCATTGTTAAAATATCCAATCATGGTTCATGACATATTTTGCTAACACACAGACTAGACAAGAAATAATGTTTGTGTTTCCTAGTCATTTGGCTATGGCGTCCATCTTAAATTAGGTTAACTCCAGAAAGTAAAGATGTAATAAAATTGTCTAGTAGTTCTAAATATATTTTAGTAACAGCTACCATCCATCCATTACCTTTTACCCACTTCTTCCATTTTGGGTCACGGGGTCGCCGGTGTCCATGTCCAGCAATCACTGTGCGAGGGGCGGGGTACACCCAGGTCTTCAGTCCATCACAGGGACACATAGAGACAAACAAGACAAACAACCATTCACTCTCTCACTCACACCTAGAGACAATTTAGAGTTACCAATCAGTCTAACATGCATGTTTTTGGTCTGTGGGAGAAAACTGGAGTACCCGGAGAAAACCCACGCATGCACAGAGAGAACATGCAAACTCCACCCAGAAAGGCCCCCAGACGGGGATTTGAACTGGGAACCTGCTCGCTGAGAGGCAGCAGCTCTACCAGTTGTGCCACTGTGCTGCCGCTTACAAATACCAGTGTCCCCAATTGACATTGGATAGGTTAACACAAATCACACTGAATCATGTAGCGCTTTAAGTTTGAGTTGTGAATTACTCTCATCTACTACTACATAAAATAGTGTCTCAATGTATGCCATATACAGGAGAGGCTGGTATAGAACATGTTTGTGTTAGTTAAAGTTCCTTTGCTATGATGACAATCTTTAAAGAGTCCAACAAAGTTAAGTCAGGTCCTCTGGATGGTTTCTTTTGGCTGAAACGTTTCGTCATTCATCAAAAAAAACTTCATTAGTCTAAGGAGATGCAACAAAGTCAGTATTATAAATAGCAGACTCACATAGTGGGTCAACCAGTTGGACAGTGATCTGAGAATCCCCTGGTAGGATTTCTCCACCTTCATAATTGAGCATGAATCAGGATGTTTTGAACCACTTTGGCTATGACAGCCTTTCAAACAAGTTGGCAGGGGAGAGGGCGGACTACAGAAACCACCTGAGCACCATCAAACTGGTTGATCCACTATTTGAAGGTATTATTTATAAGACTGGGTTTGTTGCGGCTCCTCGGACTGATGGTCTTTTAGAGAAAAGACGAAATGTTTCAACAAAAAGAAACCATCCAGAGGACCTGACTTAACTTT
>NC_056498.1:71997720-72003575 GCF_014905685.2 Nematolebias whitei | reverse complement strand
TGTATGTCCCACCACGTTCTCTCAGATCAGCAGACCAGTTGCTCCTAACAGTCCCAGGAACCCGTCTCAAGCGCAGAGGTGACAGGGCCTTCTCTGTAGCAGGACCAAGACTTTGGAATGAGTTACCTCTGCTCGTTAGACAGGCCCCCTCCCTCACAGTTTTTAAATCTCGCTTAAAAACACACTTCTATTCCCTGGCTTTCTGCACTGTGTGATCTGTGCTGAGTCTGTGTGCATCACACTGTGTTGGTCATGTTGCGGTTGTTGTTGTTATCCATTATTGTTTTTGTTGGTTTCTAGTTTTTGGTGTCCTGTTATGTAATCTGTTGCTGTGTGCTTGTTCTGTTTGTCCCTGTACAGCACTTTGGTGTGTTTGTCACTGTTGAAAGTGCTTTATAAATAAATTGGCATGGTATGGTATGGTATGGTATGGTATGGTATGGTATATATATATATGTAGATATATATATATATATATTTTTTTTTTTTTTTTTTTACCTGGATTATAGAACGTGAATCAGATCATCTTTAATGGGATTGACTTCAAAAGTTAATCACTTGATGGACAACCAATGATTATTTTGTGACAGTTTCATTAAAATCAGTCTGTGGTTCAGGAGATAATTTGCTATTACACAGACAAACACATGCACATGCACAAAAACAAACAGACATGAGCTCCTGCCTTTTATAGAGGTTAATAATGAATAAACAGCAATTTGATTCAACACAATCTGCTGGTTTCCTTAGTTTACAAAAAAGTGTTCAATACAAAAACATCTGGACTTTATTTATAACTGGCTTCCTTGGATAAATAACTTTTATTAACGGGCTTTTCTTTATGTATGTGAATGTTTCTGTTCAGTGCCCTGAGACGACCTCTGTTGTAACTTGGCACTATAGAAAATAAATTAACTGAATTGAACTGAATTGAATTGATAATGTAGCGCTTCAATAAAACACAAGTTTAACTTCTTCAGAGGAAGTATTTGGTTACTGTCAAAGTAAAACTAGAAAAAGACAATATGATGATGAAAAGCCAGTGTTTACAGTTTGAGTTAAAAGATAAGCAATCAGTGTTGTCTCTTCTTCCACTCAGGAGTTGAAAGCCTTAAAGAGATTGATTACTTCCACCCCCTGAATTATTCCCACAATCTGTTTCGTTACATGTTGCCCACATGGTGTTTGCGACTTGAGGTCACTCACTTATTCAAAGCAGGACACACAGAGTGAGTCAGAAATTATTAATAGTGCAATTATACCACAGCTTTGACAATGTTTTGGTTTATAAAAATAAAGCTAATAGTAGGTTTATCAGTTTAAATGTGTTCTATTTAAAGATTGCAAGCTTTTTTTCTGCTGCAGAGGGGATAAACAAAATGCAAAGATCTGTCTCCTACAGACTTCATTCAGATTCTGAAAAGCTGACCTTATAGAAATGCAAGGTTACGGCTGACACACAATAAGAGAATAAAAACAGTAGTCCTCTAGTACAGGAAGCAAGCACTTGCAGCAGATTTCATCCATTTTGTTGAACTGTTGCTAACCCTGAACCAAAAAAAAATATATATAAAGTCAATCGTTTAGCAGATAATCTGTATCAGCTGAAACCATCTGGACCCCTCATTAAGATAACAGTCTCCTTTGATACATGACAAATTTAAAGTCTAGCTTCATTAAATCTCTCCTCACAGTTGACATTTGATTCCACACACCTTTAACAGCCAAACAGTGTAAACATACAACATGTTATTTTTGTAAACCAGGTCAAAAACAGAAACAGGCAAGGGAGAGAAGTCACTCAGAGAAGTGATCAGAGCAAAATGAGTTAAAGGAAGGAAGAGGTCAAGGTGAGAGCTTTCCATTCTCTGTGTAGTACATTTCAATCTCTCACAGCACTCCTCCATGCTGGTAAATTATTTACCGTTGCTGATTTATCACCAACAACAAACATGTAATAGTCCTAATGGGGGCTGCATAAGAACTTCCCGAACCCTAACACTCCCCATGAAGACTTTTAATGCAGTACAGCAGAAGAGCTGACAGAAGGATGGGATAAGCCAGCCGCTGATAAGAGATGCAAAGCTCCAAAAACAAGTAAGCAGCAAGTGTAGTTTGCCTATACCTCCAAACATTCATTACAAACAATACAAATTAGGCTTGTTTTCACTGAGAAAAACCAATTAAATGGAAGAAAAATATGTAATGCCATTGTTTGTATTTCAAGCAGAGGCATTTCAGCTCTCTACCCTCGGGTGTTGTTTCATACAGCTCGATGTAACATGAGTAACAAGGCTGCTGCTTGTGGCTGTAATGGCTACTAGATACTAGCTTTGAGTGCCATCAATAGGGGTTTGTTTCAGAAAAACTCTGACGAACGCCTACTTTAATGTTTACAGCAGACTTAATAAGTTGGTAAAATCAATCAACCTTTATTTATACAGGTAAATCCCATTGAGCCTCGAGGACTCATTTACAAGAGAGACCTGATTTCAACAAAGAAAGATGACAACAATGGACAACAGCAACAACAATAAGCAGATGTAGTGAGTCACGTGGGTACGTGTCACTTGTTGTAGTATGACAAATATATGAAATATATATGCATACAATTTCACGAGTTCCTCATCTTTCTGACTGTGTAATGCCGTGCATTGAATTTAAAGAAATGCGAACGAGAGACGTTATTTACCTTTGACCCATCAAAATGAATGGAGTCATTTATTTTCAGAATCAAAGTTTAACATCAAACATTTACATTAATTTGGCGAAATATGAAAATAATAACAGACAAGTTTCACAGAAAATGAGCATCGATCACGCGGCGGTGAACGAGGACTTTGCTTCAGATATTTCTAAAATATCTGTACTGGTTTTGTGAGAGAGAGAAGAGTTTAAGATGAAATGGAGATTATCTTACAGAGAACTATGTGAGAGAATTAATATCTGTTGACCAGAACGTGCACGCTTCATCAGATTTCAGCTCGCCTCCGGTACACTTTAGTCGAAGAAGAGACCGTTACCTTGTTGATGATAGATCAGCTCGATAGAGAATCCTCCAGACCTTTCAGCGTCTCCGTTGAGAGCTGCTGAAATCCTTAGATAGTCGTGCGTGGGTCGTTCAAACAGAAATTATAATTCCAAAACGTCTCTGGATCATCCTGAATTCTCGGATTCTCTTCCATTCACTTCACCATTCTCCATGAATTCTCCATGAATTCTCTTCAGAACTCCTTGAGCACTAACTTGAGAACTCTTTGAGAACTGCTTCAGAACTGTTTCAGAACTCACTTGAACTGGAAAGTTGCCACATTTTAAATGGGTCGACTTCCGGTTCAATTTAGAGCTTTCTGATTCGTGGATGTACCAGAAAGAGGTGTGGTTTTTGACGTAAGGTATTATCAAAAGTCGAGGTCAGGGAATGAGATTTGTTTAACAACTGACAGAGAGATTATTGCAGAAAAGCAGACTTTTTGGAGCCTCACTCTGTTGTATCTTTCCAAATAGTAAAACATGACATCCCTTTTTCAGTAAACATTTAGTTGACCGAAGCTTCAACTTTCACATACTTACGACTTGGCTCATTTCAGACAGAAAATCAAGAAATGCATATTCAGGTGATTTCTTCTTTGAATGAGGAATAAAAATCATTACTTACTGTTTATGTAAAATAAAAATGAGTAGTTCTTTTCAACCTGTAAGCATTGAGTGAAACTAACACAATTTGATTATCAAACATTTGTAAGACAGTAATGATTATAAAGAATTGTCTTTTCTGCTTGATTAATTCAAGAAAGAAAGTCATCAGATGGCTCAGACTTATTCAGATCAATGAAAATAACAGTCTCTGTCCATCTGGTAGATTTGAGGTCATCAGGGTCAGATAAGGGTCAGACCAGGTTCACTACAGTCCCCCCTTTGGAAATCATCACCTGTCCATGGGGATGAATTCCAACCGTGAACTTAGACCTTCAAATGTCCTTGAGCTTGATGTAATCCAGCAAGGAAGACCAAAGTCAGAAGTAATCCTTCAAGGAAGACCAAAGTCAGAAGTAATCCACAATGTTCTTGGTATTCCATTGTGTTGATTATAATCCCATATCGTCTCGATAATTCCATTGTAGCAATGCTTTAACCCCTTGGAAACAGAGTCTGTAATCCATTGGCAAAAGTCATATAATCCACAACGGTAAATCCACAGCGATTGGAAGTGTTGATTAATCAGCATACAGAGGGGTACCCTTGGGTTGGACTGAAGAAGCGGCCACTGGATGAAGAGTGGAGACCAACGTCAGGATTGCAGGTCGCCTCCAGCGAAGGTTGTCTCCAGCGACGTCCAGCCTGTGCCGTTCTGGTTCAATGTGTCATGCAATTATGTGGTTTAAGGTGGGCTTATGAAGGGGATTTTACATAAGGCCTTAAACTATATGCATCTGGTGTGTAAGCTATTATGGTTGGGAACAGCTACGACTACCAGTTAAGGGGTGGATAATGCTGAAAAGGGGTAACTACAGGGGTTTAAGCCTATAGAAAAGGTGTTCCAAACTATTTTTCCATTTCTAACTTGGTTTAAGTTAGCTTTACATGGTAAAATATAGTTTGGTGTAATTGTCTGTTGTCTTTTTAGACGAACGACTTGAGATTGGGTGTTTGGTTTTCCCATAAATGTTTTAGAAGTCTATGGCGAGACTTATCAAAAAGAATTAGCTATCCCCCCGAATAGGATTGTTCGAGTAGGTTCGGCTTAAGCGTTGTGAGATCAATGTAGATTATGGTACTCAAGGTAGCAATAATATACATTGACTCCGCAAAGATTGCAATTTAATGAATGAACTGCATGTTGGCATGGTTAAAGGCCTCTTAGTCTCTAACTTAACTACACAACAGAATTCATTCTTCCTTCAGAAACAATACCAAAATCAACTAAACAACGTTTCGACACCGACAAGAGTAGTGACTAAGCATCTAGAAACATCGTTTCACTGCTTCTCCTCACCCTGGTTGCCAGATTTCAGTCACGCTGTCCCGTTTTATCAAGGGTAGGTCCTGTGAATTTAAACTATGGTTAAGTTTATTATCCATTAGTTATCTTCTACAGGGATGACCCTTGTTCCCACGAGGTCAGATTTTGTGAGATCTTTGTCTCCTAAGGAGTTATTGCACGCCTTGTGTTGTTTAACCTGGTTACGGTGTACCCATTTAACAGTTGGCTCTTTTTGGCCTTTACTGATTTTTATCTGGTAGATAATTGGAGACACTTTGTCGGTAATCAGATGGGGTCCAGTCCATCTGGGCATCAGCTTACGGGCGAGAGTTCCGGTCCCGGACTCTACTCTCCCAGTTTTGGGTGCAAACGTGTAGTACCAGACCCTGTCTCCCACTTGGAGTTCCTCGTAAGAGGCCTTTTGGTCGTAGTACGCTTTGCGTCCTTCAGCTGATTTTTCCAGGTTTTTCTGTGCGAAAGCAAAAGTGTTCTTAAGGTGTCTTTCCAAGTCTTTCATGTATTGTTGTGTGGTGTAGGCTGTTGCCATGGCAGCATCGCCTGGTTGGTACAGCAGGTGCAGAGGGAGAGTCATTTGTCGACCCGTCATCATCTCGAAAGGAGCGATGCCAGTCGACGTGTGTGGAGTGGCCCTTATGGCCATGAGGACCAGAGGGAGTTTCACGTCCCAGTCCTTGTGGTTTGCGGCTACGTATTTTTTCAAAATACTCACCACCGTCCTATTTGCTCTCTCAACCTGGCCTGAAGCCTGTGGGTGGTAGCCAATATGGAAGTTGGCTTTGACGCCTAGCGTCTTCCACAGTTCCTTCATTACTTCACCTGTGAAGTGTGTACCTTGGTCTGAGTTCACCCT
>NC_056498.1:71995878-71997620 GCF_014905685.2 Nematolebias whitei | reverse complement strand
TGGACTGTGAGGTCTCAGTCTCTGATAGAGGACATTTGCAAACCGAGATGTACCGCAAACCCACCCACACAGACCAGTATTTGCAGTTTGACTCCCATCACCCTTTGGTGCACAAGTTAGGAGTCATCAGGACTCTGTACCACAGAGCAGACAGTGTCCCCACTAGCTCAGGAGCCAGGCAGAAGGAGAAATCCTACACAAGACAGGCTCTAGAGCAATGTGGATATCCTAACTGGGCCATCCTGAAAGCAGAGAAGAAACCCAAACAGGACTCCAGTCAGCCATCAGGTGAAAAGGAGGAACCCAGACCCAGACCAGTGGTCATTCCGTATGTTGAGGGAGTATCAGAGAAACTGAGACGTTTATTTTCTAAACATAACGTCCCAGTGGCTTTTAACCCCCAAAATACATTATGGCAAAGACTGGTTCATCCCAAAGATCCAGTCCCCCGGCACAAACAGAGTAATTTTGTGTATGCTGTTCAGTGTCAGGAGGGCTGTGATCAGTCTTACATCGGGGAAACTAAACAGCCACTGGCCAAAAGGATGGCCCAGCACAGAAGAGCAACAACATCAGGCCAGGATTCTGTGGTCTACACTCATCTCCAGGCCAGCGGTCACTCTTTCAGGGATGAAGATGTTCACATCCTGGACAGAGAAGAACTATGGTTTGAGAGAGGAGTAAAGGAGGCCATCTCTGTGAAAAGAAATCGTCCATCATTAAACAGGGGTGGAGGCGTCCGGGTTCAACTGTCCCCCTCTTACAATGCTGTGATTGCTAGTATCACTCCGCCCTCTGTGAATAGTAAACAGCCATCAGTGTGCTAATGATCATTGTTAGGCTGATGGTCCTTCTTGACCATGTGAGCAGCTGGTTTTGGTTGTCAGCAGCAAAACTGGTTGATCCACTCTGAGAAGGTGCTATTTAAGAGACTGAGCTGAAAACAGCACCTCAGACTGAGGAAGTCTCTCGGATGAGAGACGAAACGTTTCTATATGTTTTTGCTTTGTTTTGTTTTTTTGAATGTCCAGAGGACCAGATTGAACTTTTTTGGGATGAATAAGTTCTTAAAGTGATTCAGTTCATTCACTCAAAAGATTTGTTCATTTGAACAAATCATCCGTGAACAACACTAATGTTCCCTCAACAGAAAAAAAGACGCATCCATTTTTTTCTGGGCTCCCAAGATGATATTTTAAATGTAAAATATTTTTATTGGTTCATATTTCTCTTAAAACAATGATAAATCTTCCTCTAGTGTAGACTTTTCATGCCAGCTGGCTAACTTTGAAATAAAAATATATATTTTTTTTTTAAAGTTGACTTTTCCAGTAATCTTTGATTTTGATATGGAAAAAAACAACGGAGAATGTCCAAGGAGACCGACCAAACTCTTTTAGAAGCTAACAAATGTCAGGTAAAAGGGAAATGGTCCTGCAGCTTGGATCAAGTTCTTAATGTTGGCTCCCTTCTGTAATTGTGTGACATCCTTGATGTAGATTGTTGCTTACATGTTTTTAACCCTAATTTTATTTCCCTTTTTTTTTTTTTACATAATCATGCACCCTTGTAAAGTACAGCGTTTGCTAAGTGATACACTCAGGTGGTTCAGCTTTGAGAGTGAACAAGAGATGTGACTTGCTGAACAATCAAAAATGTTTGAAACTTATTTTTCAACTAACGATGGCAACCAAGTTGCATACAGTTGAAAGCTGTTCCTAGTTTAATATAATTTTGTATAT
>NC_056498.1:71990976-71995778 GCF_014905685.2 Nematolebias whitei | reverse complement strand
ATATATATATATATATATATATATATATATGTATATATATATATGTATATATAATGGGCACTGACTCTTTGAAAGTAACAGATATTGAAGATCTGGTTGGTTAAAGTTTTTGTCTAAGTCTGTTTCTGTGTTTGTCTGTATCGTTAGCAGAACATGGTATGAATCAGTGGATGGTTTTTAATGACAAAAAAAAAAAAAACTGGATCTATCCACTTCATTCCTAGCCCCCATGCTGTCTTGCATGAATTATGGGCACGACTTTCTGCGCAGACCAGAACCAACGTTTGTTTAGGTGTGAACAATATGAGTTAATTCAGTTTCTCCTTTGCATTGTGAATTTAATTTAAACATGTAGGAACACCACCTGTCAGATCAAACAGGACAATATAATCATACCTCTGTCTACTGCAGATGAGGGATGGAGGACGACCTGAAGAAGTGGCCACAGATTACATCTACTAGCATATTTAGCTACTTCACTGACTCGGTTCTTCCGACAGTGAAGCGATGATCAACCTGAAAAGCTCTGAGGTATATCAGTATCTACACAGTAATAAGTTCTGTTGTGTTTTGTTAAAAGTGGTGGGACACAATCTTATTTACCTTAAAGCAACACAGAGCCCAGACAAAGTCTTAAGCCCCCAGTATATTGCCGCGTACATTCATACGCAGAGGTACGCACGTACGTACGCGGAGGTACGTGCGTACCCCCCAGGGCATGTCCATGCAAAGCTCAAATTTTTACGACCGCATACGTGTACGCGGTGTCACACAATAAACTGCCCAGCGACGGACTGTTTTGTATGGACACCAATGTATGTAATTCCCCTTCTTCATCCCTGATCTGGCCTTTACTTTTGTTTTGTTTTTTGCCAAGAGGCAAGTGATCTCTTGCTCCTCCGTTGATGCCATGACTGAAATGGTGAGAAATTAAGGAATTTGTTACGAGTGAATTAAACTCAGGTCCAGCATGGCAGCATGGCTGCGGGAGGGTCTGGCGATTTCCTGGTGGGCTGGTCTGATGTGTGGGCTGTAGAGCTTTTTCTCCCAGTTTCTTTTTAATATATTTTTATTAACAACACATAAACACAGAACACCGCTGTGGCTGAGGCTGCCAGCGTTCGCTTTTTTTTTTCTTTTTTCCAACCTGTCAATCAATCCAGTAGGCATGTCAGCAAATGACCAATCGGTGACCTCAATTTGTCCCGAAGGTAAACGCCCCTTGTCTGTGAAGCTGCTCTGCAGCTGCTCGGGGTGTACGCTGGAGGATCATGTCTGAACACTGCATACAGTACACGCGTATGTACGCGTGAACAGAGTACGCGGCAGTATACTGGAGCCTTTAAAGTCCTCCATCACTGAGCTTGAGTTAATTGCAGGAAAAAAAAAAGTAAAACTGAAGACAAACAAATACTATAATGCTGTGCCCTTCATACACTTGAAATCATACAAGCTATTAAGTAATAATTAATTAATTATTGACTTTGTTAGCTTTTTTTTACCTGGATTATTGAGCATGGACTTTGATGTTTGTACATCCCTGATATTCTCATTACTGTTTTCAATCCTTCTGAGGCTCCGGCCTCTCTTCTCCGGTGGTGTAGTCCAGCCACAAAGTAGGATGCAGGTTTTCCTACGTCGGCAGTTTATCAACAAAGTGAAATAATGCTTTTCACAGGAACACTCTTTTTTTTTTTGGGGGGGGTTTGTCGAGCACACTTGTTCAAAACACAGCTGTTGTAGCCACTGATTTAGTTTGGTCTGGTTGTTCGTGCAGCCATGAACACAACAGGTACCTGAACTCAGCACGGCTATTTTAGTAAACTTTACGGTTGTTAAATAAATGTGAACGAAACAAAAACAGTGTTTAATCTGCTAAACGGCAGCAACGGTGGCGCAACTGGTAGAGCTGCTGCCTCTCAGTGAGCAGGTCCTTGGTTCAAACCCCGGTCCAGGGGCCTTTCTGGGTGGAGTTTGTATGTTCTCTCCGTGCATGTTGGGTTTTCTCCGGGTACTCCGGTTTCCTCCCACAGACCAAAAACATGCATGTTCGGCTGATTGGTAACTCTAAATTGTCCCTAGGTGTGAGTGAGAGAGTGAATGGTTGTTTGTCTCGTTTGTCTCTATGTGTCCCTGTGATGGACTTGCGACCTGTCCAGGGTGTACCCCACCCCTCGCACAGTGATTGCTGGACATGGGCACCAGCGACCCCCGTGACCCAAAATGGAACAAACGGGTAAAGATAATGGATGGATGGATGGAATCTGCTAAACTGAATGTTTTTTTTTTTTTTTTTTCAAATATACCACGGTCCGTGCTCCACTACCATGGTTAACCAATGCTTACTGCTACTTCCTGTCTGACAGGAAGTTGTACCCATAAGAATTTATTCAGTAGAGTCCCCAGGTGGATATGTACAGCTGATTACGTTTTAAACTAAACCCAATTCAAGATGGCTACCACAGCCAACTGACCTCAGAAAACACATATAAGTTGCCTCTGTCTTTTTTTTTTTATTGTTGTTTTGTTTGTACAAATCTAAGCTATGCCCAGTTTAATGTGGTAGTAAGTGAGTATTGTTCACAACACATCCTCTATGTGATACTGCATAAGATTATCCATAAGATTATTATTATTATTTTGCTTGTTCGTTTCATCAAAATACCTACATCTCCATGATTTCTCAACATAAGATCATTTTAGTTCTGGTATGAAATATGACATTTGGTATGTTTTCCACAATGTAATGCTAGGCCTTTTTGTTTTCTGCTAGAGTGTGTGCTTGTTCATTTTAATTATTATTCTTTTGGGCTTGACAATGTGCAGTGTTGAGCCAGTGTCCAATCTTTCCACCCCCTTGCTTTGCACAAAAATATGAAGGCAGAGACAAATAAAGTGTGAAAAAGAGGTGAAGAGACAATATGGCTGTTTGATGCTTTATTTCCTGTTTTGTTTCTTACTTTGACACCTTTGTCTGATGGCAATATTACCTGCAACAAACCTAAGTTCGCTGTAGATTGGTTCTGCTCTGCTGTCTGATGCAACTCATATCCTTCACAGCTCTGCTCACCCAGTCTGACCTCAGTCATGAGACTTTGCTACAAAAAGAAAAACAAAAAAAAACATCCATGTCCAGGAAAATTTCTATTTTCGTTTTGTTGCCTTTGTAGCTGAAGACAGAAGATTTTGGCTGATATTCTGCTGGCAGCAAATCTGGAGGAGAGTCTAGTTTAAAAATTCTAAAGAATCCACCACGTTTGTTTTCATTCATTTTAGTTTTTTCTCACACAGTTTCTCTCAGAGTCCTTGTTCCCACACTTTACCTTTATGTAATAAGTATGTAAAGTGTTCACAGCTGTACACGTCTCCACTCAAAAAGGCAAGTTGATCCACTTCATGTTTTTCTTACAAAGTATATTTTTTCCAAGAGTTATTTTTTTCTCTTTGCTTTAATAATTTTTTTTTATGACAAACAATGTTGCATTTACTGTTAATAAATCTGCATTTTACTGAAACCACAGTTGATTACACATAAAAAAAAAAATAGTCAATGGTAAATAACTAAGTAACATGCCTATCAGAGTCGGTGTGTGTGTGTGTGTGGGGGGGGGGGGGGGGTTTGTTATTTGTACTGTTAGCAAAATTTCATCTCATGAATCACTCATCAGATTTTAATGACACTTTCAAAAAGTAATCAACATAATCATCATTTGCTTTTATCCCAAAGTTTATCAATATACTTTTAATGATTATTTCCTGAAATTTTTTTTAATTCTCTTTCCTGTGGTTCATGAGATGTTTTGTTAACAGCCAGACACGATTGACTTTATATGGTTAAAGGCAGTTTTTAATCTTTTTTTTTTTGTGTGTGTGATCTGAGTATGTGATATGAATGACTTCCACCCAAAACTTAAATTAGTATCTGTAAAATAGACTGAATTGTAACTATTTTGTGTATTTAATATTGAGTTGTTGTCGATGTACTGTAGACATTAAATAATTACTGTTTGAAAGTTTTAATAAAATGTGTTTAAGTTGGGATATTTTGGCAACAAAGAGGCACATTCTGGGCCAAAACAATATCCACCTATGCCTTTCAGTGGTGGCTGATAATGAATTCTTGTTTTTTTGGTTTG
The DNA here is from genome assembly GCF_014905685.2 of Nematolebias whitei. Lineage (NCBI taxonomy): Eukaryota > Metazoa > Chordata > Actinopteri > Cyprinodontiformes > Rivulidae > Nematolebias > Nematolebias whitei. The sequence goes on along the minus strand of NC_056498.1, from coordinate 71,991,642 downwards.
TTGTTTTTTTTACCCTGATTTTGACCAATTATGATTTTTTACAGCAGCTATAGTTCTGAACAATTTTATTACAAAATCTTTCCATAAAGCAACATGTGACCTTTACAGGACTCTCCCTCTGGTTCAAACTGATTCACGTTAACAGTCTAAATATTTCTACACATGGAGATAATTCTTTACCTCCTATCCAAGGTTACTACTTGACATTTTTTAGTTCCACACGAGTCAAGTAATTCTTGTTGAAGATTTAAAGTGGTAGCTTTGGTGAAACACCCACACCTGCCTCCACCCTCATTTGCTCGACTCTGAGCCATTGAGCAAGGCCCTTAACCCCCACCACTTGCTCCCCCAGGTGCCCTTTATAGTAGCTCCACACAGAGGTCTGTGGTAGCTCGGTAGTCTGTGGTTGCATCAGGAAGGGCATCCTTTTAAAATCAATTGCCAAGTCTTCGTGTGATTTAGTTCGCTGTGGTGACCCCTGAGGAACGGAGCAGCCGAAAGTAAAAAAAAAAAAATTAAAGTGGTAGCTTCCAGCTTTTCACAAACATCATCAAATAAACACAAAAGTGTTTACAAACATTTTGTTAAAAAAAAGATGGAACAATCCTACAACAATGCATTTGTAACAAATATTGAATATACACACATACACACACCCATCGTACA
>NC_056498.1:71985885-71990876 GCF_014905685.2 Nematolebias whitei | reverse complement strand
ATTTTTTTTTTCATTTAGCCTTTATTTATCCAGGTTAGTCTCATTGAGCCACGAGAACTCATTTTCAAGAGAGACCTGTTTAAGGAGCACATGGTGGGGGTTAAGGGCCTTGCTCATGGGCCCAGAGTGGGGCGAATGAGGGTGGGGGCAAGTGTGGGTGTTTCACCTACCCCACCCACAATTTTGATGTTCTCGGGGCCGGGGCGTGAACCGGCGATCTTCGGATCACAAGCCCACCTCTCTAACCTCTGCGCCACCACTCCCCCCTATATATACATATATTATGTATGTTTGTTTGTTTTTCTTTTATATGCCTCATTTGATTGCATGTCACTGATTAGTACTCATTTCAGTACTTGGGATCAGAAAATGCTAAAATGTAAATGTACTTAGTTTGAAAATTTTATTGTATTGGTGCATCCCTAATTTTGACACATGAAATTGAGGTCTCCTGTGACAGAAAATGTGTCCAAGTTTAAAAACCATGCTGATGAACAATAATTTTTATTAAACTGGTCTAAATCTGCCTCTTAATTTCTAAAATACATGTCATGGTTCAGGGTTCTTTATTGTCATTCACATCACATGTGGGACATGAGGTGGAATAAAATTATGTACTGAAGGTTCCAGTTACATTCAAAAATATCAAAATATAACGTATATAAATAAACTGTATGGAAGGATCTAAAATATACAGTAAACACTAATATTGTAAAATAATACTGTATATTAAACAGCAGCTTGAACATGAGTCTGTAGTGAGTAGATGGGTATGAATATAGCAGCTTAAAGGCAAGAAATCAGCAACATGGATAATAATCAGCCACACAGATAAAGTGGCATATCACCAATTAAAGTGGCATTACAGTGATTGTCCTGGTTAGGGATTTATGAGTCTAACAGCCTCAGGGTAGAAGCTGTTCCTCAGTATAGTGGTTCTACACTTAATGCTCCACAACCTCCTGCCTGAGGGGAGTGGGGTAAAAAGTGTGTGTGCTGGGTGAGTGGGGTCCTTCATGATGCAGGTGGCCCTCTTCCTGCATCTGGAGGTGTAGATGACTGTGATGGTGGGGAGACTGACTCCAACAGTCTTCTGTGCAGCCTTCACCACTCTCTGTAAAGCTTTTCTTTCTGCAGCTGTGCAGCCTCCATGCCACACGTTGATGCTGGAGCACAGGATGCTCTCCACTGCACACCTGTAGAAGGAGGTGAGGACTGAGCTTCCCAGACCAGCTCGTCTCAGCCGCCTGAGGAAGTAGAGTAACATTTCAGTAGTGTAAATAAGTTGCACAGGGTAGTAGCTGATAGTCATTTACCACAACCACCCCATGTGCTAACAGATTATGTGTAATCTTGCAATACGGCTTTTTTTTTTTTTTTTTTTTTTTTTTTTTTACCGTCAGATGATTTTTAGTGAAACTAAAGAGCTGTGTCTAAGAGTCTGATTAGCCACATTGATGTTCCCCAGGGAACCAGCTCTCTCCTTTCATATTCACTACCTGGGCCCAGGTCCATCAAAGTCTGAGTAGGATGCCCCAGTTGTTTTAGTGTGTTGTGTGCTGGGGAGCTGGTATAAATGCAAAGGGCTCCAAAGGACTGAATAAATAGATTAAACAAAAAAAAAAACAGAGTCTATTGTCAGCACGATGAACAACATCGTAAAAAAGTTGGTGAGGGACAGGTGGCAAAACTGCTAGCAATCATGAATAATAACTCCCACTCCCATCAAAGAACTGCAGACAATTTTACGAGCTGCTTCAGCCACAGACTCATTCGGCCCAGATGCACAAAGAAACAGTCCAGGAAATTGTTCCTGCCAGCTGCCCTCAGACTCCACAATTTGTCCCTGTTCACCAGATCTGAGGTCAGTGAGCAGGACTGAACTGATTAAACTTCATCATAAACAATACTTTGCACATTCTAGATAAATTTGCATTTTTATGACTGTATTTTCTGCACAGCTTTGTTGATCACATCCTGATTTTGCACGTTTTTTCCTACTACACACATTAGTTTGATATTATCATATGCATATAAATGTCTCTTGTTATAATGACAGCTCACCAATTTGTACTTTTACCTGATATAGATATAGATATTGTTATTGTTATTATTAGTATTATTATCTGTATGTCTGTCTCTGTGCCTGCAAACCTACATTCTATCTTAATGTAAAACTCTGACATAAAAAAACATCCATTCCTTCAAAAAATGCAGTCTTCAGTTATTAATGAATATGCTAAGGTTTACAGAATAAAAAAATAGCTGAATGAGTTTGTAGAGTTGAGAAAAAAATATCCACACATTAATTCCAGAAGCAGAGTTGCTTCTAATCACACCCTCATTAAACTCACAAATATCAGAGCCAAGGAGGCGGATTCTTAAACACAAAGCGTAATTAAAACTTAAAACCAAATATCAATTATCATTATCTAAATTACTGATACCTGTTACCTCAACTTCAAAAAATAAGTTTTACCTCCCTATCCAGTGTACCATTGTTCAGTAGTATTTTTAATTTTGATTCATTTTAATTCAAATTTTTGAGCTGATGATTTAAACCATAAGTGCATCAAACACCTTTACCGCTTCCACCACTAGACTGAGAAACAGCTTATACCCTGAAGCTATTAGACTTATGAATCCCTAACCAGAAAATTCTTCCTTTCAGGGCTCATTTGCAGGGGTCACTGGTGCCCATGACCATCAGTCATTGACCGAGTGGCAGGGTTCACCCTGGACAGGTCTCCAGTCCATCACAGGGACACATAGAGACAAACGAGACAAACAACCATTCACTCTCTCACTCACACCTAAGGACAATTTAGAGTTACCAATCAGTCTAACATGCATGTTTTTGGTCTGGGAAGGAAATAATTTTATCATCCTGCCTGATGCCCTCAACAAGTTCCATGCATGCTTTGAACACCCAAACAGATCACCCAGCACCAAATTCACCTCACCACCTGAAAAAGAGTTTCTCAGCATGTCCTCAGCTGAAGTAAGGAGTACTTTCAGGAAGATTAATCCTCACAAAGCAACAGGCCCAGACACCATCCCCGGGAAAAATGTTGAAAGAATGTGCCGATCAGCTCTGTGAGGTGCTGGCAGACATCTTTAACTCCTCACTCACCCTGGCAACAGTTCCCACCTGCCTGAAGATTGCCACCATCATCCCAGTCCCAATGAATTCTACAGTGACTGGTCTGAATGACCAGTGGCCCTCACCCCGATAGTCGCTAAATGCTTTGAAAGACTGGTCATGACCCACATCAAAGCAACTATCAACATCAACGAGGACCATCATCAGTATGCATAGTGCGAGAATCAATCAACCGAAGATGCCATCTCGTCTGTGGTCCACACTGCTCTCACCCAACTGGAGTAGGACTCCTACGTCTGTATGCTCTTTGTCAATTTCACGTCTGCCTTCAACACCATGATTCCCCAAACCCTGATGGACAAACTACTCACACTAGGACTAAGCCCCTCTATTTGCAACTGGGTACTAGACTTCTTAACAAACAGACCACAGTCAGTGAGGATCCACAACTTCTCCTCCTCCACCATAACCCTCAGCAATGGCTCTCCTCAGGGATGTGTGCTGGACCCTCTCCTGTTTACTCTGCTCACGTATGATTGTGCAGCTACCCATCCAGGCTGTCACATTGTAAAGTTTGCAGATGATACAGCGGTGGTGGGATGCATCACAAACAATGATGAGTCCAGCTACAGGCAGGAGGTGGAACACCTGGAGAGCTGGTGCAAAGAGAATAACCTTCACATCAATGTGAAGAAGACAAAGGAGATGATTGTGGACTTCTGAAGGAACAAACTCACCTACATCCCCCTGAACATAAGGGGATCTGCGTTGGAAGTGGTCTCCAGCTACAAATACTTGGATGTACACATGAATAACAACCTCAGCTGGAGCAACAACACCACCAGCCTGATCAAGAAAGCTCATCAGAGACTCTACTTCCTCAGACGGCTGAGACGAGCTGGTCGGGGAAGCTCAGTCCTCACCTCCTTCTACAGGTGTGCAGTGGAGAGCATCCTGTGCTCCAGCATCAACGTGTGGCATTGAGGCTGTACAGAAGACTGTTGGCATCAGTCTCCCCACCATCACAGATATTTACACCTCCAGATGCAGGAAGAGGGCCACCTGCATCATGAAGGACTCCACTCACCCAGCACACACACTTTTTGCCCACTCCCCTCAGGAAATAGGTTGAGGAGCATTAAGTGTAGAACCACTAGACTGAGGAACAGCTTCTACCCTGAGGCTGTTAGACTCCATCCATCCATCCATCCATTTTCTTTACCCGCTTATTCCATTTTGGGTCACGGGGGTCGCTGGTGCCCATGTCCAGCAATCACTGTGCGAGGGGCGGGGGACACCCTGGACGGGTCGCAAGTCCATCACAAGGCCAGATAGAGACAAACAAACATTCACTCTCTCACTCACACCTAGGGACAATTTAGAGTTACCAATCAGCGGAACATGCATGTTTTTGGACTGTGGGAGGAAACCGGAGTACCCAGAGAAAACCCACGCATGCACGGAGAGAACATGCAAACTCCACCCAGAAAGGCCCCTGGACCGGGGTTTGAACCAAGGACCTGCTCGCTGAGAGGCAGCAGCTCTACCAGTTGCGCCACCGTGCTGCCCGCTGTTAGACTCATGAATCTCTAACCAGAATAATCACTGTGAAAAATAACATCATGTTGCTGCTGATCTGTTTCAATGTTGCTGCTGATCTCCTTCATGTTGATGTGTTCATGTGTGCTCATCTGCTCACACAGGCTCATGTGTATGTTCGTGCTGCTGTTCAACAAAATGTTTTTATGCTATTAGTGCTTAGTGTATTTTTGTTAATTTCCTTCCACCACATGTACCACATGTGGTGTGAATGACAATGACAACAAAGAGTCTCTGACTCTTAGATAGATAGATAGATAGATAGATAGATAGATAGATAGATAGATAG
>NC_056498.1:71985099-71985875 GCF_014905685.2 Nematolebias whitei | reverse complement strand
TAGATAGATAGATAGATAGATAGATAGATAGATAGATAGATAGATAGTACATTTAATTATACATACAGATACCTGTATATAATCAAAGTAATGGAACACTCAGAGAATGTACGGCAGACAGAGGTAGATTGACTCTTGAAGAATGAAAGTGGGTTATTTACAGTGAAGATATATTAATTAATATTTACAACTGGGAACCTGGGAAACCTGGGTAAGGAGGAGAAAAGTCAGGATGACTGTGGTGGCAGGAATTGCATGTCTATTTCTTACAGGTAGTGGGGTGAGAAGAAGGGTTGACAGGAGGGCAGAGGATTCCAAGGAGATTCAATCCAGGGTTGGAGAGTGCAGGAGGTGAGTAGAAATAAATACGTGGCTAGTGGTTGGATGGCTGTGGAACAGTTGAAAGGGAATCTCAAGGAAATTTTTGAGGAGCCACAGGAAGGTACAGGAGTTGATGATTCAGGGTAGATGACGAGAGGTCCAGGACTGGAGATTCTGAGGCAAATTCTAGAAGAGCACATAGAACACAAGGATATTTTTTTTCTTAGTCAAGGTAAACACAAGGAGGTCAATAGCACAACTAATGATTGCCATGCAATGCTCCAGCAGGGAATGGAGCTCTTCTGCAGTCTTATAATCATGATGCTCATTAGTGAGATGAACCACAGATGCTGCTCACTGTTTCCACCCTGGACTCAGGAATCTGCAGAGAGAGCTGGGCATATCTATATGTGTGTATATGTATATATATATATATACAATATACACACATATAG
>NC_056498.1:71982459-71984999 GCF_014905685.2 Nematolebias whitei | reverse complement strand
TGCTTTATTAAAATGTCAAACACAATACATATAATCAAAAGTATAACCTCTGTTTTAAGCAAAGGCAACAGTCAGTTTAGACGTTTGAGGTTAGAATAAATTAAGCTCGGCTGACATTCACCTCCCACTCCAAGAAATCTACTTCTGACTAATGTGCTTTTGGTACAAGTAATATCTCTTTTTTCTGTAGCCCTTTGTGTTTGACATTTTAATAAAGCACTGTATTGTTAGAGCACACTCCCACTCTTCCTCTGTCGCGCCTCTCTCCTTTAAACTCATGCTCGCTTTTTATGTGGTGCTCCACAGAGATTGTCATCGGCCTACTGCCGTACGCACAATCAGCTCTCACTGACAGCAAGAAACAACAGGGAGGAAAGTATACGAAGGTATGCAAAAAGACACTTTGATGGGAGTTGAAGGAACGAGGAGGAAGAAAAATAAAGTGAGTGAGACTTATGAGAGAAAGGGGCAGACTGGTAATACAGAAATAAATCACAGATTTAAGGAGGAAAGGATCATGCAGCATTAACTTGTGAAAACTTGTAAAATGTGAATACCCTCTTGCTCATGAGCAGTTTTCCTGAATGCAAAATGACAGTTATATAAAATATTGGTATTTCTTTAAAGTTATGAGATTAAAACATGAATAGAGTCTGTTGTACAAAAAAGTTATGGTCTATGCTTTCTTGAAGGGATCACCTACCACTTCATGACACGGATAATCAGATAATCTTATGACAGGGATGACATTATATCTACTCTGGTAAAACCTTCTTCCATCCAATATTTTTACCTGCTTCTTCCTTTTTGGTTGCGAGGTCACTGATGCCCATGTCCAACCATCATTGTGTGAGTGGCAGGGGACACCCTGGACAGGTTTCCAGTCCATCACAGGGACACATAGAGATGAACAAGACAACCAACCATTCACTCTCTCACTCACACCTAGAGTTACCAGTCACCCTAACATACATGTTTTTGATCTGTGGGAGCAAACCTGTGTACTCAAAGAAAACCCACGCATGCATGGAGAAATCATGCAAACTCCACCTAGAAAGGACCCCAGCCGGAATATGATCCAACGACCTTCTTGCTGAGCAGCATGAGCTCTAACAAGTGTGCCACCAGGTCAAACCTATCAAAAGACAATAAGTTTGATCTCGTGATTTTTTAAGATCTCACCGGATGTGTCAGTTCTCAAAGAATGTTTAAACAATGTCAGTCAGTTACTGTCACATCCAAATGAGTTCATCTGTGAAACTGACTGAGGTATAACCACCAACATCCATGCTCATGACTGAGGTATAGTTTTTTTTGTGTTGGCCAATGTTGAACAGCTGTTGCGACAATCTCCATTTGGTTCACCCCAAATGTCAATAAGTTGTAGGTGAAAACTTTCTTAGTATTATTAAATTTTGTCCAGTGGTTCATGAGATCCTTTGCTAACAGGCAGGCACAACTGTTAGTGCCAGATTTCAGCAAAACAAGACTAAAACTGTGTAGCGCTCAAACTATGCATTGGTGGTGGCCTGTAGCTATTACTAGATTAAATTTTAAGTAAATATTTTGTATAATTTTAAGACATTATTATTATTATAAAAATACATTTTGTATTGACTAATGCTGATTAGCTGAAGTGGCCATCTTGAATTTTGGTTATTCCAAATTCAATCAATGTACATGTATACATGTGTCTGATGTACATGTGATAATTACTTTCCGTGGGTGAGATTAAAATCTAAGTCATAAAAAATGTTGCCAACAGACAACGTTGATACCATCAGTTCAAACTATAGTTTCAGGAAAAATTACCACCACTCCAAATTTTAGCACAAAATTTGTAAAACTAGCTGAGTTATAGCCATTTTTATGGTTCCTAAGGTCAGTTGGTCGGGGCCATCTTGAACTAGGTTGAGATGAAAGGTTAATCAGTTATATATGTACATCCATTGACTACTTTCTGAGAGATTATTAAAAAAAAAATTCAGTGGTTTATAAGATATGTTGTCAGTGCAACAGACAAAAATATATGCACACACACAAGTATGAGCAAAAACATGATTGTACATTAACATAAGTAACTTATGGATTACGTTTAAGGATCAAAGACAGGTGATGTTGTATTGCAGCAACAGAAAGAGTTCATATATACACATTTTAATTAGTCCCACAATTTCAAGTTTGATCCAGTATAGGTGAATTAAGGGTTCAGGTCTTTCATAAATGAGTCCCTGAGGCTCAGTAGGCTTAACCTGTATAAATAAAGGTTGAATGAAAAAAATGGGGTTAGTAAAAACAGGCAAATGTTGCCCTTTGGGCATTGTTGTAATTAGATCTTGTAAGCCTGCACAACTGTCAAAATGTTGATTGATTCTTATTTATTTTTAAATGAATTATCATAGATCAATATCCATCCATTATCTATTACCCGCTTCTTCCTTTCCAGGTCACGAGAGTTACTAATGCCCATGTTCAGCAGTCACTGTGTGAGTAGCAGGGGACACCCTGGACAGGTTGCAAGTCCATCACTCTTAGACTCA
>NC_056498.1:71973333-71980833 GCF_014905685.2 Nematolebias whitei | reverse complement strand
CAAACACAAAGGCAACAGTAGAAAGGAAAAACTGTATTTTAACAGGAAGAAACTTCCAGCAGAACCAGGCTCAGGACGAGCGGCTCTCTGCTTCGACTGGCTGGGTTTGAGGACAGGAAGGAGAAATGGACACAGAACGGCAGGTCCATGTGTATTTTCGATAGGAGGAAAGACAAAAAAAAAAAACCCACACAATATAGAAATAATTACAAATACAAACTATTTATTTAGGAAAATGTGATTAGTTTGTCCTCTAGCAGTCTAAGGCTATAGCAGCATAGGATAAGGGATAGTTCAGGAAAGCCAAGCCAACCCAAACATTAACTATGGGATTTATCAAAAGGAAAGACTTAAACTTGATCTTAAAAGAAAACAATGTGTCACCTTCATGGACAGAAACTTGAAGTTGGTTCCATAAAAGAGGAGACTGGTAAATGAAAACTCTGCCTCCCATTTCACCTTCGGCACCGGATGTGCACCAGAGAGCCCTGTGAACAAAAAAGGAAAATGTGGGTAAAGGTGATGGATGGATGGATGGATGGATGGATGGATGGATGGATGGATGGATGGATGGATGGATGGATGGATGGATTGAATTAAACTAACCTAAGTGTTATTGCTCTGTAGTAAGAAACTGAAGTATTTGGAGAAAATCCATGCATCTCCAAGGGAAAAACGAACTGTTGGACAAATTATCTTGTTAATTAATGTTGTTTACACAACAGAATCCCACTCAACGTCAGGTCAAAGTTTTTAACTAGCATTTTACTTTCAAGGGCTGATTTAGGATAGGTTACACATAAATTAATAAGCATGAAGACTAGGGATGGTGTCGATCTGATCCAGTATCGGTATCGGCCTTTTATACCAGCATATTTTACGTATTGGATTTTTCCAATCCACCTGCCGATATTTCTGATCCATGATGCACGTTGGCTTCAAACTATGGAATGGATTTCCTGAACGGAGGCGTGTTTCATGAACCCAGAGTAATAAGACCCGCTTCACATTCAGGAAATCCATTCCATAATTTGCAGCCAGCTACAATGTGACGACTGAGTTAGCAGTACTGTGGCTAACAACTAACCAACTTTTCATCTAAACATGTCCACTGTGTGGAAGTATTTTACACTAGAAACACCACAAAACAAGACAGCAACGTGCAATGTCTGCAGAGCCATAGCACCACATTAAACCACGGTAAAGTTAGTTTTACGTTGGAAATTCGAGCTCCTTGGCTTCAGCGTGGCGCTACTCTTGCTCAACCCGAAACAGCCAACTCGACCCCGGCCAGCCGCGTCCAATCTGCCCCGCTCAGTCTGCCCGTCTCTGAGGAGGGACAGACTGAGTGTGGCTGACCGAAATCAGGCTGCCTGCTTCGGACTGAACAGCCCCGGAGCTCGAATGTTTACAAAGAAGTTGCTAAACTGCATCATAATTAATGACCAACCACTATCAGTTGTAGAAAACAAAGGATTTCTCAGCTTGATACTTGCAGCCAAGATATAGTTTACCCTCCAGGAGAGATTAATCAATACAACAGTAGACAATCATTAAAAAAAACATATGATTTGAAAATTATATATATTAAAAAAAAAATCGAAACAGAAACAGCTACATTATAAAGTGATGTAAAATACTAAAAACAGGAACATGTCTGTTGGTTTATGTCACGAACTTAGCAGGTGTTTGAAGCCATTTAACATTTTTTATTTTATTTTAATTTGTTTATTCATTCATTTAAAAGAACAAAAGTTAAAAAAAATCATCAAAAAGAAAACATTGAATGAAAAAGAGTGCAGAAAGAAGAAAACAATTCTTATATCTGCCCCTTATTTAAAAAATATATAAAATAACTTTAAACAGTCACTTAAATTAATCACTTTAATATCCACTTTAAAGTTAGGAATTTAAAAAAACATGTTTTGTGTTAGCAGAATTTAATTATAACTTTAAAACGTATCCAACATTAATACAACTTACATCAAGTTGCCTTTTTCGACATGCATGCATATATTTGTACAAATTGTACTTGAGAGGAGATTATTACAGCCTCATATAAAATCAATATTGATCATGATATCGGAACAGGATTGGTATTGGCTGATATTCAGATTTAGGTATCGGGATCGGATTGGAAGTAAAAAAAAAAGTGGATCGTGCATCCCTAATGAAAACTTATCACAGAAATGAGCAGCATACTGTGTTATCTCCTGACTTTTATAACATCCAGTGGGTGTTACTGAAGACAGCTGCAGGACATCAAAGAAACATCACAATTAGACCTTCAGTTCGAAATAGGAGAGTGGTTTGGGAGACAACTGAGCTGCTTCTTTTCAGGGCAGATGGGAAAATGTTTGTAACATAAATGCTATTTGGAAAGGTCAAGAGGTGAACTTAAACCTTCTAGTTGTGGAATGCCAGTTTTGCAACTGTTCCACCTTGCTGAACTGGCCACCACAACAAACACAAAATAAAAATAATAAAAAAAATAGCTCAAACTGAATTTCACAGATATGAAATTACAATGTGGTGTGGTAGTAGCTGACAGTCATTCACAACACTTACTCCACTTTCTAAAGTAGATACAACTCCATCAGACTACTTTTTCAGGCGGCTGAGACGAGCTGGTCTGGGAAGCTCAGTCCTCACCTCCTTCTACAGGTGTGCAGTGGAGAGCATCCTGTGCTCCAGCATCAACGTGTGGCATGGAGGCTGCACAGCTGCAGAAAGAAAAGCTTTGCAGAGAGTGGTGAAGGCGGCACAGAAGTCTGTTGGAGTCATTCTCCCCACCTTCACAGACATCTACACTTCCAGATGCAGGAAGAGGGCCACCTGCATCATGAAGGGCCCCACTCACCCAGCACACACAATTTTTGCCTCACCACCCTCAAGCAGGAGGTTAAGGAGCATTAAGTGTAGAACAACTAGACTGAGGAACAGCTTCTACCCAGAGGCTGATAGACTCATGAATGTCTAACTAGAATAATCACTGTGAAAAATCACATCATGTTGCTGTTGATCTGTTTCATGTTGATGTGTTCATTCATGCTCATCTGCTCACACAGACTCATGTTCGTGCTGCTGTCTGGCATATTGTTTTTATGCTACTAGTTCTTAGCGTATTTTTAATTAACGTTTTCTTAGTTCATATCTTAGATCTTATTACTGTTTTTCTTTTACATTTTATACTTTTGTTGGATGTAACTGGGACCCTGTGTACACAGTTTCGTTCCACCACATGTACCACATGTGGTATGACAAATAAAGAATCCTTGAATTTCTCACTAAAGATGATCTTTGCCTAAAACTCTGGCATGAGAGTTTGGTGTATGTATACATATATATACACACACACAATAACACAAACTTACCGGTCGAAACAGTGTTTTTTGGTAACTTTTCTTCTCTCTACACATGTGGATTTAAGATTGCTAAATATATTTTTGCGGAACTAACCCTAATCCCACATTCTTAAATGCTTAGAGGACAAGTCCATAAACTGTACATATGCCTGCTTTATTAAGTTTTATTATAACAACACTGACCAAAAGCCTCATCTACTGGCTAATCATTCAATTCATATAAGAAGTGCCTGTATCATAACTCTGTCATATTCATACTATTCGTATCATGGGTTTCACTTAGACACACATGGTTTTATGAGTCAATAAAAACATGGAAAAAATGACTACAAAGATGAACAAGACTTGGGACACAAAAGGTGAAAAAGGTCATAAGATCTGAACAGAGAACAGTGAGCAGATGAGCAAAGACAAAGATGAAAGACAGAGAGAGAGTAGCATGGGATTACAGAAATAAGCAGGGAAAAGAAGAAGAAACGGGCTGCTCTTTGCAAATGATTACCTCATTTTCTTTTCTGTGAAAAACCAAGTGGTCTCTGACTCAAATGCTTTGATGACTGTCATCTGGTGAAAAGCCAAAAAGAGTGAAATCACCTGGAGGTTGAGTTTGTTACAACTCTGCCATCCAGATTTCAACTAATTAGTTTCATTTAAAGAGCTCAGAGACAACACATCATTCTTCTCTTTAGATAACTCAACCTTTTAAATATAAGGTAAAAAGAAGCAACAGGTTGCATGGGCATAGTAAGTTCAAACATGCTTATTTAATATAAACACCTCTGAGGTGAATTTCAAAGAAAAATCACATGAAGTCATTTAGATGGATTTTTTTCTTCATTCTTTTTAATGTTGTAGAAATTTTGACTTTAACACATTTGGATGCTGTTAAATAAATGTGTGACTTTCCAAGAAAAAAATGTCAGACCTTAAATACCTCCCAGTGGGATTTTTGTTCCTTACTGTGAATTTCAATTTTAATCCAATAGCAATTTTCGAGGTGTCACTTCTCAAAATTTAACATTATATTCCACTATGAATGTCTTGGGCTTTACACTGTTTGACAGGTGCTGTTACTTAAAGATGTTTTAAAGCTTTCATTTTCCAGCTGTCTACATATTTTGTGTCATTACCTTAAGATTTCAAGCCAATTTCAAGCATTACGCCTAAACTTTAGGTGCAGTTTTTCTCCCCTGTCGCAGAGCTATTAGGGGGAAATAAAAATACCCGTCTTTCTGTCAGTTCACACAAGAATGTTGTGAGCATGATAACTTGGCAAATGTGTGTGGTACCAACTTCAATTTTGGTGTAAAAGTTTTCTATCAAAAATGGGTTGCTACTTCAAAATCCAAGATGACCACCAACATATACATACCTGTATATATAAATATATATATATTAGGGGTGTAACGGTACACATGGGTGTACCGAACCCTGTCGGTACTGCCCATTCGGTTCAGGCCGTGTGCGTACCGTTTTGGTTATTTTTTCACTCGTTAAAATTTCCTAACAAGAGATTATGCACCGCAGAACTAAAATTCCTAAGCATGTTGCTGCACGGCGCTATTATCTTGCGCACACTAGCATTAGCAGCCTAGCATGTCATTGCGGTCTCCAGTTGGGGAACATTGTCTTTCTTGTTAAAAGACAAGTGTAAATCCAAAGTTGTGTGTCGACGTTGTTTCACAGAGATTGGATCTGCAGCAGCAACACGTCTAACTTGTTGACACACTTGAAACAACATCATCTGAATGTGAACGTCTCTTCTACAAGCAAGACAAGCAGCTTGTTGCAAAGACCGATAACAGAAGCATTTAAATCAGTGGTCCCCAAACTACGGCCCGCGGGCCAGATCCGGCCCCCGACCATATTTGGTCCGGCCCCCTGAACAATACCAGAGAGCATTTAGAATTTTTTTCATATATGTGTATTTGTATTTGATAATAAAGTTGGACTTTTGCAATAAAATGTTTCTTAGTTATGAACTATTTTCATTATTAAGTAATATAATACTATAATACATAAGTTAATAACTATTTCATACACGCATATAACGTGACATTCTGTTCCACCCTTCTGTGGTCTGTGTCCCTATCTGGCAACCCCCAGAAAAAAATTCTAAACCTGCCCCTCGCAAAGAGAGAACGGAATAATGGCGAAAAGATTAGGTAAGAGAAAAATTGATTCAGAATGCAGGGCATTTAACCTGCAGTGGACAAACGATTATTTTTTTGTTCAATGCAAAGAAAAGGCTGTCTGTCTCATTTGTCAAGAGGCGGTGGCAGTATTCAAAGAATATAATCTGTGGTGACACTATGAATCCCGCCACAAAGACAAGTATGCTAGCTTGCAAGGCCAAATGCGAGCAGACAAACTCTCAAAGCTAAAAAGTGGACTGTTAGCTCAGCAGAATACATTTGTACACCAAGCTCAGCTGAACCAGTCATCTGTTCGGGCCAGCTTTCGGGTTGCTCAACTGATAGCAAGCAGCGGTAAACCTTTCACTGATGGAGAGTTTGTCAAGAAATGCATGAACGCTGTCGCGGAGGAGGTGTGTCCTGAGAAGAAAGATGTCTTTAATGCCGTGAGTCTATCAGCGAGTACAATCACCAGACGCATTGAAGAAATCGTGGGTAATGTATATGCCCAGCTGCAGCAGAAGACGAAAGAATTTGAATTTTTTTCATTAGCACTGGATGAGCGCTCGGACGTGCAGGACACCGTGCAACTGCTCATTTTTGTTCGTGGAGTTAGTGCAAACTTTGAGATCTGCGAGGAGCTGGCAGCCCTCCAAAGTCTCAAAGGGACTACGACAGGGGAGGATATTTTCGGCAAAGTGTACCAAACCATGGAAGAGTTGGACCTGGACTGGTCAAAGCTGGCCAGCATTACAACTGACGGGGCACCTAATATGGTGGGCATGTCTCGGGGTCTAATAGGACGCATGAACCGGGAGATGGAAGAACGAGGTCTCACCGCCCCGCTACAAGTTCACTGCCTAATTCACCAGCAAGCACTGTGCTGCAAAGTGTTGGCTTGGGATTCTGTCATGAAGGTTGTGGTGTCATGCATAAACTTCATCAGAGCAAAGGGACTTAAACAAAGGCAGTTCCAAGAATTCCTGTCTGAACTGGAATCTGCGCACGGCGATGTGCTGTACTACACAGAGGTCCGATGGTTGAGCCGGGGCAGAGTTTTGAAGCGTTTTTACGAGCTGCTACCTCAAATTAACGCATTTCTTCATTCACAAAACAAAACGGTGCCAGAGTTGATCGACCCAGAATGGAAATGGCACCTCGCATTTTTAACAGACATGACAGAAATGCTGAACAGCTTTAACTTGCAGCTACAAGGCCAGGGGAAACTCATTTGCGAAATGTATTCCCACATAAAAGCATTTGAGGTGAAACTAGAGCTGCTTTTGGGACACGTGAAAAAGCACAGCTTCATCCATCTCCCTGCTACACAAAACCTCTCTGCAGAGAACCCAGCGGTCCCGTTTCCAGCTGAAAAGTGTGTGGAAGCACTGGAAATGCTGAAGGCGGAGTTTGGTGCGCGATTCCGTGAACTACATGTTTATGCAAAAGAAATCTGTCTTTTCCAGAACCCCTTTGTTGCCGACATTGACGAAGCCCAGCCTTCTTATCAGTTTGAGTTGGCCGAGTTACAGAACTGTGATGTTCTGAAAGACGCGTTCAAGCCCAGCGGTCTCATTGACTTCTATGCCGCCCTCCCAAACGACACATACCCTAACATCAGAAAACACGCAAGGAAGATGTCCACACTTTTTGGCAGCACATATATTTGCGAGCAAACCTTTTCACGCATGAAACTGCTGAAAACTCCAATGAGATCAAGATTGACAGATGAACACCTGCATCAGTGTTTGAGACTGGCAGTGACTAGAATGGAACCTGATATTCAACTTCTCACCAGCCAGATACAGGCCCACAGTTCACACTGATGAACATAGGTAAGCTCACTTTTCTGACTTGAATGAGTCATTCTGACTATAAAAAATATAATCATAATAACCCTCTCTGTCAATATCCCAGAGAGGGTTATTTGGTTATTATTTATTTCATAAATAATGTTATTTACTTCCTGAATTTTGTTCTGTGAAGAACCCAGAGAGGGT
>NC_056498.1:71971385-71973233 GCF_014905685.2 Nematolebias whitei | reverse complement strand
CAGGGCCACATAGAGACAAACGAGACAAACAACCATTCACTCTCTCACTCACACCTAGGGGCAATTTAGAGTTACCAATCAGCCTAACATGCATGTTTTTGGTCTGTGGGAGGAAACCGGAGTACCCGGAGAAAACCCACGCATGCACGGAGAGAACATGCAAACTCCACCCAGAAAGGCCCCTGGACCCGGGTTTGAACCAAGGACCTGATCGCTGAGAGGCAGCAGCTCTACCAGTTGCGCCACCGTGCTGCCCTAAAAAAAGATAATATTTTTATGTTTTTTTTAATGTTCATTAGGACTAGTGTGCTATGATTTAACTGTCTTTAGCTCTTTAGAAATACATTAGTATTTCTTCAATCACATCAACAACATTGTTCTATAAATATACTTCAACACACTTGCCAAGGTAAGTCTATGCATTAGGTATATACCAAGTACAAATCTTGAAAGTACCGCATTTGATTTCAGGACCTTCCAAGTATATGTACATGTACAAACTCATTAACTACCAGTTATAACCTGATACGTAGCAAACGTCTATCTAACAAAATTCGTAGCAAGTTCACGTTTAACAAGCCAAATTAAACGTTTAACAAGCCAAATTAAACGTTTAACAAGCCAAATTAACTCCTTAGTGTCATTTTGGTTTTTACCAAATATCTTGGTATCCCGGTATGTATTGGGTGTTGTATCTGGTACATACCGGGCTACATTATGTTTAGCTACAACTGTACATACTGAGTTTTTTTGTTCATGTATATAATTAAAAACTAGATAAAATTAACAATCAAAAGAAAAGTTTGCCTGTTCCACAAAATAGGAAAATGCCACCAAAGTCAGGTCAAAAAACTTGATGCCATATTTGTTACAGGAGCTGGACCTTGCAACCCAATCTTTAAGTGAAATACTGTTCTCTGCATCTTGTATAACAGAGTGCGACCCTGAATGTCAGCCAAAGACATAATGAATGTTTGTGGGAAAAAGGGACGGAAATGAAAGGAAAGGAAAAGGAAGTCAAATATGTACCCGACTGCATTCAGACGTGAGCAGGTACTTATTTGTTTCTTAACAAAATGTATAGTGTGTAGTTTGGGTCAAAGACCAAAAAAAAAAAAAGAGGCTTTGGCTAAAACAAAGTTGTGCAATGAGTGATATGTGTTTGAATGAGTTATTTTTCATGAAAAGGGTGCTTTGTCTATGCACCCTTTCAATTAACCATTTGTGAACTTGTCAGACAGTAAGTTATGTGAAATACAGTCTCAGAGGCGACACATTGTGGAGCCTTTCTGCTGTATCTAGGCCATCATAAAGAACCATTAAGATGGGCTAATAAAGAAGCTTCCCTCAGCCTAGAAAATGAAGTCATCACAGCAGTTAGAGGATGTCCTGAGGCAGGAAAGAAGAAGAAAAAAAAAGCAAAAAGGGTGGTTAAAAATGAAAAAAGGACAAATCAGCGAAGAAACATATTGGGGGATGTAAGATTGTGTTTGTATGTGTTTGAGAGCAGGAAAAGAGACTGAAAGAACAAGAACAAACCATCCCAACGGACCACTCATCCAGTATCTAATATAGTTGTATTCCCTCTGTATGTCTGTTAATTACGTTCTCTCTAACCATACTGCTGAAAAGCTTGCATTATTAGGAATACCTGCATTATGAACTGCTAAGCAGAACTACTTGTATCTGGGTTAATTACTTTACCTGCTGTTGCAAAGATGGGAAGTTTTTTGCTGAATGCTTTAACTGTCCATTCAACATCTCAGACTTTTAATGGATAAGCATTAACTAACAAGTCATATATACTGTGTATATATATATATATATATATATATATATATATATATA
>NC_056498.1:71946476-71971285 GCF_014905685.2 Nematolebias whitei | reverse complement strand
ATTTGAGGTCATCAGGGTCAGATAAGGGTCAGACCAGGTTCACTACAGTCCCCCCTTTGGAAATCATCACCTGTCCATGGGGATGAATTCCAACCGTGAACTTAGACCTTCAAATGTCCTTGAGCTTGATGTAATCCAGCAAGGAAGACCAAAGTCAGAAGTAATCCTTCAAGGAAGACCAAAGTCAGAAGTAATCCACAATGTTCTTGGTATTCCATTGTGTTGATTATAATCCCATATCGTCTCGATAATTCCATTGTAGCAATGCTTTAACCCCTTGGAAACAGAGTCTGTAATCCATTGGCAAAAGTCATATAATCCACAACGGTAAATCCACAGCGATTGGAAGTGTTGATTAATCAGCATACAGAGGGGTACCCTTGGGTTGGACTGAAGAAGCGGCCACTGGATGAAGAGTGGAGACCAACGTCAGGATTGCAGGTCGCCTCCAGCGAAGGTTGTCTCCAGCGACGTCCAGCCTGTGCCGTTCTGGTTCAATGTGTCATGCAATTATGTGGTTTAAGGTGGGCTTATGAAGGGGATTTTACATAAGGCCTTAAACTATATGCATCTGGTGTGTAAGCTATTATGGTTGGGAACAGCTACGACTACCAGTTAAGGGGTGGATAATGCTGAAAAGGGGTAACTACAGGGGTTTAAGCCTATAGAAAAGGTGTTCCAAACTATTTTTCCATTTCTAACTTGGTTTAAGTTAGCTTTACATGGTAAAATATAGTTTGGTGTAATTGTCTGTTGTCTTTTTAGACGAACGACTTGAGATTGGGTGTTTGGTTTTCCCATAAATGTTTTAGAAGTCTATGGCGAGACTTATCAAAAAGAATTAGCTATCCCCCCGAATAGGATTGTTCGAGTAGGTTCGGCTTAAGCGTTGTGAGATCAATGTAGATTATGGTACTCAAGGTAGCAATAATATACATTGACTCCGCAAAGATTGCAATTTAATGAATGAACTGCATGTTGGCATGGTTAAAGGCCTCTTAGTCTCTAACTTAACTACACAACAGAATTCATTCTTCCTTCAGAAACAATACCAAAATCAACTAAACAACGTTTCGACACCGACAAGAGTAGTGACTAAGCATCTAGAAACATCGTTTCACTGCTTCTCCTCACCCTGGTTGCCAGATTTCAGTCACGCTGTCCCGTTTTATCAAGGGTAGGTCCTGTGAATTTAAACTATGGTTAAGTTTATTATCCATTAGTTATCTTCTACAGGGATGACCCTTGTTCCCACGAGGTCAGATTTTGTGAGATCTTTGTCTCCTAAGGAGTTATTGCACGCCTTGTGTTGTTTAACCTGGTTACGGTGTACCCATTTAACAGTTGGCTCTTTTTGGCCTTTACTGATTTTTATCTGGTAGATAATTGGAGACACTTTGTCGGTAATCAGATGGGGTCCAGTCCATCTGGGCATCAGCTTACGGGCGAGAGTTCCGGTCCCGGACTCTACTCTCCCAGTTTTGGGTGCAAACGTGTAGTACCAGACCCTGTCTCCCACTTGGAGTTCCTCGTGAGAGGCCTTTTGGTCGTAGTACGCTTTGCGTCCTTCAGCTGATTTTTCCAGGTTTTTCTGTGCGAAAGCAAAAGTGTTCTTAAGGTGTCTTTCCAAGTCTTTCATGTATTGTTGTGTGGTGTAGGCTGTTGCCATGGCAGCATCGCCTGGTTGGTACAACAGGTGCAGAGGGAGAGTCATTTGTCGACCCGTCATCATCTCGAAAGGAGCGATGCCAGTCGACGTGTGTGGAGTGGCCCTTATGGCCATGAGGACCAGAGGGAGTTTCACGTCCCAGTCCTTGTGGTTTGCGGCTACGTATTTTTTCAAAATACTCACCACAGTCCTGTTTGCTCTCTCAACCTGGCCTGAAGCCTGTGGGTGGTAGCCAATATGGAAGTTGGCTTTGACGCCTAGCGTCTTCCACAGTTCCTTCATTACTTCACCTGTGAAGTGTGTACCTTGGTCTGAGTTCACCCTAAGGGGAAGTCCAAACCTTGAAAATACATGATTCATTAACAACATAGCAGTGGTTTGTGCTGTGTCATTAGGGGCTGGTAGACATTCTACCCATTTGGTAAACGCGCAGGTTACCGTGAGAAAATATTTATTTCCTCTAGAGGTCTTAGTGAGTGGTCCGACCCAGTCAATCTGGAGGTCCGACCATGGAAATGCAATGCCTCTACTATGCAGTGGTGCTCTGTGAAGTGGTCTGGATGGTTGAAACTGGCCACAGATCAGGCACCCTTTTATGTAGTCCTTGACATCCTTTTTCATTCCAGGCCAATAAGCAATTTGTTTTAATGCTTTCAGCGTGACATTGTCACCCTTATGTCCTGCGGACGGAAGGTCATGTGCATGGACTAACATCACCCCCCTGTGGTCATGGGGGACCACGAACACAGGTGAGGACGTCCGTCCATGAGCGAAAGTTAGGATGCCCTTAAGTAGTTTTAGCTGTTTGCGCAGCTGAAAGAGGACTTTGAGGTCTGGATTGGAATCCAGCTCATCTTTCGATGGAGTGTATTTGTCTGGGTCAGTCAGATACAGCATCATCGAGTTAATTGCAGGATCCAACTTCTGAAGTTGGATGATGTCTGGGTCAGTCAGCATTGGGCGCACAGAAACTGTGTTATCAGCAGGTTTAGCTGCAGCTTGTGCACGTGTGACTGCCATTACCTCAGTTGTAGCTTGTGACGACTGAGTGTTGAGTAGCCAGGAGGGGTCGAAGGACCACGTGGGTCCGTCAACGGCTCCTTCTTTGGCTAGGGAGTCTGCAAGGTCATTGTAGTGCTTGTCATCGCCTGGGACTCTGGAGTGTCCTGGAACTTTCTTCCAGAAGATCTGTAGATCATGTGATGTCACCAAGTGATCACATGTCATGAAAAGCTCTTTGTGTTTTACCACCTTTTTGTTGCTTGTGAGAAAACCGTTCTGTTTCCACAGAGCGAGATGACACAAGAAACTGAGTCGAGCATAGTTAGAGTCAGTGCAGATGACTAGCGTCTGGATGGAGCGTTCTACTGCCATCTGTAGGCCTATTAGGATTGCAGCTATCTCAGCGTACTGAGAAGACTGAGAGCCTAATTTATAGCCAAATGTGACCTGTTCTTGGTCCTGGAGGAGAACTCCTCCAACACCTGCTTTGCAGATTGTCTCGTGGTGGAATGAGCATCCATCCACGTACATTGTTGCCATATCTTTGCAGATATTGCTATCAAAGAAGTGGTGATTTGGGTCCTCAGCAGCTGAGGGTTTGCTCACAACCGGCTGTTGGGTGGCTGGTACATCCTGTGTACATTCTTGGCAGATTGCCAAATCAGTGCCCAAGTGCGACTTCTTATTTTGACCGTAGCGGATGTCTAGGTTAAAACTTTGAAGTGCCATAAGCCATGTTGCAACGCGTGAGTTTGTCACCACACCATCTCTGATGCGTTGGCTGTTCAGAAACGTTACTGGCTGGTGTTGTGTCTCAACAATAATCCTCTGTCCACCAATATAGCAGGAGAAATGTTTCACTGCCCACACAGTGGTCAATAGAGCCTTCTCACAGTCTGAATACCGTAATTCAGGGCCTGCCATTGTTTTGCTGGCGTAGGCCACAACACGCCTGTCTTTGTCGTGTATTTGGTACAGACCTGCACTCATGCAGTAAGTTGAGAAGCCCACTTCCAAGTAGAACTCTTTGTTGTAGTCTGGGTAGACTAGACATGGGGCTAGCTTGAGCCTGTCTTTGAGAGCGTTCATTGCCTGCTGTTGTGTATCAGTCCAGACAAAAGGAACGTCTTTCTTTAAGAGTTCAGTTAGTGGTTTTGCGAGATCCGCATAATGCTCTATGAACTGGCGAGAGTAGTTACACACTCCCAAGAAACTTTGTAGTTCTTTGAGATTGGTTGGGACTTTGAGGTTGTCTAGGCCTTGGGTGCGAGTCAATTGTGGTTGTACTCCGTCTGGACCTACTAAGAGGCCAACGTAGTCCACTTTGGTTCTGCACCACTGGCACTTTGACAGTGAGATTTTAGCACCAGCAGTTGTTAGCTGATTTAGGACGTGGTCGATCTCAGCCAAATGGGAGTCCAGTGTTGGCTGCCTCAAAAGGATGTCGTCCACGTAGATTAGTGTCCCACGCTCGTGGGCGTCTGGACATGCTTTGTTCAAGAAGATGTTGAACTCTGCAGGTGAGTTAGCGTAGCCAAAGGGACACCTGGTAAAGGTGTATTGTCGGCTGCCAAAAGTGAAAGCTAGTTTGTGTTGATCCTCGGCGCGCACAGGGATGGTCCAAAAACCAGAGGCGACGTCGAGGGTCGAGAAGTACTTACCATCGGTGACCTTTGGCAGTTCCTGATGGAGCTGAGTCATTGGCCACCTGGATAAAGGTACTTGTTTATTTAGCTTCCTGTAGTCTATGGTAAGTCTCCACTTACCATTTGGTTTTAAAACTGGCCATAGAGGCGCAGAGTAGGTGCTATTACATTGTCTGATTATACCTTTGACCAAAAGGTCATCAATGATCTCCTGGACAGGCTGGTGTGCCGCCAGAGGGATCTTGTATTGTCTGACAAATGTTGGCGGTGCGTTGGGTGGGGTTGGGATTCTCACTGCGTGGAGTGAGGTCAACCCACAATCTGTTGAATCAGTTGCAAATGACTTTTCATATTTTAGAAGAACTTGGCGAAGTTCGTCTCTTTCTTCATCAGATGTCAGAGCGTCAGCTTGTGCGACCACCTGATCAATCTGTGATGAGACTGATAAGGGTTCTTGCTCCTTGGGGAGCTCCAACGAATCCCTTTCTGAGTCGTCGGGCCTGTCTATGGGTAAGACACCATAGGTTTGAGGTCCTTGGCCGACATCATCGGCTGAGAAAAGAGCTATGGCCTGTGTTGGTTTTGTGAACCATACTGACCCAGCTTCTTGACTCGGTACCAGATTGTCTGGGAGTCCTCCCAGAAATGGAATGCCTAGTTCAAAATCATGAAAGTCAGTTGAAATCAACCATCCTAGCATAGTGTTTTTTGGGATCAGCACCTCATCCATGCCAGTGTTACACACAGCAATAGATGTGGTCCTGGAGTCAAGACTCACCTGGTTCGTGGCTTCCACGGACAGTCCCAAGTTGAAAAATGCAGGAGAGGGTTGAAAATATGCCTGTTTATGGCTAATAGCTTGTCCAGCTATTATGTGGATTCGCACCATTAGGTTAATCACCTGAGGTGGTACTGTAGTGTCTTGGTTGCTAGCAACCTGGCAGGCCTCTGGAATGGTCTGCCCAGCCTTAAGGCTCGCTGTGTCTAGCACAGGAGTATCCTTTGTGGCTGGTTTGAGGGACCACAGCACCTTGTTGATGGTGTCCACGTGGACACCCAACCTTACCAAAATGTCAGAGCCTATGTAGGATGCATGTGGTAAGTTTTGGATAACGAGAAATGGGTGAACCAGTTCTCGTTGATTCCAGTTCAGTTTTAGGTTAATGACTCCTTCTGCGGCCATTACCTGTGAACTATTGGGAACTAATGGAAAGCGGAAAGCTTTTTTAATTAGTTCTAGACCAACGTGTTTGTGAACCAAGGTTTCGTAGAAAGCTCGGTTAATTGCTGATTTATCTGTCCACAGAGACAGTACAGCATCGTTGGTGTGGGACCCTTGGATCTCTACACCCTTAACTACCAGTGGTAGGTAGTGTTTGGTGGACTCTGACTGTTTCAGCTCACAGAGGAGGCTGTCTTGTTGAGTCAGAGTTTGGACCTCTTGGGTTTCTTTGGTTTCACATGGTGTTAGAGGAGTACTCACCGGGCTCGTGTCCTCGGCTGAGGAGTCCTTTGTGCCTTCCGCGGTACCTGCTGTTGGGCAGTCTGTGTCACACTCCGGAGGCGTTTCTATTGGCAGTGGTTTGCTCACTGTTGTCCACATTGTTTGATCACCATAATCTATAATCGCGTTGAAGCGATTTATAAAATCCTGGCCAACCAAAAATGGGAATGAGTCAACATGGGTCACATGTACCGGGTGGTACAGTGTCATATTGCCAATCTGCATGTGAACCATTGCTATAGCTGTCAGGGTTGTTTTCATTTCTGAGAGACCCTGCATTTCTATAGCACATTCAGAGAGAGGTATTATCCTGTTAACACTGGCAGCGGCCGTCCTCAGCTCCTCGAACAGTTTAGCTGACATAATTGTTATGTCTGCCCCACCGTCCAAGAGTGCTTCGTGTGTGAGGACACCTTCGAGTGTTACTGACAGGTACGCCTTTTTGGCGGCCCCCTTTCTGATAAAGTTACACAGAAACCTTTTGGTTTTTTTCTGACGCTTCTTCACGCGTTCAGCCTTATCTGTGTAATCTTGATTTGTCTGAACCGTCAGCACAGCAGAAGCTGTTTCTGAGTGTTCAGCTTGCGATGACTCGTCATCGTTTGTGTGTGTGTTTACCCCCCCTTTTTCTGATGAGGGGTTGTTTGAGGCAACAACAGTTATGTCTTGGTGTGTTTCACCGACATCTGTTATGTTGTCATTCGCGCCCTCAGATGTAATGGGAATTACATCACTGCAAAGTGCTCCTGGTTGGGTTCCCGTGTCAGTGTGTTTCAAAGTTTCTAACAACCTGCGTATTTTTCTCTGTCTCTTCCGAGTTCAGAGGTGTAGGGCCTTGTTTCTGGAACTTTTGTGATTTTTTCGCCTCGGTTCGTTTCGTCCGAGGTGGGGGACGGTCAGGTACGTCTTTCGGGGGTTCCTTTACGTACTGCCCCTGATGATATGGTTTCCCATATCGTTGCGTCCTACGCTCACCCCATTTGCGATAATCACGTTCATCCTCTGAAAGAGGAGCATTTTTGTCCCAACGTGCACCTTCATTACGCGGTTTGTTATTTTGAACAGACTGTTTTCTCTCTTTCTTAGGAGGAGGTGGCGAAGCACGCTTTCCTTCTAATTCTAGGGAGTGGGGTTTAACCTTTACACTTGGAAACACTTCAATGGGTGTCTTATCATGAGAACATGCTTCAAACACATTCACAGCACACTGTTTAATCTCACTGATGGATTTTTCTCTGAAATTTGCCATCATTTGTACTGATTTTTTAAAATCAGAATGGAGATTTTTGCTGAAAACAAACTTAAAACCATCATCTTCTTCCATTCCGGTCTCATTTCTGTTACCAAAATAAGCTTGGAAGATTCTTTTGTAATAAACTTTTGGATGTTCATTCTTGCCCTGCGTGACCTTGTCTGCGGCTGGAAAACCAGCAGGTCCCGTGCAAGAGTCGTACTCTTTGATCAAAGCCTCACAAAGAAGGTTGTAATCCCTCCTCGTTGCATCTGGTAGACGCTCGATGAAGGTGAACACCTCTCTGTCCGAAGTGAGTCGTATCAGACTGATTTTATCTTCTGCCGTAGCATTTGGATAAGCTCTCAATCTGAAATCCAGATCTCTGAGGTACGCTTTTGTTCCTGCCGACCCCATAGGGCCGGGAACGAAACGTTGTACATATTTTGAGACTTTCTGCAAATCATCCATTGAAGGAGACTGTATCAACGGTCTCACATGCGTGATTGGTGCAGATTGGTCAAGGCCTGCCCCTACCGCCCATGGTGGGGGTGGGGGTGGCTGATAAGGAGGAAGAGGTACATATCGGTGCAGGTCTGTCCCTACCATCCGTGATGGTGGTGGGGGTAGGGGCATGGTGTCAGGAGGAAGAGGTGCATATTGGTGCGGTTCTGTCCCTACCGCCCATGGTGGGGGTGGGGGTAACGGCGTGTTGTCAGGAGGAAGAGGTGCAACAGCATCTGACTGGAGAGTTCGTGGCTGTCTCGGACCCTGATACTGTTCGTCTTTGAGTCTTAGACCAGGCCGCCCCATATCAGAAATCTGGTTTGTAGCTGTAGCTAAATTCTCCTCACAAGCTTTCAGGTCCTCCTGTGATGTCTGATATTTACTTTTTAAAATCAGCCATTGTCGGAGTGATTCCGTCTTGTCCGCCTTGCAAGCGTCCAGCTCCTTCAATGCGATCTGTAACTGTGCTTGTAGCACATCGTTATCTGAACGCACGGATTGGTACGCACGGTCTTTATCCCTAATCTTCCCTTCATATGATTGAGCCTGTTTTAACAGCTCAGTCTTTGAGAGGTCCCTTGCTTCCGATAGTGATGCTTCAAGTACTTGTAGTTTGCTGTTCAGCAAATCAATTTCTGCACTTGTATTTTGCTGTTCTTGAGACATCTGTTCATGATATTGTCTTATGCGGGCCTCGTGTTCACGTTTAAATTGAAGGACGTATTCTTCAATTTCCTGAGCAAACACTCTTTCACTGTCTAACTTTTGTTTGAGGTTATCAGTTTTCTCAACAGCCTTATAGAATGACTCTTTCAGCAAGATTGCAATTTTTGCCAGCTTTTCATAACTTGACTTTGTGATTTCTGTTGAGGTCACACTTTCTGCAACCTCCTTCAGATTGTCCACTAACTCTTTTGGGTTCATGCGCTCTGTCTGAATCATATATGAATGTAAGGACGCTCCCAGTAGCGCGAACGCATTCTCCAAGCAGTCCGCCATTCCTTTTGGATCAAAATCTTTTTCTAACACACCTGTCATGTTTTCACTGTGTAGCAATTTATCTGTTTGAACAGTTGCAAGCTTTAGATATTTTACAGGTAAATATTTGTATTCAAGTCAATGAGTTTTCACACTTATTTTAGCTTTGGGTTTACACAGAAGTACTGTTATAAGTCACTTATTCAAATGTGGGTACCTTTCTCAGGTTTTACCCCAATTCATGAATATTTAAGTAAATGCTCTTTTGGCAGTGTTACTTTTTGTGCTTATTTCCCACAGATACTAGAGTACCAAGCTGTTTTTTAGTGTATTTTACTCTAAAACACTGAATTTTTTATAAACCTGCAAATTTTTCTTTAGTCTCACAGCAATATTAGTTTAAAACGTTTTTTAAACCGTTCTGTTCCAGAAATTTGCTATTTTAAACAGTTACTCATCAACCCAGGTGGGTGAAAAGAGAAAAGAAATTGATGATGAGGAATAATCAGTCTTTCTTCAGAAAAACTGTATTTACTCCTGTCCTCCTGTAAAGCTTCTATTTAAAATTAAATAGAAAGATTTTTGTTTTAGGTGGCAATTTAAACAGAAAAATCTCTTTTTCCTCATAAATTTACTCTTATTTAGTGATTTTGCAATTAAACGTGTATTATCCTTCAAGCAAAATGAGTAAACTATTCAACTCTGTGAATATTTGTAACTGTATCTGTTTTTTTTTTTTTTTAAAGTTTCTAATTTTATTATGAACCTGTTTCTCAAGGATTTATCAGTGAATAAAATTTTGTTTGGTAAATGCTCTTTTGCATAAATACCCTTTTTAACTTTTAAAATGCAAGATAACAGTGTTTTATTCAGCTTTGAGGAAGTTTGTTAACTCAAAATTGCCTTACAGAAAAATAAAAACGTTTAATTTCACTCTTTACCTAAAAACGAAGTGAAACCTGTGATCTCACGTCTTCTCCAGAAGGTGTCAGTATAACCTCAACAAATTTAACTCCGACACTATTTGTGCTGTCCACTAGGGGTGCTATAACTTCCTGTGGCGTTCGGTTGACATCCTGTTGTTAGCTGCTTAGCTTGAAGTTAGCTTCGGCTAAACTCGGTTAAAATCAACATTCCTGAACGGATTTTTTACACAAACGTGGCAAAAGTTTTGCAATCAGACTTTATATCTTCAAACATGAGTTTTTGGGACAATATTGCAGCTTCATTTAGTGATTTTAAGCGTAGTTAAAACTCCGGTCGTTAGCTGTTTAGCTTAAAATTAGCATCGCTAGTGTTGTTTGAAAACATCATTTTATGACGAATTTTAAGCTCTAACGTGGCAAAATTTCAGCGAATATGCTTCGAATACTTTAACCAGCGTGTCAAAAATCACTTTAGAGGCGTTTTTCAGCTTTAAAAGCAGATTTTATTTCCCTATGAAAACGAATTTTCATTTCCGGGTCACGTGACTGAAATCACCAATGGCAAAGCAGCGCAGGGTGAGAGGAAGTGACGTAGCCACGCCAGTCAGCCTTCTCAACCAATCAGAGCGCTCCACAACAGCGAATTCAACCAATCAAGAAGCGTTTTCTCCAACTAGCAAGTTAGATTAGCGTGAAATAGTTCGTCAACTTTTCGTCTTTTAAACTGTCAAAATGCACTTTTTCTGTTAAAAATTGTAACGAATCAACTCCTAACTGTGTTCTGAGATGGCACTCAGCTTTTAAAACGTTTATCCATCTATTCAAAATACTCGTTCAAACTGAACAGAACCGAACTGGTCCACAGTCCTGGTCTTTTCAGCAGAACCTCGTCTTTTAAACAGAATCAACGTTTGCACAGCTCATAAGCTTGACAACACTTAACAGCGTACAAATTCAGCTTTCATAAAGACTCAATGACACAATTTCAGCTTTTAAAACATTACTAGCCCAACGCTTAGAACATGCAGCGTTTGCTTGAAAGGCGCAGCTCCGAGCGCGCAGCTCCGGCTGCGTTTCAATCACAGCTGATAAACCGTTACTTTTTCAACATGCCAACATTTAAAAATCAATCTTACACGTATCAACAGTCATTCATGAGCACGTTAACGGGCCACCAGTTTGTAGTGAGTCACGTGGGTACGTGTCACTTGTTGTAGTATGACAAATATATGAAATATATATGCATACAATTTCACGAGTTCCTCATCTTTCTGACTGTGTAATGCCGTGCATTGAATTTAAAGAAATGCGAACGAGAGACGTTATTTACCTTTGACCCATCAAAATGAATGGAGTCATTTATTTTCAGAATCAAAGTTTAACATCAAACATTTACATTAATTTGGCGAAATATGAAAATAATAACAGACAAGTTTCACAGAAAATGAGCATCGATCACGCGGCGGTGAACGAGGACTTTGCTTCAGATATTTCTAAAATATCTGTACTGGTTTTGTGAGAGAGAGAAGAGTTTAAGATGAAATGGAGATTATCTTACAGAGAACTATGTGAGAGAATTAATATCTGTTGACCAGAACGTGCACGCTTCATCAGATTTCAGCTCGCCTCCGGTACACTTTAGTCGAAGAAGAGACCGTTACCTTGTTGATGATAGATCAGCTCGATAGAGAATCCTCCAGACCTTTCAGCGTCTCCGTTGAGAGCTGCTGAAATCCTTAGATAGTCGTGCGTGGGTCGTTCAAACAGAAATTATAATTCCAAAACGTCTCTGGATCATCCTGAATTCTCGGATTCTCTTCCATTCACTTCACCATTCTCCATGAATTCTCCATGAATTCTCTTCAGAACTCCTTGAGCACTAACTTGAGAACTCTTTGAGAACTGCTTCAGAACTGTTTCAGAACTCACTTGAACTGGAAAGTTGCCACATTTTAAATGGGTCGACTTCCGGTTCAATTTAGAGCTTTCTGATTCGTGGATGTACCAGAAAGAGGTGTGGTTTTTGACGTAAGGTATTATCAAAAGTCGAGGTCAGGGAATGAGATTTGTTTAACAACTGACAGAGAGATTATTGCAGAAAAGCAGACTTTTTGGAGCCTCACTCTGTTGTATCTTTCCAAATAGTAAAACATGACATCCCTTTTTCAGTAAACATTTAGTTGACCGAAGCTTCAACTTTCACATACTTACGACTTGGCTCATTTCAGACAGAAAATCAAGAAATGCATATTCAGGTGATTTCTTCTTTGAATGAGGAATAAAAATCATTACTTACTGTTTATGTAAAATAAAAATGAGTAGTTCTTTTCAACCTGTAAGCATTGAGTGAAACTAACACAATTTGATTATCAAACATTTGTAAGACAGTAATGATTATAAAGAATTGTCTTTTCTGCTTGATTAATTCAAGAAAGAAAGTCATCAGATGGCTCAGACTTATTCAGATCAATGAAAATAACAGTCTCTGTCCATCTGGTAGATTTGAGGTCATCAGGGTCAGATAAGGGTCAGACCAGGTTCACTACACAGTTATAAAAACACATACTACAGTTTTTTTTTTTTTTTTTTTTTTTTTTTAACAAATAGGATGGCTAAAAGGAAAAAGGTAACAAAACAAAAAACAGCTAGATTCCAAGACAAATGTAGAAAACTAAAAACAGGAACATGTCTGCATTGGACCCTGCCAGGAGTCCAACAGAATCTTAAAGACACTTAGAGAGGTCAAGGTCGAGAGCTTCAAATCTTTTTGTAAGATATTCCAGGAAACAGGAGCGGAGTAGGAGAAGGCCCTTTTGCCTAGTTCAGTCCTCACTGAGGGAACACTGCAGGTAATAATGTCCTGAGAGCGCACTCCGTAGCTGCACTCACGCAGAGACATGTAGGAGGAGATGTATGCAGGCAGCAGACCAAGAAGTGATTTAAAGATGAAAATGTACCAGTGAGAGAGTCTGCGTGAAGTTAATGATGTCCAGTTAACCAATGAATACAGGGTGCAGTGGTGGGTACGATAATCCCAGCCAGTTATGAATCTTAGTGCACCATGATAGACAGCATCCAACATCTGCAGGGTTCTTGTAGGAGCGTTCATGTAAATAGTATCACCAAAATCAATTAAGGGAAGGAAAGTCACAGATACAAGGCGTTTTCTAGCATTCAGGGTTAGACAGGATTTGTTTCTGAAAAAGAAACCCAGTTTAACTTTCAGTTTCTTTACCAAGTTTTCCACATGGAGCTTAAAAGAAAGATGTGAGTCGACCAAGATACCCAAATATTTATAGGAATCAACAAACTCAATGGGGACACCATTTGAACATAAAATCGGAGGAAGAACTGCTGGGACCAACTTCCTATTTG
The DNA here is from genome assembly GCF_014905685.2 of Nematolebias whitei. Lineage (NCBI taxonomy): Eukaryota > Metazoa > Chordata > Actinopteri > Cyprinodontiformes > Rivulidae > Nematolebias > Nematolebias whitei. Next base: position 71,958,447 of record NC_056498.1, on the reverse strand, counting down.
AAAAAAGCATCCCTTTGGTTTGCCTTTTAGGAAATGCCAAATATTCATTCATGAATGCATCATTTAACACACATCTCAGGTCTGTAGGGGATCTGGTGCCCATCTCCAATGATCACTGTGTGAGAGGCAGAGGAAAACCTGGACAAGTCAAGTCCAGAGGGGGAAAAATCAACTTATAAAAAAAAAAAATAATAAAGTTTGTATTGTGTTTCAGTTGGTGAAAGTTGTTCAGAAAACCCTCCTAATGTACAATTTTGAAGTTGTCTGAGAAAAAAATCCTTTGAATTACGTTGATCTGATTTACATGAGATGTCATGACTTTGTTAACACGTCATCTGAATAAAACATTTATTGATAAAAGTAAAAAATAAAGTAAAATATTGGGTATTTTATTTAGCTTTGTCGCATTCTTGGTGTTTTCTTTCAAAAATGATTAATCTTTAGAAATGCAAGTGTTTTGTGTGACAAAGTCCTCGGACCATGTGCAGTATATTAGTTGTTCCTAAAATTGTACTCTTCTGGAAAAAAATCTGAGATTTAAATAAGGTCCCTCATAAAATAATTTGGGTTGCCATATCAAAATCTAAAATGGTCTGGCCAGAATGCTCATTTTTTGCAGTTGGAAGGACCCACACCCCCAGCATATGTATATTGGATAAGAGAAGTCAAGTACTGTATCCATCGTGAAAAAAAATCAGATATAGCCTAAAGGGTTCTGGGACACCTGGCAGCCTTTTCTGTCATTTGTTGAAAACATATCGATGACTGTATAAACATGTAAACTGTATAGATATGTATGTGTGACTGATCCAGTGTGGGAGGGGATTTTGTTCTGTGTTCTTTTGGTTTTTTTTGTTTGTTTGTGTTCAAAAAACAAAAAAACTTAATATTTTATTTAAAAAAAATTCTAAGATGGTCACTGTCATACATATCCACACACACACACACACACACAATCGCATGCACACACATACCTCTCCCTCTTTGGGTTGCCATGTCAAAATCCAAGATGGCTGCCGTTATATATGTCTGTCTTGTGAGCTGGATAACTTAAAAAATAGGCAACATGCAAACGTCCATTTTGGTGTGTGACTGCACTGAGGCATACGAAAAATCACTAACAAAACTCGAACCACCGCCATGAATATCTACACACACACACACTCCTCTATGTATCTATCTGTCTGTCTGTCCGTCCATTTGTCCGTCCGTCCGTCCAGACACAGACAACAAAAATAAAAAAATGACCTACCTCTCTTCTTCTCTAGAGTGTAACTCCTACACACTTGAATTTCTTGCACCAAAAACATGAACGTTTACTCACATTCCCTTTTCAATGCCAGTCCAGATAAACACTCATCACAAAAGTTACCAACAGTTTCTCTTTAAATCCCTCAATGATTGGGTATCATGATTTGAGTGTTTCCAATAACAAGTAGCAGATTAAAAACAGACACTCACAAGCACTTTCACATAACATCACGGGGATTACTTTCCAGACACCACCGCGATAGTTGAACAAGATAGTTGAACAACTGGGAAGTAGGAATGCTATATTTATCTTAGTATTTATATTATGTTTTAAGGCTTTATAAACCCTTCCCACACCCTTCTAATGTTCTTAACAACGTTCTAAACTCTTAAACCTACATCATTTTAACAAGATGTATATGTACTGTACAGTACTGCAAAATGTTATTTGGGTGCTCACCAGCTCTGCCGACCAGCAGCTTGGTTCCAGTCATGCTTGGTTCCGGTCAGGCTCGGTTCTGATTCAGCAGACCAACCCTGCAGCATGACAAAGCCCACTGCACCATTCAGGTTGATGTACACATGGACAATAGAGCTTCAGGAAACTTCAGGATTATTTGCAACTTTCCTGCCAGTTCTGTGAGTTTAATAGATAAATCGTTACTTCTGACTTTGCATTGCAAAACTTTCCCTCTGTTTCAGCAGAAAGCAGCAGCCAGAAGCACTGTTGGCTTCTGGGCCATGTAGTTCTTTTGATTAGTGTTACACTATAGGCCTATTGACAGAAAACTACAAAATGGTGGCGCCTGTCCGAAGTATTTATTTTATTTATTTTTTGTTAAATTTTTATCTGGTATCGTCCCAATCATGTGAGTAATATTAAAGTTGACAGTGTGTGCTGTGTACAATCTTACATTGAAAAACCGCGAAAGAGTAAGTCCTGGAAAGTCGAACCGTGAAGTAGCAAGGTAATTGTATAATATGTAATTGGTTTATTGTATTTACAGAAGGGGACATCAAAGGACACATGGAAGAGCTGCAGAAGAGAGGATACAGTGAGTACTGGTTCTTAGTGAATATTGCTTGTAGTTAGGGAGAAACCATTGAAAAGCCTTACTTTTTTTATGTTGCAGGCATGGACAGGAGACCAGGGGATTCCAAGATGGCAAAGATGATGGAGGAGTTCAAACATGTATGATGGTGGTTAGAGAGTGGCAGAATGGATCTTAAGACTGATGGTAAATGTTGATATGTTGCTGGTTTGTGAGATGGTGATTCCAGTGGAGACACTAGGAGGTTCAAGTGGAAGAATGGCTTGGAGGGAAAACCAGGCACCAATGACTGGAGGTAAGACCTGCAAAGAGGACAATATGCACAAGAATTAGAGTAATCTTAATTAAGATAATTACACTAGGGGCTGGACACAGAAATGTAGGTAGACCAATGTTTCAGCAGTCTTTTATCCAAACAGCTTTATACAGTATACTATCAGCTCTCATCAACTGAATGAAAACAGCTGTGGCTATTTGGCTCCACTCTGCCACTCAAGAAACTGCAAGAGACCGTTAATGAACGGAAAAATCCCAGATTCCCCAAACAGGGAACATCAGTACTCCTTGCTTACCCAGTAACAGACGGGATTTCAAATGTAACTAAGTACAATTCTTCAGATAGACCTACTCAAGTAAAAATACAAATACAATGATTACTTTAAAAAGTACAGAGTACACTAAATTCATACTCACTTACAATAAATGTCACTACTTTTGCTACCAATTTGCTACTTTGCACCAATGCTTGGGGGCATTTTTGCTCATCCTGCATCATCTGACCTATTTGGTCTGGTTGACTTTAGCTTCTATTTCTCTGGTGCTGAAGGTCTGCTCATGTGCTGCCAGGATTATATTTTTTTTACATTTACTATTGCCTCTGTGCTTTCCTTCAGTCCAGACCTCTCTATCCACTGTTAGGATTTGTTGAAATCAGCAACATTCTTAATATGCCATAGGTACACACTGTGCTGGGTCTTATCTTTTCATATTAGTTCCTCTTGTTATACATCTTATTTCTGCGGCCTAACATTTTTACTTAACAAATCAATAATGGAGGCTTTCTTCCCAGTGTACACCAATCTCTTAGCTAGAAGGTTATTGCAATGGTATTGTCACATGACTTTTATAAAGATAAATGTATTCAACAGTTAAGGTGTGTGCCCTCACCTTATCCCTAAAGGCCTTGTTCCAGTAGCCCAGTTCTTATCAAATTGTCCTCGTTTCCCAACATCTGTCACAGATCTCTTTAGTATGGGGACCTTTTAGCCAGCATTATATATTTTCTATGTCTCTCATTTATTAAATACCAAAATTGCTTTGAGGTTGGCTGCACAAGAGTTTGAACCCAGAGCCCCTAATCTTCCAAAATAAAGTGTGACACTAGGAACTATCCAACTTGTGAACCCCAAACTAAAAGAAGCTTCAACAGATCCCAGGAATTACCTGAGAGATGTCTTTCAGAATAGCAAAGCCCTAGGAGTAACTGAGAAACTGCACAGAATCCTCAAGCTGCACGCTTCTGGTAGAGTACCCAAGCTTGATGTGAAGTGGAACCACATGTGGAAAAATAAGGAACTGGGGTATATTTTGTGTTTTATTGTATAAAAGAAATGACAATGTTAATAGCAAAAAAAATATTGTTGCAGACTGGAATCTTTTATCTTTGCCATGTCCAACTATATGCAGGCTTACAGACTGCATTATTGGTGACAATTATCAAACGTTTGTCTTAGAAATACTTGTTATTTGGTGTCTGAGGTATGGACACGAGGTTGTAAGTAGTGGGTATAGGTCAAATAAACTGAACGAGAAAGAGGTGTTCAGGTCTGATTCAACACATTGGCTTACATGAAAGACAACCTTTGTTCATTCTTATTTTTAAGCTGTATTGTAGAAATTAAAATTGGTTTGAGAGACCTGATAATAGTTAAAATCATCCCTGAGCGGCTTTTCAATAAAATTATCTTTTTTCTTTCATTCAACTAACATCAGTATAGACATTTCCTGCTCTTATTAAACCTTGTAAAATGAGCGGCTACCATATCAAGGCTTTCAATTTGCCCGTTTTATCATCTGACTGAGAAATTTCTGTCCTTATGATCTCAGTCTTAGAAGAAAATGATGATTACCAACACTTTCATCATTGGAAAAATGTTACACAGCTAAAGAGGCAATTGTTTTATGTTACGCAAATATAACAATTACACATCAAGCAATAACATCAGTGGACAGTGCTGTATGTTTCTGTGGTGGGGAAGTTCGTTGTTGTTTATTTATTATTTTTTTTCAACCTTTATCAATTTACAATGCAACCTGGGCTCAAGCACACAGCATCAGGAATATGAGATGGCAGCATTAACCACTTCTCTACAACGGCCCCTGTAAAATCCATGCAAAAATCTTTAATTGTCTAAAGGTTGGGTGGCACGGTGGATCAGTTGATAGAGCTGTTGCCTCTCAGCAAGAAGGTTGCTAGTTCAAATCCCAGCTGGGGGGCCTTTCTGGGTAGAGTTTGCATGTTCTTTCTGTGCATGTGTGGGTTTTGTCCAGACCAAAAACATGCATGTTAGTCTGATTGGTAAGTCTAAATCGTCCCTAGGTGTGTGAGAGAGAGAGTGCGTGGTTGTTTGTCTCTATTTGGCTCTGTGATGGACGGGAGACTTGTCCAAGGTGTCCCTCGCCTCTCTCACAGTGACTGCTGGATATGGGCACCAGTGACCCCCGTGACCCGAAAGGAAGAAGCGGGTAAAGATGATGGATGGATGGATGAATGGATGGATGGATGTACAAAGGTTTGTTTGATTTTGGTGATTGAGATTGTCTTAGCTTTTAGCCTGTATAAAATACCACACAGAGTGATCTCATCTCCTACAGCTGCAGACAGTGCAATGGATGATCTTCGACAGGAAGCAGGAACAAGTTTGTACAGAAGCAGTGGTCCAGCAGGATAAATCATATTCAGTCAAACCACTGTGAGCCCATCATAGTTTAAAATGTTCGAAATCTGTGGGGTTTTATTTTAGTCAGGTAGGTGGGCAGTAACACTGCTGCAAGGGTGGCCACTTTGACAAGAGGATTATCCATGAACCACAGCCAACTTTTAAACCTCTTTCCTTTTCTTATCTGTGTTGTGTCCCCAAAAGATAATGACTTAATTAAACATTGATGATTTTCAAACTGGACACTGGCAAACTGACAGGCAGAATGATTAAAATAGTGTTTACTGAATCATAGTGTGTGCCTCAAAAGAGGATAACAATGTGCTGGATGAACAAACAGTGGGGTGAGAGAGAAGGGCACAGATGAAAACAAAAATAAAAAGCATAAAATAGTGTTCAAAAGCATCATTGAAAAAGAATAAAGATAAGAAGTTAACAAATGCTTTTAAAAATGAATGATTAATTTACTATTCTGTGGATATGGCCTCTGCTCTGTATCATATCTCATCATACATTTTTCATACTATGGCAATGCTGTTAAGGGACAATTGGCTTTTCCCCTGGTGGATGCATGGACCGTACTTTAATGGACCTCTTTTTGATCCATTAACTGTGTATGTGGTTTCAAGAGAAAGCAAGTCTAAGTATTAAAACATAAGCCTCACACACACCAACAGCACACACACGCAGAATAAGTTTATTTCCAACTGGTACATTTTTTAAACAAGTGGGATCGCCTGCTTTTGCAAAAAAACTTTGACAGGAGGGGAGGAGGAGAAATTAAGGACAGACAATAATGATAACCAAGAGATCAAGCAAAAGATTGATGATAAATTAATATTAATCTGATAGAAATCTTCAGATTACATGCCTCATTAGATTTCTTCACTTCATGAGTATTTTTCACAGCAGGCCTGTCTGTGTGGCTCTGCATCTTTATGTGCATGTTGTAGATGAACAGATGCTGGGATATATTCATCATTTAACGCGGGTTCCTCATTTTTTTGGACTGAATAAAACGTGCATTGAATTTAAGGAAATGCAAACGTGAGACGTCATTTAGATTTGACCCATCAAAATGAATGCGGTCATTTATTTACAGAATCAAATTTAACATCAAACATGTACATTAATTTGGCAAATTATGAAAATAACAATATAAGCAATCAATCAGGAAAAATCATACGGCCATGATTTTTCCGTTGCTGCACCACAGACATTTATAAAACTGTACAACTATGATCTTTTACCCACACGGATGTGAATAAGCACTTTACACAGACATTTCTAAATATCTGGGAGAATTTCTACTTGATAGAAAGTTAAAGATGAAAGAAGTTAAAGGGAGTAAGATTGAATGGGAAGGGAGGAATGTTCACCAGAACCGACACTCTCCATCAGAAGCCCAGCTCTCCTTCGGTACGCTTGGTAGGAAACTTGATCCATTACCTTTCTGAAGATTTATCAGCAGATATGGAATTCCGTTAACGCTACCTGTCCAGCGTCTCCTGATGGTGGCTGTAGCTCGTCAGAAGTAGTGGCTAGTGAAAGTTATAATCCCATGGAACTCGGAAGAGCCTTTTGTCATGTCAAGATCATCCCGTCTCTAACAGAACTTGAGCAGAACCAGCAGAAAACTCTCCAGCACTCCAGCAACTTCAGAACTCTGAACTCTGAGAACTCCGAAAACTCTAGAAGTCTGACAACTCTCCAACTCTGTGTAGACCAGGAAGTACTGACATTTTAAAGACTCTTTCCCGGTTCACTTTTTGGGATTTGTTCATTGGTCAGAATCGACCAGAAGGGGTGTGTTTTTGTGACGTAAGAGGTTAGAGACAGCGAGAATTGTTATGAGACAGGTCAGAAATGTTCTCACAGACCGAGAGGGTTTTGTTTTGGCGTGTTTAAGAAACAGGTGGAAAAACATCTATATTTATGTCTGAGAGGATTCTAAAACATGACAGTTTAACATAACAACTTGTTTTTCGTTTGACTGTAACCTTGGAAACGCACACACTTGCTCATTCAAAGGCAGAAATCAGAAAATGCCTAAACTCTGCAACAGCTTTTAACATGAGAATAAAAATCATTACTCAGTTAATAAAATTGATTAGTTCACTGCAACATCTAAAATGGTTTGAACTAAGACACTTTGATTATCAACATTTGAACAATAGTAATGATAATAAAAAGAGAGTGTTCTTTTCACTTGAATCTTCAAGAAAGAAAGTCTCAGGATGGGTGAACCTGTATTTATGTATTCAAATACATGAAATGACAGTTCCTGTCCCACAAGGTTCTAAAGGTCAAGAGTTTTGACCTTAGACTTGGTTTCGACGTAGGCCTAGTCCACTACAATGTACTTCAGTGATTTCAGTGGTAAACTACCACATTTTGGGGACATATTCGGTTCAGTTCATTTATATGGTGCCAAGTCACAACAGATGTGTCAGGGCACAGTTAACAAACATTCACAAACGTAAAAAAAAACAATTAATAATCAACTGATTGCACTGAATCTTCATTTGTCGCAGTCTACATATGGATGCTTTTCAAAATATATATGGCATTTATTATAGGTGGGGGATAATTTATAACCTGATTGCAACATTTTTCATTTCTTGAAAATAGTTGTAACTTTAAAGAGCAGCTATAAATATATGCCATTTCACTAAAACAAATGACTAAAATTAGTAATAGATGTTGCAGCATAATTTTCATCTCCACTGTGTTCTGCTTGTCAGCAGCTGGATGCCACATTTTAACACACTAACTTGTTTTGTTCCAACATGGAAGATGAGGATCCACTCTCAGATTATAGTTCTATGGTGCTTTCAAACTCTAAAACCCACTTTTGGATTTTTAACTTTTATTTGATCAATTTTTGCATCCCTTGCATAAACTAAATGCTAGCTTGCATGGTAACTAATTTAGCTCAAGTAATTTTAGGTAGGTTTAACAAAACCTGTTTCTTTGGATTAAAATAGTTAAAATTGGGGTGAGCTTACTGGAGAGCGCCTGCTGGTCGAGCCTCGGCTCCTGGGGCTTGGCTAGGCCAAGCCCGAAGAAACATCAGGAATGAATGGCTGATTCATTCCAGGAATTAATTGGCCACAGGATGAACTCCCTGAGATGAGTTTCATCAAGGCTGGATGCAATGAATGCTGGGCGACAGGTGGGTGGGTGGGGGGGGGGTCCCTGGCCATGCCAATTCTTAATGGCACAGGATGGTTCTAGCCACTTGAAACATTACCTCACTGGTGGGTAAGGAGCCGAAGTTTGTGTGTAAGGTTGAGCAGTACCAACTAGATATAGCTGGGCTCACCTCTATGCATATCTTGGACTCTGGAACTGAACTTCTGGAGAGAAGCTGAACTTTTACTATTCTCGAGTTGCCCAGGAAGAGAGGTGTTGGGCAGGTGTGGGTGCTCACAAGCCCACTGATGATTTCCTTGGTGTTGGAGATTTTGGGGGTTATTGAGAGGGTTGCCTCTCTGTGGCTTTGGGCTGCAGGAGGGAAGGTTCTAACTTTTGTTTGTGCTTATGTACCAAGCATCAGTTCAGATTACCCTGTCTTTCTGGAGTCCCTGGATGCTGTCCTGGAAAAGGTGCCATCTGACAAGTCCCTACTGGGTGACTTCAATGCCCATATGGGTAATGACAGACTTGTCTGGAGGGGAGTGATTGGGAGGAATGGCCTCCTTGATCTGAACCCGAATGGGATTTGCTGATTGATCATCTGTGCTAGGTGTGGGTTGTCCAAAACAAACACCATGTTTGAGCAAAGACTGATTCATAAGTGTACTTGTTACTAGACCACCTTAGGCCAAAAGTTGATGATTGATTTCTGGAGTGTGTGTTTCATCTATTGTGGGAACACACTTCTTGCTCTCTATGGGAAGGTTTACTCCAGGGTGTTGGAAGGGAGGCTCTGACCAATTGTGGAACTTCAGACTCAGGAGGAAATGTATGGCTTCTGTCCTGGTTGTGGAAAAGTGGACCAGATTTTCACCCTTGTGGAATTGCTAAAGGGGTCATGGGAGTTTGCCTCTCCAGTCTACATGTGTTTTGAGGACCTGGAGAAGGTTTATGACCACGTTCCGCAAGGCATTTTGTGAGTTCAGCAGGAGTATAGTGTGCCAGGGTTGCTTTCAATGGCTATCCAGTCCTTGTATAACCAAAGCAGGAGCTGTGCCTGCATTCTTGGCACAAATTCAAGCTTGTTCCCAGTGCAGTTTGGACTCCGCCAGGGCTGTTTCTTGCTTCCAATCCTGTTTGTGGTATTCATAGACAGGATTTTGAGATGCAGTCATGGAGAGGAGGGTGTCTGCTTTGGGAACCTCAGTGTCTCATCTCTGCTTTATGCAAATTATGTAGTTTTGTTGGCATCTTAAAGCCAAGACCTTCAGCATACACTGGGGTATTTTTCAGCCATTCAAAGTGGCTGAGATAAGACAGTTCCTCTAATTCTGAGGTCATGGTTTTGAGACTTTGCCTCAGGTGGAGTTTAAGTATCTTGTCTTGTTCATAAGTTATGCGAGCTCAGAGCAGATCAATTGCTCCTCTGCATTGAAAGGAGTCAGTAGTCACCTCCTCAACACCTCCTGGATCTGATCAGGTTTACATTTCTGCCCTTCCACCAATGTATCATCATGATGGTGTTCAGTAAGCAACGGGCATGTTTCACCACTTCAGCATTAGCTCCTCTTCAATCCTACAACTGTTCTTTAGATCTTCTTTTCAAAATGTTTGTTCCCACCAGCTGCCTTTCAACATATCTATACCAGAAAAATAATCCATTGAGCAACACTCGCTGGCTGCCACTATAATCCAACCATCTACCTTCAAGTGAGAGCAAGGTTTTATTTTGTGTACAAACAAGTCACTACATTTCATTCCCACATCAACTGAACAAGTTACACTAGTCATGGGTATTTTCCAAATTAGATTTGAAAAATGCCTATCACCTTATTTGCATGATCCAATATTCACTTTCTGAGATTTTATTAAAATTTGTTCATAGGTCCATGAGATATTTTGCTAACAAATAGACAATTAATTTTGATAGAGCATGAAAAAAAAAAAGTCTGCAAAGTAGTTTGGCAATGTGACATTTTCAGAATATAGGTTTGAATGATTCTCAGCGCCTACCACACAAAATCATTGCTTGGTACCTGAAAAGTCGATGAGTTATAACGTTTGTTGTGTTTGCTAAGATCACATAACTGTAGTAACCATTTTAAGTCAAGTTGACTTACATTTAATCAGTAATAGATGTACATCCAATTAATATTATCTGAAATTTTTAAAATACTTGTGTTAATGGTAAATTTTGTAGGAATGGGGCTGATCCGATCCGGTATTGGTATCGGGCTCCGATACCAGCGTAATTTACATATCAGATTTTTCCGATCCAACCTGCAGAGATTTCCGATCCATGATGCAAGTCTGTGTCTGCTGAAACGTCTCCTCAAGTGATTCTCTGCCGGCTTCTCTGCATGTTGGCTTCAAACTATGGAATGGATTTTCTGAACAGAGGCGTGTCTCATGAACCCAGAGTAATAAGACCCGCTTCACATTCAGGAAATCCATTTGATTGTTTGCAGTCAGCTAAAATGTGAGGGCTGAGTGAGCAGCACTGTGGCTATCAGCTAACCAACTTTTCATCAAAACATGTCTGCTACGTGGAATTATTTTACACTAGAAACACCACAAAGCAAGACCGCAACGTACAATGTCTGCAGAGCCATAGCGCCACATTAAACCGCGGTAAAGTTAGTTTTACGTTGGACATTCGAGTTCTGTGGCTTCAGTGGTGCGCTCCTCTCGCTCAACCCGAAGCAGGCAGCCCGACCCCGGCCAGCTGCGCCCAATCCGCCCCACTCAGCCTTCCCGTCTCGGAGGAGGGGCAGACTGAGAGCGGCTGACCGAAATCAGACTGCCTGTTTTGGACTGAACGAAAAAAGCACACTGCTGAAAACACTGAGCTCGAATGAATACCAAAGTTCTTAAACCCAATATTTTTCAGGTCAGGTCATCTGGACAGTTTTTTTTTTTTTTGTGCTGAAACGTTTTGCCTTCGATCCGGAAGGCTTCATCAGTCAAGGAAACACAACAAAACTGATTCTTCCTCCAACAGCTTACTCCAAAGTGGAACAAAACAGTTCTGCTTGTGATAAGATGGTCTCTTTGGTACGCCCCTCCTCCATTGACGGCCCTCTTCCTTGTTGACAGTCTTGTCAAACTGGTTGAAAACAACAAAGTCCATGCTCAATAATCTAGGTATAAAATCCAACATTTTTAAGTCAGGTCATCTGGAAAGTTTCTTTTTTTGTGCTGAAACGTTTCGCCTTTGATCCGGAAGGCTTGATCAGTCAAGGAAACACACAACAAAACTGATTCTTCCAACAGCTTACTCCTAAATGGATTATGAATCTTTCTGGATTGAAGGTGAAACGTTTCAGCACAAAAAAAGAAACTGTCCAGAAGACCTGACTGAAAAATGTTGAATTTTATACTTGGATTATTGAGCATGGACTTTGTTCAAAGTTCTTAAACTTCATCCTAATTAATGACCAACTGCTATTGGTTGTAGAAAACGAAGGATTTAGCAGCTTGATACTTGCAGCCAAGATATAGTTTACCCTCCAGGAGATTTTTATCAGTACAACAGTAGACAATAATAAAAAAAGCATATGAATTGAAAATTACAAGAATATGATTATATAT
>NC_056498.1:71930737-71946376 GCF_014905685.2 Nematolebias whitei | reverse complement strand
AGTTTTAGGTTAATGACTCCTTCTGCGGTCATTACCTGTGAACTATTGGGAACTAATGGAAAGCGGAAAGCTTTTTTAATTAGTTCTAGACCAACGTGTTTGTGAACCAAGGTTTCGTAGAAAGCTCGGTTAATTGCTGATTTATCTGTCCACAGAGACAGTACAGCATCGTTGGTGTGGGACCCTTGGATCTCTACACCCTTAACTACCAGTGGTAGGTAGTGTTTGGTGGGCTCTGACTGCTCCAGCTCACAGAGGAGGCTGTCTTGTTGAGTCAGAGTTTGGACCACTTGGTGGGTCTCTTTGGTTTCACATGATGTCAGAGGAGTACTCACCGGGTTCGTGTCCTCGGCTGAGGAGTCCTTTGTGCCTTCCGCAGTACCTGCTGTTGGGCAGTCTGTGTCACACTCCGGAGGCGTATCTATTGGCAGTGGTTTGCTCACTGTTGTCCACATTGTTTGATCACCATAATCTATAATCGCGTTGAAGCGATTTATAAAATCCTGGCCAACCAAAAATGGGAATGAGTCAACATGAGTCACGTGTACCGGGTGGTACAGTGTCATATTGCCAATCTGCATGTGAACCATTGCTATAGCTGTCAGGGTTGTTTTATTCTCTGAGAGACCCTGCATTTCTATAGCACAATCAGATAGAGGTATTATCCTGTTTTTCTCGGCTGCGGCTGTCCTCAGCTCCTCGAACAGTTTAGCTGACATAATTGTTATGTCTGCTCCACCGTCCAGAAGTGCTTCGTGTGTGAGGACACCTTCGAGTGTTACTGACAGGTACGCCTTTTTGGCGGCCCCCTTTCTGATAAAGTTACACAGAAACCTCTTGGGTTTTTTCTGACGCTTCTTCATGCGTTCAGAAGTGCTTGTGTAATCTTGGTTTGTCTGAACCGTCAGCACAGCTGTAGCTGTTTCTGCGTGTTCAGCTTGCGATGACTCGTCATCGTTTGTGTGTGTGTTTACCCCCCCTTCATCCGATGAGGGGTTGTTTGAGGCAACAACAGCAACGTCTTGGTGTGTTTCACCGACATCTGTAGTGTTGTCATTCGCACCCAGAGATGTAATAGTGAGTACCTCACTGCATAGTGCTTTTGGTCGGCTTCCCTTGTCAGTGTGTTTCAAATCTTCTAACATTTCGCGCAATTTTTCTGTCTCTTCCGAGCTCAGAGGTGGAGGGCCCTTTTTCTGGAACTTTTGTGATTTTTTCGCCTCGGGACGTTTCGTCCGAGGTGGGAGGCGGCTAGGTACGTCTTTTTGGGGTTCCTTTCCGGACGTCCCCTGATAATATGGTTCCTCTCGGTTTCCATATTTTTGCGTCCTCCGCTGGTCCCATTTACGATAATCACGTTCGTCCTCTGAAGGAGGAGCCTTTTTGTCCCAGCGTGCACCTTCATGATGCGGTTTGTTAGTCTGAAAATACTGCCTTTTTTCTCCTTTTTTAGGAGGAGGTGGCGATGAACGCCTTCCTTCTAATTCTAGGGAGTGGGGTTTAACCTTTACACCAGGAAACACGTCTATGGGCGTCTTGGCATGAGAACGTGCCTCAAACACATTCACAGCGCACTGTTTAATCTCACTGATGGATTTTTCTCTGAAATTTGCCATCATTTGCACTGACGTTTGTATGTCAGGGTGGAAATTTTTGCTGAAAACAAATTTAAAACCTTCTTCTTCCTCCATCCCGGTTTCATTTCTGTTACCGAAATAAGCTTGGAAGATTCTTTTGTAATAAACTTTTGGATGTTCAGCTTTACCCTGCGTGACCTTTTCTGCGGCTGGGTATCCAGCTGGTCCTGTGCAGGAGTCGTACTCTTTGATCAAAGCTTCACACAGAAGGTTGTAATCCCTTCTCGTTGCATCAGGTAGACGCTCGATGAAGGTAAACACCTCTCTGTCCGAAGTGAGCCGTATCAGACTGATTTTATCCTCTACCGTAGCATTAGGATAAGATCTCAATCTGAACTCCAGATCTCTGAGGTACGCTTTTGTTCCAGATGAGCCCATCGGTCCAGGTACAAAGCGTTGTACATATTTTGAGATTTTTTGCAAATCATCCATTGAAGGAGAAGATATCAATGGTCTCACATGCGTGATCGGTTGTGGGGGTGTTACTCTGCCCGTTTGTGTAGGTGTTTGGATGGGTCTAAAAGCACTGGGTGAGTAAAAAGGTCGTTGAGGTTTTGGTGTATTACCCCGACTCTGTTCAGGGTCTGGTTTGGATTCCAGATCACCTAGCCCAACTTCATTACCTTTATCTGTTGCTGCTTTTAGTTTCTCCTCACATTTTTTTAAATGTTCCTGGGATGTATAATAGTCACTTTCTAAACGCATATGTAGCTGTTGTAGATTGTGTTTATCTATTCTGCATTGTTCCAGCTCCATTTTTGCGAGCTGCAACTCTCTTTGTAGCTGTTCATTGTCTGAGCACGCAGCTTCGTATTGACGGTCTTTTTCACTAATCTTCTCATAAGATTGTGTTTGTAATGACGCCTGCATTTCTGAGAGCTCCCTCTCATGTGTTTTAGACATCCAGACAAGGCGTTCCGATCGTTCATCCAATTCTGCTTTTAGAAGCAGAGAGATTTTTGCTAACCGTTCCTGGCTGAGCTTTTTACTCTCTGGCTCTAATGTTCCTGCTGCCAGACTTTTCAGCTCTTCATGTCTCTGAATTTCATTGAGTTGTTCTAATTGCTGTATTTCCTTGCCAATAAGTGGAGTTGTTAAAATATGTAAGGCCCCCAAAATGATATCATCATTTGTTTGGGAGTTTAAAAGATGCTCTTCTTCTTCGTCGCTTGCCATTTTTCTTCTATTTAAAGATTAAATAGGAGAATTTAATGTTTTAGGTTTTTTCAAAATAAATAAAATCAGAAAAGTCTCTTTGTCTGATATATTTACTCTTATTTAGTGATTTATCAATTAAACGTGCACTATCTTTTTAGCAAATGAGTAAACTTTTTCCAACTCTGTGAATATCTGTAACTGTTTCTATTTTTAAAAAGTGTCTAACTTTATTTTGTACCTTTTATAAGGGATTACCAGTGAATGAAGTCTCTTTGGTAAATGCTTCTTTGCATAAATACCTTAATAACTTTTAAAATGCAAGATAACAGTGATTATTCAGTTTTGAGGAATGTTTATTAACTCAAAAATGCCTTTAAAAAAAAGAAAATACGTTCAATTTCACTAAAATAACCTAAAAAGCGAAGTGAAACCTGTGTTCTCAAGTTTCTCCAGAAGATGGCAGAACAACCTTATTAATTTTAACTCAGACACTGTTAGTGTTGTCCAGTAGGGGAGCTATAACTTCCTGTGGCGTCCGGTCGTTAGCTGTTAGCTAAAAATTAGCATCGGCTAGACTCGGTTAAAACCAACATTTCTGAACGGATTTTTTACACAAGCGTGGCAAAATTTTAGCAATTAGACTTTGAAGACTAGAACAACGCATCAGAATACAGCTTTTAAAGCGTTTTTGAACTTTAAAAAGCAGATTTTATTTCCCTATGAAAACGAGTTTCATTTCCGGGTCACGTGACTGAAATCACCAATTACAGAGCAGCACGGGGGTGAGAGGAAATGACGTAGGCCCGTCATTCAACTTCTCAGCGAATCAGAACGCTCCACAACAGCAAATTCAACCAATCACAAAGGGTTTTTAGCAACTAGCATGTTAGATTAGCCTGAAATAGGTTCGTCAACTTTTAGTCTTTTAAACTGTCAAAATGCACTTTTTCTGTTAAAAAATGTAACGAATCAACTCTGAGCTTAGCTGAGACTTCGTCCAGTCTTTAAAACGTTTCTCCATCTATTCAAAATACTCGTTCAAACTTATCAGAACCGAACCGGACCACAGCCGGGTCTTGCAGCAGAACCTCCGTCCTTTTAAACAGAATAACGTTTTCCACAGCTCATCAGCTTAGTTACACGTAACAGGCGTACAATTTCAGCTTTAAAAACACTTAATGACACTATTTCAGCTTTCAAAACATCACCAGCGTAACACAGCGTAAACATGCAGCGTTCCACTTCAAGCGGCAGCTCCAGCACGCTGCGTTCAATCACAGCTGACAAAACTGTTATTTTTCATGCCAACATGTAAAATCAATCTTTACACGAATACACAGTCATTTATGAACACGTAAACGGGCCACCAATATGTAGTATGACATATGCAGGATATATTCATACATTTCGCGAGTTCTTCATTTTTCTGACTGTGTAAATGTCGTGCATTGAGTTTAACAGAAATGTAACGAGAGACGTTATTTACCTTTGACCCATCAAAATGAATGCGGTCATTTATTTGCAGAATCAAAGTTTAACATCACACATTTACATTAATTTGGCAAAATATGAAAACAATAACATGGCTAGTTTCACAGAAAGTGGGCACAATACGGCGATTGTCCTCACTTCTCAGCAGAACAGCAGACATCAATCACACGGCGGTGATTGAGAACTTTGCTTCAGATATTTCTAAAATATCTGTAATGATTTTAGGAGAAAGGAGAGTTTAAGATGGAAAATGGAGATTTATCTTACAGAGAGATGTGTGAGGGAATTAATCTGTTTGACCAGAAACGTGCACGCTCCTTCAGTTCTCAGCTTGGTCACGGTACGCTTGGTCGAAGTAGAACTTTTACCTGGTTGACGATAGGTCAGCGTCGGTATAGAATCCTTCCTTTGACTCTTTCAGCGTTTCCGTTGAGAACAGCTAAAATACTTCGAGAGTCGTGCGAGGTTATCCAAACAGAAGTTATAATTCCCAAAATCGTCCCTGCATTCTGGATTCAAGAAGCATTCTGGACGCCTGCGTTAGCATCCAAGAACTCTGAACTCTTTAACTCTCTTCAGAGAGTTAAAGTCTGGAACTCTTCTCCAGGAAAAACTTTCAAGCTCTGAAAACTCCCATGTTGAACTCAATCTAGCGAGAACTGGGAAGTTGCCACATTTAAATGGGTCGACTTCCGGGTCATTTGAGAGCTTTTTGATTGGTCGATGGACCAGAAAGAGGTGTGGTTTGTGATGTAAGGTGTTATGAAAAGTCAAGGATTGTTTTAGTGACAGACAGAAAGATTATTGGAGAACTTCAGACTTCGTGGAGTCTCTACTCCTATTATCTGCTGTAAAAGTTAAACATGACATTTTTTTTTTCAGTAAACTTTTAGTTGACCGAAACTTGAACTTTAACACACACTTACAAAACTTGCTCATTGAAGACAGAAAAATCAAGAAATGCATATTAACCTGATTTCTTCTTAGAATGAGGAATAAAAATCATTACTTACTGTTTATGTAAATAAAAATGAGTAGTTCTCTTCAACCTGTAAACATTGTTTGAACTAACACAATTTGATTATCAAACATTTGTAAAATAGTAATGATCATAGAGAATTGTCTTTTCTACTTGATTAATTCAAGAAAGAAAGTCTCCGGATGGGTCAAACTGTATTTCTGGATGCAGATCAATGAAATAACAGTTTCTGTCCATCTGGTCAGATTTGACATCAGATCAAGTTCACTACAATAGAGTAGGCTATCTCATTACTATAAAGAAAGTTTCCTGATGCATGCTCAAATATTTTATATTTTATAAATAAAGTTGCTCATCCACAATTCACTGATTAGGATTCATCAATAAGATTCAAGTGTTTGCAGAGGTTCACACGTTTACTAAATGTAAACTTTTTTTTTGTCAAATAAATAGCTTGGTATAAAATGTCTCATCAGCTGAATGGGTTTTCCTGTAGAAAATAATCTGTGATGATTAAATTTACAAGACATTTATAGAATTCTAAATTGTTTCCTAGTTTTTATTGACCTTTTCTTTCTCTTTATTTAACAAAAAAATATGTGGCGAACTTGCAAATAAAATGAGTGTAATTTCTGTATGAAATAAAGGCCAACCATTCCTTGAATGAACATGTATCACCCAGACTGCCTTATCTGCAAAACTGGTAAACAGTAACCCGGGTATGATGAGGTTAGAAGAGGGGCAGTTTTGTTGTTTATAATCTTAACCACAATCTCATGTGAATAGTAAAATCTCAATACTTGTAAGAGCTTGGAGTAAATGTTGAGGATGACTTTCAGCTAATAAAACATCAGAATTAGCTTACTATCTATAAAATAGTCTGAGTAAAAGAAAAATAAAGTGTTTTGAAGGTCAATTAGATTTAATAGCCAGCTTGAATGAAGAGCATCTCAGCGTGACCTCAGCCAAAGTAAGGAGTACTTTCAGGAGGATTATTCTGCACAAAGCAACTGGCCCAGCCAACATCCCTGGAAAAGTGTTGAAGGAATGTGCTGATTAGCTCTGCGAGGTGCTGGCATACATCTTTAACACCTCACTTACCCTGGAGACAGTTCCCACCTGCCTGAAGACTGCCACCATCATTCCAGTCCCAAAAAGCTCTACAGTGACTGGTCTGAATGACTATCGGCCAGTGGCCCTCACCCCGATAGTCGCTAAATGCTTTGAAAAACTGGTCATGACTCGCATCAAAACAACCATCAACATCAACGAGGACCCTCATCAGTATGCATACCATGAGAACTGAGCAAAAGAGGATGCCATCTCCTCTGTGGTCCACACTGCGCTCACCCACCTGGAGCAGAAAGACTCTTACGTCCATATGCTCTTTGTGGATTTCACATCCGCCTTCAACACCATGATCCCCCAAACCCTGATGGACGAAATATTCACACTAGGACTAAGCCCCTCCATTTGCAACTGGGTACTAGACTTCTTAACAAACAGACCACAGTTAGTGAGGATCCACAACTTCTCATCCTCCACCATAACCCTCAGCACTGGCTCTCCTCAGGGATGTGTGTTGAGCCCCCTCCTGTTTACTCTGCTCACATATGATTGTGCAGCTACCCATCCAGGCTGTCACATTGTAAAGTTTGCAGATGATACAGCGGTGGTGGGATGCATCACAAACAATGATGAGTCCAGCTACAGGCAAGAGGTGGAACACCTGGAGAGCTGGTGAAAAGAGAATAACCTTCACACCAATGTAAAGAAGACAAAGGAGATGATTGTGGACTTCAGAAGGCACAAACATACCTACCCCCCCCCCCCCACACACACACACACACACACACACAAACAGAACATAAGAGGATGTGCAGTGGAAGTGGTCTCCACCTACAAGTACTTGGGTGTACACAGGAATGAAAACCTCAGCTGGAGCAACACCACCAGCCTGATCAAGAAAGTTCATCAGACTCTACTTGCTCAGGCGGCTGAGACGAGCTGGTATGGGAAGCTCAGTCCTCACCTCCTTCTACAGGTGTGCAGTGGAGAGCATCCTGTGTTCCAGCATCCACGTGTGGCATGGAGGCTGCACAGCTGCAGAAAGAAAAGCTTTGCAGAGAGTGGTGAAGGCTGCACAGAAGACTGTTGGAGTCAGTCTCCCCACCATCACAGACATCTACACCTCTAGATGCAGGAAGAGAGCCACTTGCATCATGAAGGAGCCCACTCACCCAGAACACACACTTTTTGCCCCACTCCCCTCAGGAAGGAGGTTGAGGAGCATTAAGTGTAGAACCACTAGACTGAGGAACAGCTTCTACCCTGAGGCTGTTAGACTCATGAATTTCTAACCAGAATAATCACAGTGAAAAAAATCACATCATGTTGCTGCTGATCTGTTCCATGAAGCTGCTGATCTGTTTCTTGTTGCTGCTGATCTGTTTCATGTTGATGTGTTCATGTGTGCTCATTTGAATTGGTTCTAGAATTGCGCCGCTCAAGGTGGCTGCATGTTGGAGCAGCTCTGTTACTTTCATTCTGAGATTTTGCTTTTGGAAACTTTAATTCCTCTTTTTCTGGATGTAAATCACATTTTTTGGATGATTGTTTCCTCTGGTATCGGATGTTGTGCAGCTGGAAGGATTTTTACTGAAACTTTTTAGTTTTGGACATTTGTTATGATGCGTAACCATGGCAACGAGGCAGTTTCTACAACCAACAGCAGCTGATTAACATCGCAAAAGCTCCAGTAATATCTCAACTACAGCCCTAAATTTCAAATGAGTTGAAAAGGATGTTCTGTGGACGCATTTTCATCTACCTGCCAGCTGTGCTCGAGTGCCTGACCACTGAGATCCTGGAACTAGCAGGAAACACAGCTCATGACAGCGGAAGGACAGGATCGTCCATCAGCACCTACAGTTGGCTGTCCGCAGCGATGAGGAGCTCAACAAGCTGCTGGGAGGAGTGGCCATTGCCCTGGGAGGATTTCTGCCCCACATTCAGGTGATCCTGAAGCCCAGGAGGCCAACCATGTGCAAGTAAACGGATCAACATCTGTGGCCAGTTTTTTCAGATCTGCTATAAGACGGACCATCACAAGAGATCCTTCCCGCCCACAACCATCAACATCTAGAACAACTCTTTTATGAAACAAGGAAAATGAGCTACAACAACATTTAATTTCCCTCTGGGATTAATAAAGTATTTTTGAATTGAATTTGAATTGAATTGAATTGAATTGCTCACACAGACTCATGTTCGTGCTGCTGTTCGACGTAATGTTTCTATGCTACTAGTGCTTAGCATATTTTTAGTTGATGTTTTTGTTAGTTCATATCTTAGATCTTATTACTATTTTTCTTTTACATTTTATTGTTGGATGTAACTGGGACCCTGTGTACATAATTTCGCCCCACCACATGTACCATATGTGATGCAAATGACAATAAAGAAACTCTGACTCGGCCTCTGAATTGGGTGGACTCCACCCAATCATTTTAGATGTTGAGCCAGTTAATACTTTCTAAGTGTTTCACTAAAATTTGTTTGGTGCATGAGATATTTGTCTATAGCTGCAGCCATACACAGAAAAAAAAAATCACCTTTTTGCCCTCAGCGGCAGGCAATAATGAACTCAGAGTCTGAAGATAATTTTTTAACATGTATTTGATAATTTTGTCCACCTACTCGGATGCAAGTTTCAGCAAGAAGATAAAATATAAAGCTGTTAAGCAAATGTACAGCCTAAATGTTGTTTTTAAAGGTCATAAGAGCTGTTATGGAGTGTTGTAATTATGTACGAGAGTCATTTGGGGTCTGTCAGACAAAGTTTATATTTCTGGCTCGTCTTATTTGACAAAGAGCTCAGAAAATTCTTACAATACAGTAAAAGTAAACAAAAAAGAATACAGATAAAAACTCGTAGCTTATAAGAATGAACAATAATATACATTCTCATTAGCAAAAATAAAACTTAGATCTAGAATTGGAAATAATCCACAAATCCTTCACTCTTTGGCTGTTGTCTTAAGTAGCTGATCACTAATTTTCATGTTTGTTCATGAATCAATTTGGGTTTAAAATCAGTCTCAGCATAAATCATCAAAGTTCCCAAAAGCAGTTGAATATTAATTGAATATCACAACGTTTTAATTTATTTTTGCTTCTTAAAAAAATAGTGTAGTGTAGTTTTTTCTTTTTTTGTTTCAATGACCTTTGTGATATCAATGGTTAAGTTGAACTGTCTAGTTTGTAAGCATTTCTAAATGACTGGTACATGTCAACCCATGATTTGTATAGGAGGGAAGAATGAAAATTAAAATAAATGTGTCTTTAACGGCAGCACGGTGATGCAACTGGCAGAGCTGCTGCCTCTCAGCGAGCTGGTCCTTGGTTCAAATCCTGGTCCGGGGACTTTCTGGGTGGAGTTTGCATGTTCGCTCCGTGCATGCGTGGGTTTGCTCCCACAGACCAAAAACATGCATGTTAGACTGATTGGTAACTAAATTGTCCCTAGGTGAGAGTGAGAGAGTGAATGGTTGTTTGTCTCGTTTGTCTCTATGTGTCCCTGTGATGAACTGGAGACCCGTCTAGGGTGTCCCCCGCCCCTTGCACATCGATTGCTGGACATTGGCACTGGCAACCCCCATGACCCAAAATGGAAGAAGCGGGTAAAAAATAATGGATGGATGGATGGTGTCTTTTAGCAACTGATTAATCTAAACCTTTAAAGTACAAATATTACAACATACTACCATATAAAGGAAGAAAAAATAAACATTTTAAAGCTATCAGTCAAAAAAATTCATGCCTAATTTATTTTTAAATTATTAATTTGTTTTTATTCTTTCGGCAGCTCCCTTTGTTAAGATTATTGCAATTATTTTTATGCTGGATGCCGTTCCAGATACAACCACAGACCACCGAGCTACCACAGCCCTCTGGAGCAGAGAGCTGCAATCTAGGGTGCCTGGGGGAGCAGATGGTAGGGGTTAAAAGCCTTGCTCAATGGCCCAGAATGGAGCAAATGAGGATTGAGGCAGGTGTGGTTGCTTCACCTTTCCCACCCACATTTTGATGGTGTTGCTCCAGGAAGTCGAACCGGCCACCTTCTGATCACATGCTCACTTACTTGAACCTCTTCTCCATCATTCCCATGAATGTGTACTTTAATGCAGTTCAAATATTCTGGGAAAAAAGAAAGAGAGGAGAACACAAAATATGCTTAGTAAGCACAAAAAAAAGTTTTATCCTTTGAACTTGAGATGTCATATCATCAATAAACACTTCTATTGAATCAAGCCATGCACTGACTGGTCAGGGGGCGGAGTCACTAGAGGGGTTTGAGAATTTTTCTAAACATTCAATCCGCCATTTGCAATTACCGGTGTTCGAACTTGAGCAGCGGCTGGACTTATTTACAAGATTTATAAAACTGTAAAGACAACACCGTGGTCTAATGCTGATGTGCAGGCATTTTTTCTGCTTGGTGGCCGACAACAAAATTCAGAGCGAGCTAGATGGAGCCGGTCTACCTGGTCCTTTCCACAAAAGCTAAAGAGCCCCCTCAGGTCGTCATCTCCCCCGCTTCAAGCTCCGCCTGTCACAGTGGAAGATCCTCGTGGTGCCGACTCGGAGCTCAGTTTTCGGATCCCGGTCTTGAGTGCTCTGCGGGCTCCGAGCTTCACTGTTCACCACGGAGGATCATACAAGCTGGTGACTCACAGAAGGCCATTGCCCGGACCCCGGCCTCGCATAATCATGAAGACCAAACCCTGATCCCGGCAGACGGGTTTTTAAAAACATTTTATGTATTAAAAAAAATTATTATTAGTATTATTATTATATAAAAAATATATTTTTTTAATCAGTGAAGATTAAAATAAAAAAATATAATAAACAGTGCCGGCTTTACCATGAAATCCTGTTTTCACTTTAATGACTATGAAACAATCTCTTAAAGTTAACTCAGCTGAAAAAATCATAAAAAGACACAAAATTATTGGATCTCTCATGAATATTTCCATCAAATATGTTTAAAGAAGAGATACAGCCTTTAGTTCAACTTTATTCCAACCCACGGATGTACAAATCCCAAAACAAGAATTAAACTTTAAAGCAAAGCTGAAATCAAATGAATATCTGTGAACAAGAAACAAAACCACACATCTAAATTGAACAATAAAAGTAGACACAATGAGTGCAAATACATCAAATGAAGAAAAGTTATACAATTTTAAATATAGATGAACAACAAAGACCATGCTCAATAATCCAGGTATACAATCCAAAATATAGATGGTTTTGTAGAATCTGCTTCATCAGAGGTTTAATGGTGAACTAAAGTTCATTAAAAGTTTATTAGCAGGATTTTTTTTTTATTCTATCATTTTAATAATCTGTATTCTTTTTAATTTACCAGAAACTTCAAAATAAATTATCTCTGTACTGAAACCTGTTTCCAAAGTATCACTGCCACCAGCTGATAAGGCACGTGACGTCAATTTGCACCCCGCCCCCTGGAACCGGTACTGAAAGGGGCTATGAAAACACGTGTACCGTACCGAGTCAAGTTGAACCGTGCTATATCGGTAATAAGAGGTACTATGGAAAAGGGACATTTCATTCACCTTCAGTTTTAAATGTAACCACGAGTAGCTCTGTATCTGAAGTAACAGTAATTATCAGGTGCTTCTCATTAGGTTTTGGGTGACAGTTTATAACAACATCACATTTGATTGTTGCATTTTGAACAATGTCTGTCATCCTTCAGCTGTCACAACACATCAGATGTGATATGTATTTTACTCTTCCTACTTGTTTGCTTTTGATGCCAATTAACTTTTTTTTTTACCTTGTTCTAACCTTCCTTAAGTAGAACCACACAAACATGCAGCCCAACACAACTCAAACAACACCATATGCACTCGGTTTGTCCCCTTAGGGTAAAGAGTATAGAAAATGAGGCACAGACACTGATGTCATCTGTCTGCACAAAAGTGAGTATTTTTTTGTTGTGCAGGGCAATGTTTTTTTTTACATTCAACCTTTACTTAGACAGGTAAATCACATTGAGCCTCGAGGACTCATTTACAAGAGAGACCTGATTTCAACAAAGAATGATGACAACAATGGACAGTTATATATTAGCCTCCCTGGGGACAGTAGTGGCAGAGTGGATTATATAGCATTCCTTAAATATTTCTCCAGTGATCTAACAACCCTGTTCATTATTGCCTGAAAACATTCTATATCCACACAGCGATGTATGATTACCTACAGTGGTCCTAACCGTGGTCAAAATTCAGTTTACTTGTGCAGAAGGGAAATCAGGCCAGGCAGCTGTGGCTTTCTCATTTGGCAGGAATTGTCTGCTTCTCTCAATCTCTCAGTCATGAAAAGTCTGTGGCTTTGTTGAAAGGGCAGTCAGAAAAAACAGCTTTTGAGTGGTGAGGTTACTCAGCTAGAACTAGAAAAAATAAAAATAGAAATACATCCGACTCAGAGGCTGGGTTTACTGAATATTTACATTGATAAAATGTAAACTCTACAGTATCAAAGACATTTTTTAAATTATATTTGTCTTGCCTTATGTTCCTTTGTAACCTCAACCAAGTAATATAAAGTCAAGTTACTGTACACACTTAAGACTTTTGTGTGCCAGACCCTAATGAGAGTTCATTCAGTCCTTAACTAGTATTAACATAAACAAAGGCTCAGAACAACATAAGATGTACTACGAAGTGGGATTATTTATTTAGCAAAACTAAACCAAACCCTAGAAGCAGTGTGCAGAAACTAAGTACACCCCCTGAATAACAAAATTCTAGATTTGAAAGCTTAGGGAAACAAGATGACTCAATACAACCACCTCTTCCAGCTCTTCTGGGAAGATTCACAGGCATTTCCAAACCAGCTGAGAGACATAGTCTTTCCATCATGTTCTGGGTTCCACATAATAGGAAAGCCTACAAAATCACCCAATGGAGTCTAACAGATGTGTCAGATCCTCTGGATGGATTCATCTTGTTGAAACATGTCGTCTTTTGTCCAAAATACTTTGTCAGTCTGAGGAGCTGCAACAAGCTCAGTCTTATAAATAGCACCTTCTAATAAGCTATGTTTACATGCACAAAATTCTTTGACCGGATTAAAATGTTTTCAGATTAAATAATTCAAATGTATCGTTTACATGGGCACAATCCGTTTACGATGAGCGTTTACCTGCAGCAGGCTTTTATTCTGAAAAGAAGTACTGACATACTGACTGAGTGGTAAACTCTTCTTAAAAACTGCCTCTGTAATGGCAGCTGTTTTACACATACATGTGAGAGCAAGCTCATCTGGGTCATGCGTGCACACATGCACGAGTGTTTGGTAATGCCAAGGTGTGATGGTCCCATCTCTGTTTTGTCTTATCTCTGCAGTTAGACAAACAGTTTAAACCTCATTGACTTAATCCAAAGTATTTGTACATTGATGGTAGGTGATTGCACAGCCCCTCTAGTAATTAGACCTGTAACCTTACTGCAGTCAGCTCAATCAGAAGTCCTCTCACAGGACAACACCTTTTCTTTTCAGTCTAGACACCCTCTTTCTCTCAAACGCACTTGTTCCTGCTCACCCACTCTTCCTGCTCTCTATCAGTCTGTTGAACATCTGCACTTGATAGCTCACTGTGTGCATCTTTCCCTCATATGGTTCAACGTCTTTTTTTCTTCTGGGCCATCTGTCTCAATCAGCTATAATGTTAATAGAGCCTGATGTATACACTTAAGTCTATTGAACACAACAGTCTTTTTGTTAGGGCTGCTGTAGAGCATGCATGGCAGAGCTGGGAGAATGAGGAGGAGGAGGGGATGACCTTAGCATTAACTTACGAGCCAGCTCTGAAATACATTCAACCTTTATTTATACAGGTTAATCCTATTGAGCGTCGGGGACTCATTTACAAAATAGACCTGGAAGCGACCTGGAGATGTAAAATAAATTTGAAGCTGAGTTTTTTTTTTAAATCCATAAGACTTTCGCAGTACGTCCATAGTCATGAAAATGGGGGAAAATCCATATACTGTAATTTACAGAAAATTCATAAGATCCATGTATGTGCTGGGCGTGTTATTCTGTGTCATAGCCCCGCTGACCAATCAATGACTGCAGCCTACTTAAAAATCAACACCTCGGAGCAGTTTGCTTGGAACCATGAACAAAATGATCCTATAAAGTGGGCTGAGGGGAGGATGTGTGTGTGTGTGGGGGATGGATACTGGCAGTGGGCAGGACCTTAACTGGTGCGGTGTGGTACGTAACCGATGAGAGTTGAGACTGTGACAAAGTGCCATAAATAGCTGATTTGCCAGAGGAAGAACGTGGCAATATTGGTGGATCATTTAGATTCCTCTTCCATTCTAGGGCCACATAGAATCAAAAGAGACAAACAACCATTCACTCTCTCACTCACACCTAGGGACAATTTAGAGTTACCAATCAGCCTAACATGCATGTTTTTAGTCTGTGGGAGGAAACCAGAGTACCCAAAGAAAACCCACACATGCACGGAGAGAAGTTGCATGCAAACTCCACTCAGAAAGGCCTCTGACCAGGATTTGAACCAGGGTGACCTGCTTGCTGAGAAGTGGCTGCTCTGCACCACCATGCTGCCATCATTTCAAGTCATTCTTACTAATGGTTTAACAGGTGAATTTTATTCATGAACTTGAATTGTCCTAGATTGGTTTAACCTAATTTTACAACCTGGTATCTATTGAAACGCAGAACCAGATGGCTATTCTGCAAAACAATTTCAACAAAGCATGACTTTTTTCTGTTAGTGTGGCTTGAAATAACCTAAAACTCCACTAAAAAGTTATGGGTCCTAGAGGTTCTTATGTTACTTTGTGAACTCATATTTTCTACCTTGGTCTTTATGTACATTTATATGAAAAGGGACATTACACACAATTTGACACTCTTCTTCACTTCAAATATCATGATCTAACAAAGAAAGTTGTTTTTTTGTTTTTTTTTTTTGTTTTTTTTTTCAAAAACAACATTTACTTACCCTCATTCATTAAGGACAGTAGGCCTATTATTGAGAAGTGAAAACTATAAGAATCCCAATGGGAAAATGCCATTGTGACAATTAGAACAAAAGAGAACTTTCCTCATACAGTTACCTATAAAAACTGTTTGAAACTATTCAGAATGGACTCCCTGCTACTGGTGAGGTTGTGATAAAAAGATCTGGGGCCTCATGTTACAGTAGCGATGCACAAAAAGTTGTGTATGCCTGGTTCCACTTACTCATTCAGATGTATCAAAATGAATGTTACACGATAGTTTGCTAGTTTGCATTAAAAAAAA
>NC_056498.1:71929355-71930637 GCF_014905685.2 Nematolebias whitei | reverse complement strand
TTCAGTTCAGTTTATTTATATAGCACCAATTCACAACAAAGTTGTCTCAGGGCACTCTACAGAAACATTCACAGACAGTACATGAAAGAGTCAATAGGCCCTTTTCACATGACGTCAGACAACTTCCTTTTTGACTCGATGCTGTGGATCATTACTTCCGGGTCTGTTCTCCCTCGGGAGACCTGTCTGGAAACTTAATGAAATTTCATTCCTTCAACCTTTATTTACAGAGGTTATATTACAAGGTACAGCACAAGGTAAGGTTAATAAAAACAGTATTTATGTGTTTGTTAGCTGTGGTAACGTTATCCATCATTGCAGCAACTTTAGCCACAGTAGCTAAAATATACAACACGGGCTGTCAGTGCTCTAACGTTTAAATGTTTACTAGCTATATTAACGTCAATAAAAACAGTATTTATGTGTTAGTTAGCTGTGGTAACGTTATCCATCATTATCAATTTACCTTTCAGTAACTGTGTAAGGAAACAGCCTCCAATTGTAAAGTAAGCTAGCTAGCAGCTAACAGGTAGCTAAACTCTACACTGCTGCTGCCTGTCAGTGCTGTAACATTAAAATGTTTACTTTATCTATTAATGTAAAATCTCTGACATCTTCCAACACTGTTGTTTAGAATAGCATTTTAAATATTGAATTAAAAACTGTATGTCTAACCATTTCCATGTTCTGATGATTAATAATTTCTCTTTTTGTTTCTTGTGTCCATCTTTGTCAGCAGCAGCAACTCAGCAATGAGGACACCCTGAAGACCCAGGCTCGTCTGAGGATTTTAGCAGAGAGGACCATGAGAAGGGTGAAGGAGAACCAGTCAATCAGGAGGTTCAGTCAATCAGCTGTGGGTCATCTGCTGCTGCCTGATATCAAATTATCAGGAGCCTCTTGATCATAAAGGAGACAAACCAGTCTAGAGCCTCCCTGCTCCTTCAAGTCACACTTCTTGGATGAACATTCATTACTGGAAGCAGCTGTGTTGGAAATCTCTCAGTATATTTTTCTTTTTTTTATCTACTAATGAATGAATTGATGTTGTGAAGAATTCTCAGAACTTTTTTTTTTAAATAGCTTGTCTTCAGTAATCTGCATGTGAACATCTTTTACATTTAAATTGCATCTGTTTGTATATTTTACACATCTGGTAATGTAGTACATGGAGGAGGGGAGGACATGCTCAAGTTAAAGCTTCTGTTGTGAACAATTAAACAAGGTTTGTGGCTGCTTCTTGCAAAAATTAATTTAATAATTTTATTGAACACTGTACATG
>NC_056498.1:71923722-71929255 GCF_014905685.2 Nematolebias whitei | reverse complement strand
TATATATATATATAACAGCTACATTATAAAGCGATGTAAAATACTAAAACCAGCTGTCTGTGTTGGTTTATGCCATGAACTTAGCAGATGTTTAAAGCCATATAATATTTTATTTTAAATTATTCATTTATTCATTCATTTAAAAGAAACATAATACACAAAACAATATGATCAAAAAGAAATCATTGAATGAAGAGTGCAGAAAGAAGAAAAAATTTGTATATCTGTCCCTTATTTTTTATATACATATATATATATATATATATATATATAAAATAACTAAACAAACAATCATTTAAATTAATAACTTTAGTATCCATTTTAAAGCTAAGAATAAAAAAAAACATGTTTTGTGTTAGCAGGATTTAATTATAACTCTGAAACTTATCCAGCATTAATAAAACTTACGTTAAGTTGCCTGTTTGGATATGCATGCATAGATTTGGACAAAGTGTACTTGCCTATAGAGAGGATAATTTTACAGCCTCATATAAAATCAATAATGATGATGGTATCGGGACGATATCGGTATCGACCGATATACAAATGTAGGTATCGGTTTCGGATCGGAAGTAAAAAAATGTGGATCGGTGCAATCACTAATATTTTGCTTTCATTTTGAAAGCACATTTTCATTTCTTGTGAAGCTGACATTGTCAGTTGCTCATTTTATGCAATGGCCTTAAACTCTAATATTTTTAGTCCAAAGGATTTACATTTTTCAGGAGAAAGCAAAAATGTTTGTGAGTAAGCTTGATAGAGTAAAAAATATATAACAAACACTATCAGAATATGTGACATAATTTCTCCTAAGACCAGAACATTTTATGAATTACTATAGAATTAAGTACCATTTAACACTTTTAAGGAGTTTGTAGTGTCAGCCTCTTTTTTCCAGAAAACTTTGGATGATGATGTATGACTAACTGTAAAACATTCTTTGAATTGTGGAAAAGAAAAAACATTGCAATAGAAACAGACACTAAAGTAAGTCAATATTCTTATTTCCTACTCGTTACAAATAGCTTTGGAAGTAAATAGTGGAACCTTCAGTAAAAGGAATTTGATAAGAGCAAGTGATGAGAGTTAAGATGCTATGATCAGTAATAAGGATGAATTATTATTTATTTAAATCAACAGAAACTAATTTGGTAATCACATAGACACTGGTATTTTACTAGATGCAGTATGCCCTTCCAAACACAAGGCTGTACAGATCATGGTTTAGATGTGTGATGATGATTTAGCTGTCATCCCAACACTAAGACACACACATACACACTCCACCCCACCCTCAAGACAATACTGAGAGCATAACAGTAGATAAAAGTGTGCTTTTATGAAGATAAGGCAACTAGCTGAAAGCAAAGCAAGATAAAAGCCTGGCAAAGATAACGGCTGTGTAATATGTAGGACTATTTCTTAATGGAGGCAATGACTCAACAGAGTCATGGAGTTTGGGGATTCAGTGTAACAGGATTATATGATCGGATTATGAAAAAATAACAATTTATTACATTTACTGAAATAAGCATAGCAATCAGATTAAGATTGTTTAGTGTGACCTTTGTTTCCTACATTATTGATAGTAATAATGAGCCATAGACACTGAGAGAGAGCAGACATTTTTATTTAACAGGGTTTAAAAACTGTTTAACAGTCCTGGCTGTTCTTGCTGGATATTTTTGTTTTATAATGCACCAAATGTTTTTAATAGTTGCAAGGTCTAAACTGCAGGCAGATCAGTTCTTCTATGAAGCCAAGCTATTGTAATAGAGGCTTTGATAGAGCTTTTCCAGATGTGTAAGATGCCCATACTAATGGTACTAATGCACCCCTATACCAGCAGAGAGCCAAGCTTTTTAACAATGTGCCGATTTTCAGCCCAATGGTCCTACCACACTTTAGTACAAAGGATGTGGTCTCCATGGGTTCCAAAATAAATTCAGATTTGGATTTGTCTGACCACAGAACAGTTTTCTGTTTTGCCTCAGTACAGTGTAAATCACCTTTGGTTCAGTGAAGATGGCAGCAGTTCTAGATGGTGTTCACATAAGCTTTCTTCTTTGCATAATATGATTCAAGGATTCATGGTTCTTTATTTGTCATTTGCACCTCATGTGGTACAAGTGGTGGAACGAAATTATGTACACAGGGTCCCAGTTACATCCAACAATAAAATGTAAAAGAAAAACAGTAAAAATATCTAAGATATGAACTAAGAAAAACATCAACTAAATATGCACTAAGCACTAATAGCATAAAAACATCACGTCAAATAGCAGCACACACATGAGGCTGTATGAGCAGATGAGCATACATGAACACAGCAACATGAAACAGATCAGCAGCAACATGAAACAGATCAGCAGCAACATGATGTGATTTTTTTCACAGTGATTATTCTAGTTAGAGATTCATGAGTCGAACCTCAGTCTAGTGGTTCTACACTTAATGCTCCTCAACCTCCTTCCTGAGGGGAGCGGGGCAAAAAGTGTGGGTGCTGGGTGAGTGTGGTCCTTCGTGACGCAGGTGGTCCTCTTCTTGCATCTAGAGGTGCAGATGTCTGTGATGGTGGGGAGGCTGACTCCAACATCTTCTGTGCAGCCTTCACCACTCTCTGCAAAGCTTTTCTTTCTGCAGCTGTGCAGCCTCCATGCCACACGTTGATGTTGGAGCACAGGATGCTCTCCACTGCACACCTGTAGAAGGAGGTGAGGACTGAGCTTCCCAGTCCAGCTCGTCTCAGCCGTCTGAGAAAGTAGAGTCTCTGATGAGTTTTCTTGATCAGGTTGGAAGTGTTGTTGCTCCAGCTGAGGTTGTCATTCATGTGTACACCCAAGTACTTGGAGGTGGAGACCACTTCCATTGCTAATCCTCTAATGTTCGGGGGGGGGGGGGGGGTGTTTCCTTCTCAAGTCCACGATTATCTCCTTTGTCTTCTTCACAATGATGTGAAGGTTATTCTCTCAGAGCTCTAATAAAGTTTTAAGCAACATTTGTGGAAGGCACTGTTAATTGTGTTCGCACATGTTGATATGTGTAAGAGACCTGTAGCTGTGCCTCAATGTACTTGGCTTCTTCACCATTCAGTTTATTTGGAGTGACACCCAAAAGAAACTAATGTTAGCAGCTGGAAAAAATCAACTCTTGCAAAACTGTAGTAGTAAAATGTGTGTTAACTCTACCAATGCAGTGAACCACTCAACAAGAACGTTGCTTTGTGAGCAGGCACATTTGATAAATGTGTGGTCTTCAATAACTGTTTCTTTTTATGGTTTTCTTAAAAAACAGCAAGATAAATACAGAAAACAACTCCAAAGGAATGTCTTTTAATACAGAGTGTTTGGTCTCTATGTGGCAAAGCAGTTTTACAAGTTTTCATGGTTTTGTTGAATTGCTGGTCACTGCACATGACAGAGAAAAAAAATGGAGCATTTGACTCATGTTTTGTGCTGAAATGGTAACAAGAAGGATTTTGGAAACTTTTGTTGAAACATAGCTTTCTTTCTTTCTTTCTTTCATACTATTTCATTTCTTCATAAAAATCTCCAACAAAGTATTTATTTTTATTATTGAATTGTTCATTTTTGCAAATATTAGCTTGTAGATTTGTTGATACATAAAATAAGTTTCAGAATAATTAAACACAAAATATTTGTGATCTGAAAACATTCAGAGTATGTGTTGGGATGACTCTCATCTACCACCATACCCAATTGTAGCTCAATATCAGTACAACTGACTTATTAATTGCCATGTTTTCTTTCTTAAAGTTTAACTGTTGTAACCGTTTTGAATAAGGTAGACTCCAAAATATAATCAGGTGCAGACATATGTGTAATAATTACTTTCTGAAAGTTTCAATAAACTTCGTTTTCTGATTCAAAAAACATTTTACTAACAGGCAGAAAAGCAAACACACAGAAAGACAAAGTAAAAAGAGTAAGTACGCTCAACCACCCAGGTAAATAAATCACCACAAAAAGTCCATGCTCAATAATCCAGGAATACAAGTAAGCTGTTGGGGGAAGAATCAGTTTTGTGTTGTGTGTTTCCTTGACTGATGAAGCCTTCTGGATCGAAGTTGAAACGTTTTACCAAAAAAAAGAAACTGTCCAGATGACTTGACTGAAAAATGTTGGAAATCACCACATTGTTAAATCATGTCATCTGGACAGTTTCTTTTTAGAAGAAACATGTACCACACAGAAATACAATTAAGCCTGCCCTTCATGATGGTGTGATAATAAAATAAAATCTGTTGTTTCTAAATGAAAATATATACACTTTCTAGGGAGTAAACAGCTCAAACCTTGAATATAGAGACTTAAAACAGTAGTCCCTCGCTACTTTGCGGTTTGACTTTCGCGGACTCTTTCTAGCAGGGTTTGTGAACGTACAGTACATAATATTGTACAAAAAAATTGTACAGGACACATGATTGTTAGCTTTAATATTACTCACATGATTGGGACAGTACTTGATACAGTACTGTACAGTAAAACGTTAAGGAAAAAATAATATACTTGGAACAGGCATGTCAATTTTGTAGTTTTCTCTCTGTAATCCTCCACTGTATTCCTGTTCATAATGACTACATTTCCCAGAAGGCAACAGGACCCTGCCCACAGGCCCCGTTTCCTTCTGCTGAAAAAAAAAAAAAAAGAAAGTAAAGTTTAGATCTGATTGGCGCCCAGCGGATGCAGAGAAGCCACAGTGAACCCACTGAACCCACCAAACCAATGACTCTTAAGAGCTGGTAGCCGTCCCATGAGGATTTCTAAGCGCGGACGCACCGCCATAGGTCGGGGGCTGTTTCTGTAGCCCATCAGGGCTTTTTTCACTCAGACTTGGAATCTATCGACCACCAACAGTCCCATGCCAGCCAATCAAAGGTCTCCCCCCCCCCCCCCCCCAAAAAAAAGTGCTACAGCGCTAAATAGATGCACTGAACTGGACAGCCAGACTCAGTAGTTAACCTGAGTGCTCCTAGTTGGCCCACAAGGACCTCTGATTGCAGATGCACTACTAAGTAAAATGTATTAGCTACATATGTTGTTAAAAAATATGTAGGTTTATGAGTTAACAACATTGATTGTGGGCTTTGTCGCTGCACAGTACGTCTGCAGAAACGAACCGTGCCAGACTGGAACTGAGAGCAGCTCCTTTTCTGCAGAGCTGGTGCGTAAAATTTAGTAGCTACATATATCGTACAGTACGTGTGTTGTTAAAATGTTGTAGATTTAAGTGTTTACAACATTGCAAGAGTGTGGGAAGAGTTTCTAAAGCCTTAATATATATATAAATACTAAACTAAATATAACGTTGCTACTTCGTGGATTTTCATTTATTGCGGGGTGTCCGGAACCAAACATCCACAATAAACAAGGGACTACTGTCATGAACCAGAGGCCGGATCGCAAACAACAACAACAACCACTGAGAGGGTTAAAAGATTTATTGTGAAATAAAGTAAAACTCTGGAGTAGGTCCGGTTCTGGGCTGGTTCCGATCTTCTGATTGGTAGTTC
>NC_056498.1:71911077-71923712 GCF_014905685.2 Nematolebias whitei | reverse complement strand
AGTTGTTCAGCAGAAGTATCCAGTACGTGATCCAAAAAGAGAGTCAAAAAACAAGAGCATGAGTCGGTACCTGATCAGATGAGCAAAAGCAGACGAGGGCTGAGGCAAAAGCGTGGTCGTGGTCAAGGCAAGGGTCATGAACGTGATGAGTCAATCAATGGAATGCTGGAAAGTCTACTGCTGATGAGACAGGATAGAGAATCTGGCCCAGACTGAGAGGAATGAGTGAGCTTAAGTACTGACTGGACCAGGTGGTGGAGCTGTGGGATAATGAGCGGTGACAGGTGACATGAGTTGAGTGACTACTGAGTGTGCAGCATGACAGAGGAGCTGACAGAGAGCAGAGCTATGACAACTACAGTAATATGAACATGTTTATGGGTTGAACAAACCTAATGAGGTGAAAAATCCGCACCATCAGAAAAAAAAACCAACAACTGGGAAAAAAAACAGTTACAGTCCAGCAATGTTCAGTCAGATCATCTGGTTTCTTTTTTGGTGCTGAGATGTTTCGCCCTCTATCTTGAAGGCTTCATCAGTCTGAGGAAACACTAAACAAAACACAACAACAACAAACAAAAGACAAAACTTAACAAAACAGATTCTCCCTCAACAACCTACTCCAAAGTGGGAAAAAAAAACAGTTATGTTGGTGCTAAGATGGCCTCTGGGGCACGCCCTCTCCTCCAGTCCCAGCCCTCTCCCTCATCGACAGTCACGTCAAACTGGTACAAAACACCAAAGTCCATCCTCAATAATCCAGGTATAAAATCCAACCATTTTCAGTCATGTCATCTGGACCAAAGTTACAGTGTTTAACAACACTAATGTCACAGGACCAGTCAAGGCCTGAAATAAGTACCAGTGAAAGCATAGTTTGAGTCAGGTTTTCAGAATGAGTCAAAGACAAATCATCGTAACCATGCGTTCTGTTTGATCTTTTGTCTTTGTGTCCATGAAGCACAACGATCTGAGACGAGGGACAAAGAATGTGATGTTAGTGATATTATATGTGGCCTGCAAACAATTTCAACAAACAAGAAAAACAGAAAAATTATCTTGAAAAGCTGGTGACAGCATCCATAATAATGTTGGTTATCATGCAAGCAGCCCAAAGCCATTCAAATAACTGCATTTGTCTGAGAGCAAACAAACAGACGAGACAATACCAGGAAGGAAAAGAAAACAGCTTTATCACTGCTAATCTGCTGGAGACAGTGAAGTGAGACTGAGGGAGAAAAATATCACAGTGTTCACACTGAGGTATTGGACTTCACTTAATCCCAATCATGCGTTAATGTTACTGTGATGGTGCTGAAAACACATTTCCCTCCCACTCATTCGTTGTGCAGACAGACAGGGACACGAGCAGATGCTCCAGCTATGAAGACAGATCACTGTGGACTCATGTCCTCTTTGGGATGTGATGGGGGGGACAGGAATCTCAGAAATCCATTTTTACACATATTGGTACACAGCTTTATCTGTTGAAAGTTCATGAACTTTCAAAATAATTATATACGTTTATAAATATGACAGGAATATTGACCACGTTTTCACAGAAATCATAAGGGGCAGCACGGTGGCGCAGTTGCCGCCTCTCAGTGATCAGGTTACCCTGGTCCAAATCCCGGCTGGGGGTCTTTCTGAGTAGAGTTTGCATGTTCTTTCTGTGCTGCATGGGTTTTCTCCAGGTACTCTGGTTTCCTCCCACAGACCTAAAACATGCATGTTAGTCTAATTGGTAACTCTAAATTGTCCCTAGGCGTGAGTGAGAGAGTGAATGGTCGTTTGTCTCATTTATCTTTAAGTGTCCCTGTGATGGACTGGAGACCTGTCCAGGGTGTAAAAATAATGGATGGATGGATGGATGGATGGATAATAGTAAATTGCTATACTTCTTAATTTGTCTGTCCTTATTTTTTCTTCTACCTACAGTATTTTAAGGTTAGGGTATGGAGGTGGCGGGTCTAGGTGGGAGTCCTAGACATTTCCTCTCCTGCATCACTTTCCAGCACCTCCTGGAAGATCCTGTGGTGTTTCCAGACCAAAGAGGACATATAAACCCTTGAGAAAGTTCTGTGTAATCTCCCAGATTTCCTCTCAGTAGACTATGTGTTAAAAACATCTGGAAGGGGGCATCTAGGATGCATCCTAATCCAATTCCTGAACCACCTCCACTGACTCCTTTTGATGTTGGAGGGCAGCGGTTCCACTCCAAGCTCTGCCCAGATCATCGAACACCTCAGCCAAACTGTATTTTTGTGTTCAGTTTTTGCCTGCCTGATGCCTTTTATCAAGTAGTGTGTGTCTGTGCTGTGCAGTGCTCTATCACCTTATTTAAATGAAATCAGGTTCCCAAACCAAATCAGACATATGGTAATCATATTGTGACAATTCAAGGACAAAATGTGAGCGCTTGTGACATACTAACAGGATTTATGTAATCGTCTTTACTCATATGAGATCAAAGCTATAAGCACCAGTCGGGTGTTCTGTACAGAGCTGAGCAGCAATTACACCGACTTCTTATTTCATTCTGCTGTGAAACAATCCTCTCACAGCAGACACTCCCTCCCACAGGCCTTATTACCTCCTCTATAAAGATATTATTCAAATGTTCTATTACAGGATTCCATGAAAGTACATTATTCATTATTATGTGCCTTCACCTTGAGCTGTAAACAAGTATGACAACAAGAATTTGTAAACAATCATGTAAGTAATAATAGGAGTGCTGGAGCCTCCTGGTGTTCTGCACACATTTATATCTAAACTGGAAAAAAAAAAACTGCAGCCACACCTGATTATTAGCTCTTCTTCTTGCCCTAATGGAAGCTTACAGTTTTAATGCAAAAGTAACATATTTTGTGCATCCCAGCACCTTAAAATGTCATGCTTTACCTCTGTTGAGAGGATTAGGCTTATGGAGCTTCCCAGGACATTAAAGACTCATGAATGCAGGGCAGGATTCAGGAGGTTGTGGGCCTCTTGCCTTGACAAACCTCTAGGGCCCCATCAACAGTATTTTTAACATACAAATTGTAATCCTGATTATGTGCACATTAACTTTGAGGTTTCAGTTCACAGAAAGCAAAGTTGATTACTGCACAGACTCTAGGGATACTTTCACACTCGGGCTCCTCTCAGAAAAGTTATACATTTACATTTGTGTTTGCGTTATAAAAAATGCATGGGGTTTTGCAGTCTCGGGGCCTCAGGGTACAGCCTCCGTAACCCCTTTGGAAAGTTCTGGCTTGCATGAATGTTGCATACTGCACATTAAGGGTCAAATGCTTGTCATCTAGTGTATATGTAGCCAGATGTGCAGTTTGTCTTCTGGGCTCCTGTATAAGCTTTAGTCCATCCCACTTTACTTTATTGTATAAGACTAGCTAATTAGCCCCTAGCCATTTGTTTTTTTCATGTGGATATTTAGTACATGTTAACTGTGAAACTGACCACTTTAAAGCAGGTTTCACCAGCTATCCACCTCTTGAGGCCTAAATTAGGGCGGCTGTGGCTGAGTGGTTAGAGCAGTCGTCCTCCAATGCAAGAGTTGGGGGTTCGAATCCACCAGCAGTCACATGTTGAAGTGTCCCTGGGCAAGACACTGAACCCCTCATTGCCTCTGATGTGTGTCCCATCAGTGTATGAATGTGATCTAAAAAGCAATGATTAGTCTCATTAGAATGATTTGTTCAATTAGTTTTGTACAGCTGTAGTAGAGTGCTGTATGAATGGGTAAATGAGGACACAGATTGTGGTGTAAAGTGCTTTGAGTATCTTGAAATAAGATAGAAAGGCGCTATATAAGTACAGTCCATTTACCATTTAAATTATTCAGGTTTCCTGTATCTGCTGTAACTGCTTTATCTGCCATGACAAGCAGGATATGTAGCTTGTAGTTTTTGTCTCTACACCTTTGCACATATTAACTGTAAATGTAGCCTCTAAAGTTGATGAGCCAACAGCCTAAGTGTATGGCATGTTGGTTGGCCACAGGTTTCCTGTACCTGCTTCATTTTGTTTAGAAAAATCATCCCACTGCTATTGTATTACAATTTTTGGAAGTCGTTTAACTTTCCCCACAGGAGTTTTGAGTAGAATGGTTTTATTTGATGAATGGTAATTGTGACTTTCTATTCAACTGTGGTGCAGGAGGGGTCAGGGTGGTGGTGGAGATCTGGAGAAAGGAAGTGGAGTTTCTTACTGTGGCTCCCTCTCCCCTAACTCTTTTGTCCCCCATCGTGGAGCAAAGACAGGGAATTGGGAATACGCTCGGTTCATCTGTCAATCCGTCCATCTGTCTGTGTTTTAAGCATGATAACTTGAAAAATAAGTGAGGCAGCAACTTCAATTTTTGTGCCTGGCTGCATCTAGGTGCAATAAATGTCCCTAGTGAAAACTGGGTTGCCATGTCAAAATCAAAGATGGCTGCCACTAGACATGTAAATTATGTGAGCTGGATGACTAGAAAAATCAGCAACATGCTGACTTCCATTTTGGTGTGTGGCTGCATCTATGTGTAAGAATGGTCATTATCAGAAATTGTGTTGCCATGTCAAAGTCCAACACGGTCACCACCATATACTGTATGCAATGAATTACGAGAGGGACCTGAAAATTCACCCACACACAGGAGTGAACGCAAAGATTTATTGAAAATTTGTCAGGAGGTGAAAGTCAGCTGAAACTCTGCAGTGTTGGATCACATGTGGAGATGCAGTGGTTGTGATTATGTCAGAAGGGAGGAAGGTTTAGAGGGACAGAGGTACATCCAGATCACATGATACGTGAACGTAACCTGGAAGATCCAACAAATGCTATTCTACTTGTGGAGTTTGGTTCTGGGGACTCAGAACTCCTTGAGTCTGGGGTCTGAGATCGTGGTCACAATTCAGGCATGGGTCATTCATAGAGAGACAGAAAAGGCAATACATATCAGAGGGGTTTAGCTGGAATCGGTGGTCAGAAGGCAGAGCGAGAGTTGAAGTCCAGATATCCAGTGGGCAGAATCCATCATGGGCAAGGCAAAAAGGAGAGGAATCCATGGTCATGAAGCAAGTCAATAACAGGAGCATGAACAAGAACTCTGGATACTTCAGGCACGAGGCGATCAGACAATCTGGTAGGAAGGCAGAGACTGAGAAATGCTTAAGAAGCACAGTGAACAGGTGCAACAGGAGAAAGACTAGGAGTGGCACAGGTGAGCTGAGTGAAGCTGATGAGTGGAGGAGTTTAGCAGGGCAAGCAGAAAATACACATACATGGGCCTGGCTTGCCACGAAACATGAATCTTTACATATAAATAAATACTTATGTAAACTGATCACCCCAATCATTTGAAGAAACTGTACTTTCTAGTTTTTATATTGCTCAAAAGTATAGCTTTCTCAAATTGCCGTGGTGGTCGGTGGGGTGGCCGAAGCTTAATTATTTGTGGCTAAGGCCACCACTGGCCAACCCCTGGCAACGCCATTGATCCTGGGGGTCAAAATCTGAAAAAAATTTCACTATTCAAATCCTTCAGCAACCAGGCACATCAGCATATTGCTTGTCCTTGTGAGTATTTACACATACTGTACAATTTTACACTTTTTTTGTTCACTTTCACATTTCTTTTTTGTTGTGTTCAATACCTACATGTATAAAAGGATGATTCAGGACAATAAATTTCCTACTTGCGTACATGTATTTTTTTCTTTAGTTCAGGGACAAAGTAGTCCTCTGACTAACTCTTGTATCATGTGAGTGGTGTTATTTTAGTCATTTCCATAAGCTTTATATGTAAACTTTTAAAACTTGTGTGATTAATAACAGTTGTATTTTAATATCCCTTTTCAAAAATGTTGAGAAAATATTATAATCTTAGAGGAAATTCTTGTCTCAATCTCTTCCATATGTCAGCAGTCATCTGGTTGGGTAGTTTAAAGTGACTCAAATATGCCTTTTTTTACATGATTGAAACTACGTAGAATTTTTTTTAGGTTCATGACATTTTGACCTGGGCATGTCAAAGATTGCGTGGAGAAATTTGGAGGACAGATGGTGAGGGGTGAGCAAAGATGGCAACAATAAAAAAAGGGGTGTAGATATGAGCAGACCTGGACAAAAGTGGGTACATATGCTGAGAAGGTGGAGATGTGGGGAGGAGGGACGTAATTGACTTTGAATGGGAATGCCTTAAATAAGGAAGCAGATGGATAAAAGAAAAATGTGACACATGGAAGGCAAAAGGTAGCAATAATTACTGAATCTTGACATTTGTGGTATCAAACCATGAATATATTTTTGGGTTTATAACTTAAATTCTCACGAGAAGCTTTTATAGTGTAATTTTTCAGTTCTTTAAAAAATATACTTCCACTTTTATTTAATGTACGGCTTTAAACGAACACACAAAAATACAACTTCAGAGGTTAAGTCGATTTTTTTTATTTTATTATTCTGGTTTTTTTTTTTAGCAAAGTCTAAACAAAATAAAGCTTAAATGATTTATTTTCAAAGTATTGTTTCAGCAATGTTGGAAATAACTTTTATAACTGTATAGATTTGTTTAATGTTAGCTAAAATTAAAAATTCTAGCTACAGTTAAAAATGTGGTTCATTCACATGCTTTTACAGAAATGATGTTTATTAATTACAGTCATGCTAGGCTCAGCAGTGCTGATGATTTGGACCAAGAATGATAATAGCAATGTTTTCTGACATCACATTTAACACAGATGCTTCTCAAAGCAGCCAATTTTAAAAGACATTTGAGAGTACATGGTACGGAAACTTTTTCCACATGTATGTTTCTGAACGCTGTGTCTAT
Organism: Nematolebias whitei; assembly: GCF_014905685.2. Classification (NCBI taxonomy): domain Eukaryota; kingdom Metazoa; phylum Chordata; class Actinopteri; order Cyprinodontiformes; family Rivulidae; genus Nematolebias; species Nematolebias whitei. Next base: position 71,916,892 of record NC_056498.1, on the reverse strand, counting down.
AAGCCACAGCTTGCAGAATTATTACACCTAAATTCCTGGTGTTGTTCAATGATTGGAATAGAAAACAAATGCAGCTATCCTGATTTAGTAAGTTAGAGATCACATTAAAAACAAAATTTGTAAAATCAAAAAGGAGCAAATCATACAAACTTTCTGCCAGGCAATCTTTCTTATTAATTCCCTCAGTGTTGCTTCCCCATAATTATACAGTTTTTCTCAGGTGGAGCTGTGAGCAGGGCCCTGCAGTCCTGTGAGCTTCATGCAGGCGCTGCAAAAGTCATCTCAAGTGTTATCACATGCACTCAATCAGCCTCGTCATGCACTTGCTACTTAAACTGAATAGGAACAGTAGTTGTCACTAAATTGTTGAACTAGTCATTATTCCTGTGACTTTCTTACTGTTAAAGGGTGGTCTGGAAATTCTTGAAGAGATGTTTTGTGGCTGGGATACTGCGATGAAATGAAGATTCAGCGCAATCTGCTGGCTTCCTTCCTTAGACAGAAAACTTCATTGACTTTTTATGTATGTGAATGTTTCTGTTCAGTGCCCTGAAATAACTTCTGTTGTGACTCGGCGCTATATAAATAAACTGAATTGAATTTTAATCGAATTGAATCATTAACTGTGACATAGTTGTAGAGCATTGGCTATGCAAGAAACAAGTTTTCATCCAAGCTAGGCTAATAACTAATCAAAACAGGACCAGTTTAGTGTTATTCACCCTTACAAAAAACATTTGAAAAAATGACACACTGGTATAAAAATTGATACATTAGCTAATATTTATCCTCTACACTGTTGATTGAAACAATGTGCTTAGTATATGGCAAAACAGGTCTCTCTTGTAAATGAGTCCTCGTGACTCAATGAGACTAACCTGTATAAATATATAAATAAAGGTTGAATTGAATTGCTATTTTTTGCAACCAAACACCATTTGTGTTACTTAGCAAATATGTGTTTGCTGAACCCAAAACATGCAAATTATGGTTTCCTGCTAAATGTGTCAGTTTGCAGAGCGTTAGTTAAACTTTGACTGTCTAAACAACCTGATCAAGAGGAGTCTGAAACGTTCAGCTGTCTCAGCACCATCAACATGACGTACATATTATTATTGACACAAATAATACAATCAGTCATTTCATTCACCTAGCCTAAAGAAAGACTTTTTCTTCATTCTTTAACTCATGTGACTGATGTCAGGGCTGATAAGGTCTGACTCAGTCTCCTCACCACTGGCCCTTGGAACCTGAATGGCCCGTCGTAGACTTTTCCCATTTCAGTGTGTTGAGTCCATTCAGCTCACTCCCTGTTCATTCTAGTTTTTATTCCTCCTTTGTTCAAGTTCACATTTATTTATTGTCATTCGCATCATATGTGATGCATGAGGTGGAACAGAATTGTGTATTCAAGGTCCCAGATACACCCAAAAAATGCAAAAATATAAAGTATAAAAATAAACTGTATATAAGGATCTAAGATATACACTAAACACTAATAATGTAAATTAATACAGAATATTAAACAGGAGCCCAAACATGAGTCTGTAGTAAGTAGATGGGTATGAATGAATACAGCAGCATGAAATAATCAGCAGCATGGATAATCAGCAGCACGGAGAAGTCACATATCACCAGTTAAAGTGGCACTACAGTGATTTTTTTTTTGGCCTTATTTATTTATTTTCTTTTTCTTTGTTTGTTTTCTTTATTTTGCAATCTTTGTCACTTCTTTTCCTTGGACTAGTGGACTATGGTTTTTTCATCTTTTCTGGAAAAAAGAAGTAGTTGGATTTTAAATTTCTAAACCTGTTAGGACCGTTCATCAACCAGCACCCTTTCCCCCCAGAAACACTTGGTGAATTGAAGACTTTACAGTTTTTGTGTTAAAACAAAGTCCTTTGTCTATGGTCAAAGAATACTCTAATAAAAGCTTCTGATTGGTGCATTGCAGCAACAGTATAAAATAGAAGTGACACCTTCCTACAACATTGGAAAGATGTAGGAAGGTGTCAGTTTGCACATTTTATGAAGCACACTTGTCTTTGTCACTGCAGCTCACAGTCCAGGAGTGACTCAATAGAATATTTAGCATGATATTTTAGGAATTGAGAACACTGCAGGGACACAAACAAGTTGAAGCCATTGTTTACTTCCTTTAGAAACATCCTTCAGCTTAAAGATAGCCAACATTAGACAAAACAAGTGTCTGAGCAAAATTGAGGCCAAGCAAGCACATAAAAACCCTCTTGCTGCCCTTGGGTCAAAATGACCCTCGAAGCTTTGTCGGTCACTATCCTAAGGCATCAGGGTTAAGCTCCAGTCAAAACGTATAGATAAAAGTAGGACATGTGTTTGTTCATTTACTTTTACATAGTAAATGTGGCAAAAATGTGTGAGAAAATTAAAAAAGGATGTGTCCATGGGGAAAACAATTTCTATATTTTGAATATGCAACTTTGAAATTTTATTTTAAATGCTTTGCCCAGTGGTGGGTGCACTTATGCTAATCTAACAGCTAATAGTGGAACAATTTTTTTGTTTAGCAGATTAGTGTCTTCACTAACTTTGGGAACCGTTAGTTGAATTAGCTTCCGCTAAATTAGGTTTTGCCAACTTTAAGTCTGCTGACAGACTCTGACAAGCTTGTTCCTGAATGCTGACGGTGTGTACGACGAGTTTGTTAGGCATGCTATTGGCTTACTACATGTACACATGACAAGACGCGATTGGTTGATCCAGCTTCAACTGGAAGTAGATGGATGGAAACGTGTGGCACAGACAGTGGTGTTAGTGGTTAGCAGTTTAGCGTTAGCTTCAACAATATTTTTTATTTTCTTTTACGTCTTTAGCAATTTAGCTTTAGCAAAGCTATTTTTTTAGTTAGGTCTCAAGTCTCTTGTAAATGAGTCCCCGAGGCTCAATGGGATTAACCTATATAAATAAAGGTTGAATGAAAAGTTAGCGGAAGATGGGCTAGTGAAGCTACCAATTTGGTTAGCTGTAGTTTATCTGACATTAAAAGAAGAAATTTAACTTTATTGCTTATTATTTATTCTTTTAGCCAATGTAAAAAATAAAATATTTTTTACCCAAACAATTATCTTATCCTCACAAATAAAAAGATGGCAAGAGAAAAGAAAAAAAAAAGATTTTAGGGAGTAAAGGAAAAATTTAGTTTTTTTAATTTCCAAATTCTTCATTTTTTTTTATTATAATTTGTCACTACTGTATATTAATGTTTGTCCTATCCACTGAGAAGTTGCAGTCATCCAAGTTGAGGGTTTTCTTTACATTCTGCTTATTCTTGATGCCTATTTTAAAAAGGAACATTTCATCATTATAAAACTGCTGACGGATTGTTTTTAAGAACACCTTAAATACAAATCAATTATTCTCAAATTTCCCTTAATATGTCTTCCCTTGATTAGTATTCAGCAAATACAGTGTTTTTTTTCTTCAGAGGTGACTCACAGGCAGTGAATACTATGAACGGCAGCCCTTGTTTTATTTATTTACTGCTTTTACCACCTAAGTTTGCTGCTTTTTGCATGTTGTTCAATCCATTATTGACAGGACAGTTTTTCTTTGAGGATACACAGTCTGTCAGAGATACGCAGGTGATGTGGGATGGGATATGGACCTAATGGATTTAAGATGATAAATAATAAACACAAGGACAGGATTCTCCTTCTTTCAAAAACAGGAGACAAAGAAGAAAGTAAAGGGTAACATAGAAAAAGTGAAAGGAAACTGAGAATAAAAACAATAAAGAAGGCATTTAATTCACTGGCAAAACAGTATTAAACAATGTTTTCCAAACTTGCAATAAGGGAAAATGAGGTGCTTACCAATGGGCACGTGGGGTAAATTAAATAAATGACTTATTAAAAAAGTATAGGTAAAGGCTAGGCAGCACGGTGGCGCAACTGGTAGAGCTGCTGCCTCTCAGCGAGAAGGTCCTTGGTTCAAACCCCGGTCCACGGGCCTTTCTGGGTGAAGTTTGCATGTTCTCTCCGTGCATGCGTGGGTTTTCTCCGGGTGCTCCGGTTTCCTCCCACAGACCAAAAACATGCATGTTAGGCTGATTGGTAACTCTAAATTGTCCCTAGGTGGGAGTGAGAGAGTGAATGGTTGTTTGTCTCGTTTGTCTCTATGTGGCCCTGTGATGGACTGGAGACCCGTCCAGGGTGTACCCCGCCCCTCGCACAGTGATTGCTGGACATGGGCACCAGCGACCCCCGTGACCCAAAATGGAATAAACGGGTAAAGATAATGGATGGATGGATGGAGGTAAAGGCTATACTGTTTCTGCTGTAATTCAAAGAAGTAGGAACACTAAGAAATACAACAGTTTTCAGTCAGGTTATCTGGACAGTTTCTTTTTTGTGCTGAAACATTTCACCTTCCATCCAGAAGGCTTGATCAGTCAAGGAAATAACAAAAAAAAAGAAACTGTCCAGATGACCTGACTGAAAATGGTTGGATTGTATACCTGGATTAAAGAGCATGAACTTTGTTGGTTTTGAACCAGTTTGACATGACTATCGATGAGGAAGAGGGCCGGCACCGGAGGAGGGGGCATGCCAAAGAGACCATCAACATAACTGGTTTGTTCCACTTTAGAGTAAGCTGTTGGGGGAAGAATCAGTTTTGTGTTGTGTTTCCTTGACTGATGAAGCCTTCTGGATGGAAGGTGAAGCATTTCAGCACAAAAAAAAAGAAACTGTCCAGATGACCTGACTGATAATCGTTGGATTGTATACCTGGATTATTGAGCATGGACTTTGTTGACTAAGAAATACAGTACAATGCTAACAGGACTCCAGTCAGCCAACAGGTGAAAAGGAGGAACCCAGACCCAGAGCAGTGGTCATTCCATATGTTGAGGGAGTATCAGAGAAACTGAGACGTTTATTTTTTAAACATAACGTCCCAGTGGCTTTTAAACCCCAAAATAAATTACGGCAAAGACTGGTTCATCCCAAAGATCCAGTCCCCCGGCACAAACAGAGTAATATTGTGTATGCTGTTCAGTGTCAGGAGGGCTGTGATCAGTCTTACATCGGGGAAACAAAACAGCCACTGGCCAAAAGGATGGCCCAGCACAGCAGATCAACATCATCTGGCCAGGACTCTGCGGTCTACACTCATCTCCAGGCCAGCGGTCACTCTTTCAGGGATGAAGATGTTCACATCCTGGACAGAGAGGAACGATGGTTTGAGAGAGGAGTAAAGGAGGCCATCTTTGTGAAAAGAAACCGTCCATCGTTAAACAGGGGTGGAGGCCTCCGGGTTCAACTGTCCCCCTCTTACAATGCTGTGATTGCTAGTATCACTCAGCCCTCTGTGAACAGTAAACAGCCATCAGTGTGCTAATGATCCATTGTTAGGCTGATGGTCCTTCTTGAGCATGTGATCAGCTGGTTTTGGTTGTCAGCAGCAAAACTGGTTGATCCACTCTGAGAAGGTGCTATTTAAGAGACTGAGCTGAAAAAAGCACCTCAGACTGAGGAAGTCTCTCGGATGAGAGACGAAAAGTTTCTACATTTTTTTGTTGTTTTGCTTTGTTTTGTTTCTTTGATTGTCCAGAGGACCAGATTTAACTTTTTTAGATTTTTCTACCTGGACTATTGAGCATGCATCTGGATAAGAAATACAGTGTTAATAGTTGCTATGACGATGTCCCACATTGCTGAATAATTTGAATTGGGAATATTTGTCATTTTTTAGATTAATATCCTGATGCATGCTCAATAATCCAGGTAGAAAAATCCAAAAAAGTTCAATCTGGTCCTCTGGACATTCAAAAAAA